>NC_092679.1:6794727-7404048 GCF_964355755.1 Antedon mediterranea | reverse complement strand
CATTTTAAAATATTTTCTAGTAGTAGAACTGAAAAAACAGTGGGCTCAGTAAACATGTGTACCGGTATGTCATAAATGCTTCCCTCTATCGTTTGTGCACGAAATATGCGTTTGGTTGTATTTGTTTTCTCAACATGTCGCATGAGGACTAATTTTTGGAAGGAAAAAACTTGTATTTATCTGTATTAATGCGAAAGTGAAGTAAAATAAAATGTTTCTGACAAGGATACACTGTAAGTAAACTGATATACATAGTGTAACTTCTGACTTTATATAGCTAGGCCTAAAATTAGCTAGCCGTCCTGGCTAGGCAGGCCGGCGCTATGCGGCTACACACTACTACTAGCCTAGGAGAGGCCTAACTAGGGTACGATCCGGCTCGAAGACGATTCGGCTTGCCGCCCACTAGGCCTAGACCTACTACCTGTATACTAGTAGATAAGCAGCACAGCATCTGTGAAGACTGCTGCTGCTGAATTCACTGCAGCTATATAGGCCTATCTAAAGTCTACTCAGTTATTTTTAGTAATAATTAATAGTATAAATATCGGCCTACTAGGCTAGTCCTAGTTTATTTTAAATTAAAAACGTGTTTATGTTTTTTTTGCAGTGGCAAAGAAAAAAAGCAAGTATGTACTAATCTATATTATTTCTTCTTATCTATTAAAATATGGAGTATTATTTTTAACAGTCTGACCAGCCCTGGTCAGGACAGTTTTTCTGGGGTTTTCCAGTAATTTTTCTATTTTATTTTTCTTGTTTTTCAACATTTCAGTCAGCTTTTAAATATGAAGAAAATACCTTTAGATCTTAATACTAAATTAGTTTATGATACAATCCAAATGCTTTTTTTTAAACGTTTTTTTTAAACTCTTTTTCAGAAATGTGTTAGTAGTGTTGCGGAGTTTAGCAGGAACTAATTCCATTAAGATAATGAGGCGAGCAAGAACGGCAGACAAACTTGTTCGCTATTTATTTGATCGAAAAGGTGAACTTTCTATATTTAGGTTTAAACAAATCCCTGTTTTTCGTGAAGTTTCAAGCTAGAGATCAGCAGTGCAACTGTAATAAATAGGTCTAACTAGCCTAATGATTTTTGCCCTTTTGTGGAAAACCCCTCCGAATTGAATGACCAATCTCATTCCACACATAAAGCTGTTCATTTAATGCAATTTGTTTTTAATTAATATTTTATCTTTTTCAGTGAAACAACATGTCATCTATAAAGAGCTAAAAAAAATCCGATCCATTTGAAATGTCAAAGTCATCAGGAAGGAAATGTTGCTCAGGTTTTTTTTTATTGAAAAAGAATTGTTGATGTTCAAGAATATTAGAAACTATTATTTGTGTTTGATTTAGAAGTCAAAAGGATGGTATATGTTAAAACATTGCACATGGAGAGGTGCTGAAAAGTCTGGATATTAGTTTTCCTAAACCGAAAATTTCTCTAAAAACAAAGATTCTGAAAAAGCCATCCCAAATGAACATGATTCCAAAAGAGTTGTATTTAACTACAGAAACTTTATTTTCTAATACACAAATCATATTAACTTTGGTAAAAAAGAAATGTTGATCATTCAACAATAAAACACAGTATTGCATTTGTGAGCATTAAAAACAAAATAATATTACATTTTTTACACATACGGTACTAACTTTTTTTGGAAAAAACTAACAAATGCCTGTCCTACTTTCAAGACATCCATTTATGTTTACTACCAATAAACTTACATTGTTTACCAGTGATGATACAATAAGGTATATGCCAACACAGTAAAATGATCTTTATATTGTTGTTATATAATTTACACTTGGTAATAAATTGACTACAAAGTATAATATCTTCTTGTATTTGTTAAATGTTTTGGTTTTTCTATATCTTAATAAAATATGGTCAATAAAATATTATAATATATTTATTAAATCATACATACAGTAGTGACAATTATTGATTATGTATTAGATTATTTTGCCAGTTGTAGCCATCAATTGCATGGACTCATTGTAGTTGATATGGAGTTAAAAAGCACATACCCCATAACCATTATTCCAAAACTAAACTAACGTAATTATGTCCTTATAATTTACAAAAAATAATACAAAATGAGGTCCTCGATAAAATCAAATTGTTGCACAATTTTAATTAGTTAATTTTATATTAAATGTTATTAAATTTTTACTTTCTCTTTGTAATGTATTATACCATATGGACGTTGAAGTACTATACTTCACAATGACAAGTGTATTTAGCATGAACTTTGTTTCAGTTGTAGTTTAATTTGACTTCATTAGAATGCTCAGTACACCCCTACTCTTTTAGATAAGTGTACCAAGTCTATTGTGCTTTATGTGCAATGTATGTACACAGGACCAACAGATTTATGTCCCATCGAAAGGACGGGTGCCTAAGGATACAAGAAATATGACACAGAGAAGTGTTCTCTCGCATGCTAGGCCAATATCCCTCTGATTAGAATGTTTTATTGCTATATATATATATGTTATGAAAGACGATTGTCCATCTAAGACGGACACCTCATTTGCATACTAATTACACTTATTTAAAATAGTTTGTCCAAGTCCAGAAATGTGCAATGAACAGGGATTATAATACTGTATTAAAATATATTATTTTACCACTAAATTGCACCAATATAAGTATTCAGCTGATAATTGTTGTTAGATCTTAAAACCACAAGAAACCACAAGAAACAACAGCAATACTAACTAAAAACTACAGTATATTATATACTATATTAAAAAGCACCTTAAATTATTTGCATAACTGAAGCAAAGTTGCATGTACAAAAAATGTCCAGATTCTTACACAATACAAAAACTAGGAATTACTAAAATGATTATAGTTTACTGTATATACAGCAAGGATAAAAAGGTCCTATTATAAGCATGTCATCTTTTTAGTTACATTTAAAGCTTGGTTCCCACTTAGATGCAACGCAATGAAAGTGAAATTGAGTTCACTAATCACAGCGGCAGTTTGGATGGTTTACCGCGTCATGATTGTCCAAATTACTTGTGGTTACGTCCAAGCATTGTGTCCGAGGGAACTTGAAAGATTTAGGAAGCACACATTTTTCAATTTTAAAGACACTAACATTTGCGACTATTTTGTAATTTGTACTTTATGTTGCCCAACCGACAAAAATTACAAAAATTATAGAAAATTAAAAACATATTTCTTAATGAACTACTAGGCCTAGACAGACCTCTTGGACGTCGAAATTGCTGAAATGATGATTTTTCAATAGTGTCCTTGGTTGGCAAGAATTCATATTTATCCTAAAAGCACAAAATCAGCAAAAAAAACTGCCAGAACATGTTCTTAAAATGATTCTGTGTAATGTCAAGTAACTAACCAGTATAAAAAAAATGCTTGTGAATTAAACACATTTTGTTAACCTCTTTACAATATCCATTCTAGTATTCATCATTCCAGACAGCAAAAAGTAAACTATGGCAAGTCTGCCTCTAGGAACAACCTTAAATAGGCAACGCTTAATGGAATTCTGCGTGACAGAAACTGTAGAAAACTCTGGGGTACGTCCTTTCCACCAACTTCAATCTAAAAAGGGAAAAAAGCAAATTTATTTAACTGTTTTGGTTACATCACAATCGTGAGTTTGAATCCAACTTTACTTATAGTACATTTGCCTCTCTTCACACAGGTGTACAATTGGGTAAGGTCAAAACACAACTGTGCTGATTACACGTTTGATCCACCAATGAAATAATAATGTGAAGCGCTTACAGAACTTGTGACAAATGAATGACAACACACAAGATACTCACTTGCACCAAATATGTGACGATTGAATTCACAGCATTCTTCTTTATCACTGGTTCAATAACCCATCCACTTGGATTTAACTTTGACCGTACAATACCATCTTGGCTTGGTGGGCATTCTGGCCAATCCACTGACCGTGCGGCTACAATGTGTCTCTGACCGTCCGTCCTACTTGTCTGAAGCAAACAGAAGTCTCGACTTTCCTTGCGGATTATCTGCGGGACTTCATGTATCATGTTGTAGATAAGAAGGTCGTTTCCAAGGTCACGAACAATATTCATTTTTTTTAGCATGTTGTCGTAAATAAATCGTGTTCTAGGGTTTTTAACTGCTTTGAACACCACATCTGGAGACGCCCTGATCAAGCCTTTGCCCAGGAAACTGTAACAAACAAGTACGTAAACCCTTATCATAACTGTAATATTGATTGATTGATGGATTGATAGGATTTTTTATGTTGGACTATTATTCTAATATTTACCCCACCACATTAAAATAGAACAGTCAATTTTTCAACTCATGAAATATTCTCACCATTCACAAAACATTATTTATTTGTACACTTTACCTGTAAAATACAGATCCTCTTTCTTTCTTCTTTAATATAACAACATCCTTTTCTAAGCATTGGAATCTAAAATATAAATAATTAACATAAATTATTCCTTCACTAGAGGTAACATTTCTTACCTTTTTCTTAAATAATAGCAAGATTTCAAACAAATATTAAATTGACCCAATACACTGCTTAAAATAGGGCCTAAATGCATGTGTAGATTAATCTTTAAAGTGTAAATTACCATCCTTCCCCTTATACCATGAAAGCTCACTATCAACTTTTTAAATTATTTAAAATAAGCTTACGTCCATCCACCAGTTTGGAGCTGTTGATCAGCCTCACTTGTATTCACATTGATAACACCTGCTTTCAATGCTTCTTCTAAGACTTCACCAGCACAGTGGTTCGCAAGAGTACGATAGTCAAAGTTTTCAGCTGAAATATAATATTAAAACAAAGAATTATTCTATGCATCATGCCAACTTCTGTAGTGCATTTCCAACTTCAAATCACGATCAAATAATGTTACAAAAAATGATGATAAAAAAGAATGAAAGCAAAACAAAAAAATGATGATGCAAACACATTTGTCTTGAGATGTTTATTGTTGTTTAATAGATGATTTTATTTTATTTTAGAAAATGCAACATCACACGAGACACACTTAAATAAATCTTAATTAATTCAACATTTATGTACAAGAATACAGTGAAGCTTATTAGTTTAGTTTTTAATGAGGATGTTGTAAGAGATTAATACCTCCACTCATAAGCCGTCTTCTTTCCAGCATCTTGGCAGGATTTTTGCTTCCTTTAGAAGATCTTCTCTCCTTTCTTCTCACTGGTGTCGGCATCCCGTCACTCTGAAATCCTGTGTCATCACTCGACGAGTCCCATGCCCATGATACGTGGTCGCTGCTCACACGCCCTGCTACTTGTTTTTGAGTTGTCTCGTTAGGACTTGTGCCGCTACATATTGCACGCTGGTTAACACTCCCAGGCTGGATATCTTCCATAGAATTGTTGTCGGTAACAGCTATTCCACTTGTTGGTTGGTTGCCAAAGCCTTCGGTGACATGCTTTAAAGATTTGCGTCTGAGAGGCGGAAGCTGTAGTCTTCTTAGGCCAAAGTAATGTTTGATTGCTGCAACCCTGGAAGCCACTATTTCAGCTGTTTCTGGCAGATCAGATTCTATGCACAGTATGTAATGAAGTATACAACCTCTTTCAACTGTAATAAAACATTCATTTTGTATTAGTTGGCATCAGTATTTACAGTAGTGTAGACTAAGAGATAGAGATCAGGATCGTTGTTTAAGGTGGACTGATAAGATTCACTGACCATTAATCATCATATATTCCTAATTATTTAGGGTACACTAAGACCCCATTCACACACGATTTGTTACAGCCCAGGGTCGAGAAATGATGAAAGTAAAACATCCGAGGCTTTGAGTCGATCATGGAGTGACCTAAATTAAGACTACCTTACAAACGCACGCACTCGATTGGATCAAAAAGTATAAAAGGAGTCTAAGAGATCAGTTTAGGGTTTCCTGCTAGATGAACTCATGATCATCAATCATCATTTAGTTCATCGTAAATAGTAATTGAAAACACAGAACGGAATTTGAATTATCATATTGTAAACAACACAAATACATCCTTCTATCTAAAGTACTCTCAATGGCACTATTAACGATTTACTACGTTTTAAAAACATTGTTCAATTTAACCTGTCAACCAAATTTAAGTATTTGTATATAATTTCTTCCAATGGTAACAATATGTTCCACCACCACCAACCTCCTAGTACTGGTCGTAAATAAAAATATGTCCAAATGTCCGGGAGGCTTTCAAGAACAATGCCTTTGTTCACTTTCTTACAGAACATCCAGCAACATCCATCATTCTCCTTCTGCCAGGTCCTACATGACAGAAAAAATATTGAATTCAAAATAATTGGTACATATTTAGTTTCCAGATGACCTTGTTATTAAGTAGTTATCTCAAGCTTTCTTTTGAATTAATTAGCCTAGTTTATTTCACAGCCAGTAAGTTTATGTCTCGGTTAGGGCAACTTTGTTATTTTGTATCTTACTTTAAACACTACTCTACTGATATTGCTGGTTGTTTTCTTATGTATTTTATTGTATTCTGATACAAACTGTACATAAATTATTAAACACCTTGCAATTCTATTTAGTCTGACTTCTTCCAGTTGGGCTGGTTTGCCAGTAAACATCAGATAAGGCATCTTCAGATAAAACTTAATCCTGGAGCACAGCAACTGGATGCTTCCAGGACTCTTGAGTGCTTCTGTAACAACATCCGTCATGACGGAATGATCCAAGTCGAGCCCGGTACTTGTGGGCATGCTCACTTGATCTGCTTCCGAAACGTGCGAATCCCATTCAACCTTTTTGCTTACATCTTGCAACATTTCCATTACTTCCTGTTTTATTATACAAAATAAAAAAAAATCACAATTTTGTTGCGCTCTTGTTGCCACCCAAAGGTGTATATATCTTAACATTCGGCAACTGTTCAATATTTATTTGAATACGTAAATATTAAAACAAATAAACCAACCTCTGGAGAGGCAGAGATTGCAGAGGAACATCCATAGAGGTAATGAATACGTCCAGTTGCAGCCTCATCATTTAAAACCTGCCTCCACAACCGTAATTCATGATGAACACCATTTAGACTCCAGCCACTTTCTGAATCGATTGGAAGAAGCTGAAAATTGAACAAAATGTTATTACTGTACATTTAGTTTGTTTTCACTTATTTTTATTTCTTCTGGTACCACTTCTTTGGTTTGTTTTTATTTTACCTTTCTCACAAAAGCCTGATGAAGAGCCTCCAGTCCCTGTGGTGCCTTGTTACCATGGAGATCCACTTGTTCATCATCCTGAAATGATACGATATGGTTGGTTAAGCATTGTACTATCCTTTTTAATATTCTTATCAGGAAAATTGTTTGAGTTTATAAAACCTCAAAATATATTATTGTTGTTGCCTCTGTGGATTTATAAAAAAGAATATAAGCTGATAAATCTAAGTGAATTTTAACCTATGATAGAAATACAGCAGATCAGTAATATTGAGCTTTTGATTCATTGAAATAATATATAAACAATATATATATAATAAACAACTACAACAACTGAGGACTAGTGCTGTTCCGCCGTACCACGCCGAGAAGGACTAGTGCTGTTCCGCCGTACCACGCCGAGAATGTTAAAGAGTCGCTATCAAATCGAGTTCGAACAATACCATGAAAGCCCCAGTGGTCTAATGGTTAGGACATCTGCATATCAAGCAGGCGGTCCGAGTTCGAGTCTCGGTTGGGGCAACTTTTTCTCACTCTCACAGTTTTTCTCATTCTCACAGATTTCCTCATCTTTATCGTTTCAAATTAATTAATTAAATTTCAGTATATCACCGGGCGGTTTAGAATTAATGTTCTTTGCCTGTTGTGTTTATATATAATAAACAATATATATATATAATAAATTAAAAAATACATGCTTTTTTTGCGCGCAGTTTTGGTGGATTATACTTATAGCTCCAGGCAAGACCAACATCACAATATGAATAGATTTTAAACACTTGGGAATGCCTATTGTGTTTACTGTATGTACAGTACAGTAGGTTGACATTCGTACATGTAGCATCTTTGTGTATTAGCTTACAATGGGTGCAGGTCAAGTCGGCCCCAAACCGTCTCGGCCAAAGTCAAGTCGGCCCCACGTCAAGTCGGCCCCAAGTCAACTCGGCCTCAAGTCAACTCGGCCTCACGTCAACTCGGCCAAAAACTAATCGGTCAACTCGGCCACAATAAAGTATGGAACGCAAAAAGTGCTTAATATTATTACGATTCTTACTATCCACGTTTTAAAAAAAATGAAGAAATAAAAAATATAATATCATATAAAAAAATGAACTCATTGCCGATGTTACAAAAAACACGTGCAGGTACCGTATTTTAGGAAATCGAAGACGGAGGCCTACGTTCCACCATTTGGCCATAGTAAAAATGATCGTACATCGTGTTTGTGCATGATTTGCGTTTTAAAAAAAGGGGAATCCCCCGGTCAGCGAAAACACGTAGCAGTTGTAGATATCGAAAAAGCTGGCAAACGCGCAGGGAGGCTCAGCTACGAAATTTTATTAAACGTAAATAAAGGAAAGTTGGTGAAATCCTTCCTATTTTTTTTGCTAAATATATTATTGTCTAAATAATAATATTCATTAAAAGTCAGAATTATTCATAGTTAAAAAATTGTGAAGAAATATTATTTTATCAATCCCCTTCACTTGCACTTTTTTCGTTCCATACTTTAACGGGGCCGAGTTGACCGATTATTCTTTGGCCGAGTTGACGTGAGGCCGAGTTGACGTGAGGCCGAGTTGACGTGAGGCCGAGTTGACGTGAGGCCGAGTTGACTTGGGGCCGACTTGACTTGGGGCCGACTTGACTTTGGCCGAGACGGTTTAGGGCCGACTTGGATCGAAACCCTTACAATACATTACATGCACTCTTTTAAATACTTAACATTACAATATTTAAATACATTACAGTTTGTACCTAGATACATGACTTGAATGTACTATAGACACCTACCACATTAAGTGATGACTGATATCTTTCAAGAGCAAAGAAATTAGCCTGACCCTGATCTAACTGGCCACTCTGAAAAAGTCAAATCAGTTTTGTAATTTTGTGACCCAAAACATGGTTAGCATACCTAGACAGACCAACACACCAAACGAGTATATACAGTACCAAGATAATACAGAAAAGGTGGAATATGACTTTGAATTAATGACACCAACATTAAATGTTAAAACATTCAGGGGTGTGGAACCATGGGGTTATGCTATAAGGCGACATGTTCCCACTTTGACAGCTAAAATTGTACTGTATTATTGTTAATTACTGTACTAATATTTGATATAGATTTTTCGACAGAATGTTAATATTGTATATTACGTAGTACTCCTTCGTTCAAAGAATCCTGTATACACCACTGACATAACTAACAATGGTATAATTTACTTTAACAGTAAATACAGTATTGTAAGTTTACACAAATACATCAACCCCCTTGAGCAAGCCAAAACCATTCATGAAACATGCATTATTATACTGTACACTACCACCACCCTAACTCCTAAACAAGATCGACCAACAACAAATGGAATACAACGAATTTGAAGAAAAGATATTAGTAGAATAGTAGAGAGTAATATTGCATTTATATATTGTTATTAGTGTAGCAGGTGATTAAAAACAAAATTTAACTTTAGATATCACACTAATAACTTACATGTCAAAATTTCAAAAGTAAAATTTTATCATGTAATATTATCACAGATGAACTTTCATACTAACAAATAGCATGTCATGTTATATTATTATTCAATGTCATTGTTAGTGTTAAAAGGAAGTTATACTGTATGTATGTATTATTATTATTAAGCTTCTTTACAAACGTGATGTAATACTGTACAGTAGTACAAGACAAGATGTTTGTACAAAGATAATACTGTAATATCAATGAATAATTCCTTATACGAAGATTTGAACTGAATATGACAATTTGAATCGGACTAATTTTAATTTTGGGTTTTGTATAATATAGTACTTATACTATAGAAACTAACTAAAGTTGGTTAACTCTAAATAATGTTGAAATGTGAAACCATTAAAAAGTAAACATTTTGATAAATTACTGTATTTATTGAAACTATTATGTAACCAGGAAGATCAAAT
Source organism: Antedon mediterranea (assembly GCF_964355755.1). Classification (NCBI taxonomy): domain Eukaryota; kingdom Metazoa; phylum Echinodermata; class Crinoidea; order Comatulida; family Antedonidae; genus Antedon; species Antedon mediterranea. The sequence continues at coordinate 7,393,897 of NC_092679.1, read as the reverse complement.
TATTCTGAGTTTCCTTTGGGGAATTGTTAAAAAATAAAAGTAACACAAATATTTAAATTTCACTGTACAAACATATGAAGAAAGCGAAAACTAGAATCAATACGTTTTATCATTTATATTTTTGTCCCATGTTGTACTGTATGAATTTTTCTGTAAGAATTAACAAATATTACTACCAGCATATTCTGCAGTGTGATCATCATGGTATTCACAAGAAGAATAAATGAATAATAAACGCTTACAAATTAAGTAAATCATGAAACATGGTCGGAATCATGTGCACGTTCAAAGCGTGATATGTTTCAAACGGACAAAAATGCAAATACAGTTAGTGCATTGTAATATGCCATGCTCAATCTGCCATGTGATTGTAATTGTGTTCATATACATTTCCAGTGCAACATGTTTGCTTTCACTTCACTGTTGGTTTTAGTGAGGCAAACATGCACCTTTATAACGTTTTTTTTGTTCAAATTTGTAATGACCATCATGTAATTCAGCCTTTGGCTGCAATTTGTAATGACCATCATGTAATTCAGCCTTTGGCTGCAATTTGTAATGACCATCATGTAATTCAGCCTTTGGCTGCAATTTTGATATAAAATAAAATGGTCTTACAAATTTTGTTTTCTTTTTTTATGACATACAGCATGTGTGTTTTTATGTTTAATGCAAATATTTCACCAATATTATTAAATGATAGATAAATCAGTTGACCCAAAAATGATTAAACCAAAAATAAATATCCAAGCTTCCAAAATAATTAACCCATGAATATATATGGTAATAAATAAAGTGTTGTCTTGTTTCATCCTACCAATGCCTTGGAACGCTGATATAATACAAGTTCATATGCCATGAGAAAGTCTGAATTTAAAAAAAAGTTTCATAAATTCGAATATTATTCACTTTTATTTCAAATATCAAAAAATTGACCAAAATTACAACTCGTGGCTAAGAGCCAAATTGCGTGTAAAATACATGTCATATCAAAAATATAAATATATAAAAAAAATATGAAAAAAAAAAAACAACAAAGAAGGGGAGAGCAGTCGCAAACTAGCAGGGGAGAAAATTAAGAATTCAGTAATTTGATGAAGTAGGGTATAGGGCTATTGGTAAATCTGGATGTTTTAGACGCTAGCTGGGTAATTTTGTTTTTATTTCTTAAATTCCTACCATGACAGCTATGTCTGGTCGGTGGGATTAAATCAGCTGTTTGTTTAATTTTGGGGAGATACTCAGCGAACTTGCGACAATGCTCCACCCTTCTTTGAGCCAAAGTCTCTAATTTAAGAAATTCAAGGGCACCAGAGTAAGAAAAGTAATCATTGCCTAACATTATACGGCAAGCCCTCTTTTGAACATTTTCAATACAATCGCTTAATCTACTAGACAGGCCAGAATGCCAAACAACATCAGCATACTCAACAACTGGTCTAATGTAACCACAAAAGGTCAATTTAAGCTCTTCAATGTTAAAACCAAATCGTTTTAGTGATCGTAAAAAGAAAAGTTTCCTGGAAGCTTTAGTGATGATGGAATCAATATGACAGTCCCATTTAAGGTTGTCTTGAAAAAAAAACTCCCAGGATCTTGGCTTTATTAACATATTGGAGCTTATCAGTTCCCAAGTGTATGTCAACGTGTGAAGGTTGGGTAGAACTGAAACACACCTTAAGGGCTTGACATTTTTTGGGGTTAAGCACTAAACAGTTGTCGTTACACCAGCGGAAAAAAGAATTAAGATCATCTTGTAAAAAACCAGGCAATGAGAGCTTACGATTTTCACAAAATGTAAGATCATCTACATATTTCAGATACTTAGTTTTAGCATTTGTACCAGCATCGTTGATCATGATCTGGAAACATAAAGGGCCTAACTTGGTTCCCTGTGGGACACCAGCTTTTAAGTAAGAGTAATTAGATAAGGTACCATTATATTTAACACACTGCATACGCATAAAAAGAAAATCACACAACCATGGTACCAAAGCCCCCCTGACACCAATATCAATGATCTTATTAACAAGGATGGAATGGTCGATAAGATCAAAGGCCTTGGAGAAATCAGTAAGAACCATGGTACCAACATTGTGCTTATTCTCAGCACCTTGACAGAGATAATGCACCAAGTGGGTCAGGTAATGAGCAGTAGACAAACCCTTAACATTTCCAAACTGGTTAACATCGATTTTTGAACTTATATCTTGTAAGATCCAGTCAGTGATAAACTCCTCAGCTACTTTGGCAAACACAGAAGTAATGGAGATAGGTCTGAGTTTGTCAATAGTAGGAGGCTGAACCTTGGGCACAGGGACTACAACTGCCTTTTTCCACTGAGAAGGGACAATGCCTTCAGAAAAAGAACAGTTGAGTATATCACAAAGTGGTTCACAAAACTCCATGGCAAATAATTTAACAATTTTGGGTGGGACCAAATCTGGTCCGCAGGCCTTGTTTTCTTTAATAGATCTTAATTTTTTATAAATATCCCAAGGATAAAGTTTAGGTGCAGGTTTGTCAGAGGGAAGGAATGCAGGGAGTTGAGTTTTATTTAGAAAAGGGATGTGAGCACTAATGTTAGTAAACAAGTAATTGATGACATTAGCAATGGATTTATGATCCAATGGAGAGATTTCAGGAACTGGTATATTGAGATCAATTTTCTTAGTGTTTGTCATAACTCTGACCTGTTGGTGCCATTTACCTGGGTCAGTTTTTTGCAGGTGTCTAACTCTCTCTAAATAATGCTAGTTCACTTCACACATGTTGGTGTTTATTATTTACAGTGTGTACATTGCTGTATACATTCTACTCTATAAACTTGTGTAATAACTTGGCATAATGCCAACAACCAAACCCCTTAATTAAAAAAATTAAATTTTAAAAATCAAGAATATTGAAAAAGCAGAATTAGCAACGTATCTGAATAGTTTAAGGCTAACCTTGATGGAACAAGACGTCTCGACTGACTGTTGATATCAATTATTATCAAATTATTAACAGCAAACAATTTACTTACCTTGCTATCAAACCAGAATAGTGAAATGAGAAGTACCAGCAGAAATATAATAGACAAGGTTATCAAGCACAAGAATACAGCGACCTCAATGTGTGGGAATACCAATTGCGTCCAGGCATCCCATAATAACATCTTGTGGTCTTTATGGACACATATCAGATGGTAACACTAATCTTTAATGAATAGTGTTAACTTTTACTGTATGCAGAGAGAAAAAAGAAAATGTTATTATCAAAATTATTTCAAGCGAGTAGGAGGGTCTAATTTGTTTAATCTTAGACTAAATTTAATGATGATTAATTTATGATATAAAACTAAAAGAATTGATAGTCCATAGCACTTGATCTTGGACATGCAATGCTTGTGATAGAATTTAGAAAATATTTTAAAAAAAAGGACAATTCCACCAGAACCCCCACCCCCTCTACAGGATATGGATATATTCGTGTTTATATATCAACAACAGCAGCTTCCCCCACTCCCACCCTGGCCTTTATCAGATTCCTGGATCTGCCCCTGCGTGTACTTTATGATGTGTTGCGACTGCTGTTTGAATGAGTACGAACCGACCACAAGAAGAATAGCACGGGGACTTCATAAGCTTTATAGACGGTGCAACAACTTCCTCAACACAATTGAAAATGTAATAGATAGCTGTGTGTGTGGTATTCTGAACTGAAACAACAGTTATCGGAACCTGATTTAATACAGATCAATACTTGGGACAAATTAATATTATTTGATAGTTATCAACAACATTCTATTCATATTTTTGCCATATAAACGACTTATTCATAATCCTAGGCCTACCTTACCTTCGATCCCGTGTCTAGCCCTGCCGTCAATATTGTGTCTGTATGATTTTCAGAGATAGATCATCGTCGCCGTTTCGGGTCCCATATTTATCCTATCTCATCATAAGTCTAGAGTTGATGCAGACGCTTTAAAAATATATAACATTACAAGATGAGAAAATAATAGAAACACTTTTCCCGATGGATCTTTCCATTTTGTAGATATAATTCGATTTGAAAGCATATTTTTTTGAAAAGGAGTAAAGTTACAGGTTTCTAAGTATTGTAAAAATTAGAAAAATAATGTTACGGTTGATTGATTTCCTCGCTGTAACGAATCCAGATTTCATTTTTATGATTCATTAAAATTAAATCTTGATCTTTTATTTTAGTCCAGTGTTGTTTTTGAGATGGAAGTTTGATTTTACCAAAATAACAAAAAGATGGGTCTTTCGGAAGAGTATATATTATCAACTAGGACGAAGAGAGGATGGGTATAAGAGCCAAATTGAGTCAACTGGAGGGCATTGGAAGAAAGGCAAACCAATACTAACAGACATGGTACGTCGGTACTTCTTTTTACATCGCATAGCAAAACTAAAACTAAACAGAGTTTATACACACTTATGGGACAGACAGTATAGCCTATAATTAAAACGCTGATGTTTGTGTGTTGTTGAATCAAAACTAAATGAAAAAAACAATAATTTGATTTAGACTACATTTTGTCTTTAGTTGTAGTAAAAACAACCTGCATAAATATCCGTTTTAAAACTGTATATATGTCATTATCAGTTATTAACAATTTAAGAACTTGATGCAATTCATCGGCAGTCGTCAGTGCCTTACTCTGCTGACCCAGGATTTTTGGTGGCTGGGCTAATATTAAAAAATAACAGTGAATAAAATAGAAATAAGGATCACTCCTTCACAAAATTGATTGGCCTGGTTGCTATACAAAATTTATATTTCTTTTATATAAAATTGAGAACAAGATTTTTTTCAATTTTGCCCTATTCGGCAAATAAATGTATTAGTATTCTTATCTTATCCTAATGTACTGATTGTGTGTATTGTTCTTTTTAAAACTTTCTACCAATGAAATCAAGTGATTTCTTCACGTAATGTAATTCGCTTCTGTACCTCTGGGTCATAGAGTCTAGCCTTGCTTAATTCAGGCAAAAAGTGAAGTCCACTTTGGTATTCCGAATGTTTCTCGGAATTTTGGTAGAAAAAGTGAGTAGTGTGGCTGGAAGAAAGTCCTGGGACCTGCCTTCGATTCGAAAATATTATAGGTCTAGGCCTAGGCCACAATAGGCCTAAGAGTACAAAGGATTTAAAATGTAAGTAGCAATGGTTTAAATGTACGATATATCATACATTAACAATAAAAAAACAATAAAAACAAATTTCCGCTGAAAAGGAGGAGAGGAGGAGCGTGAGAGGAATTAATGGGTCGGTTTTGTGTGCAGTGGAGTGTGTGATTTGGTTGCCAGCCCGACGACCTAAACTAACCAGCTAAGCCAGTAGTTAGAGGCCAGGGTTCATAATTCAGAAATGCACTAGGCCTAGGCCTAGCCCTAGCCTACGCCTAGATAAATCTACTTGCGGCCTAGCCTACACATACCACCAGACAAGAGAGTGGGGGAATTCTTTAAATATTTAATAATTACTTTAGTCTTTACTGTACCAACTATTCCTATATATACTATATAGGCTAGTAGTAGTAGGCTATAGATACTTTAGGCATAATAATTAATATTATTAATAATATGATGAGTAAAGACTGTATAATTATAAATAATTATATCCACACAATTTCTGTTTCTCTTTCAGATATAATATGTCTAAATGTATCTACAATGATGAACAATAGAAACAATAAGTTGTTAACTTCTTTAAACAGAAGTTTACAAGATACTATAATTATATCTTCCGATGTCCTGCCATCAATTAAGACAAAGAGTCCGGAAGCTGAGATTAGCCACACTAGGATCTTCCAAAGCATCAGTAACTGGTTCGCAACTTGCACTCATAATCAACGAAAAGTCGTTCTTTGTGGTATCACTGATAGATGCTCTAACACCCAGCTGGAATATTTATCAACTGCATTAGAACCAGTATTCCACCGTGACTTCAGAAATGCACTAACTGGCAACTATCCAATTTGTACATCAATTACAAGATCTTTAGATATCAGGTCGCGTTCCAATGGCTCGGTTGATGATTTTGGTAGAAAGACGTCAATGGACTCTTTTGTTAGTAACTATGTAAAGGATATTCTTTGTAATGCAATAAATCGTGTTGTTAAAAGACCCGATGAAGTGGTTCGGTTGAAGCGAAGTTTATCGGGACAGTTTAGTAATATGATGTATGAAACTGGAGATGGTGGTTTGAACAAAGATGAAGACTTGCGTAGTGTTGAAGATAGTAGATTACCGCCACTTAAAAACTCGCACTATAGTAAGTAACATTTCCAAAACAAAAACATTAATAGAAAACCATATGAAGATACAAGTACCAGAAATTTAAATTTAAAATGATACCTATGGTACCTAAAAAAAGCACAAAAAAAGCCTGTTTAACACTACTAATACTTTACTGTATAATTTTTCTAGGACCAGGAATGTTACGGACAGGCCCAATAAAACATTTGCCTAAGATAATTCACTGTAACAAAACAAATGATGTACAGACGGCCAAAAAGAAACAAAGATATGAAAAGAACAATTTCCAGAAACAAGCGCAAACTCTTTGGCAGGTATTTATATTCACAGAAACACACCAACAGCCTCTGAATGTCTTGAGTGCTTGTATAGTGTATCACACCAGCAAATTTTAATCCCTTAATAATATTTACCAATTATTGCAAATGTGTTTTCTTCATTTCAGTGGATAAATTCATGGGAAAACTACGAGAAGATTGATATGTTAGTGCAGCTCCTGAAGCAGTGTAATCAAACTCTATTACAATTCTACACTCAGTGTTTGCTACAAAGGTTACAGGCTCGCAATGACATTAATTGTCTACCAGACAAGCTACTCATGTATATATTTTCGTTCTTGCCCGCCGATGATATTAACACAGCAGGCAAAGTTTGTCGACGTTGGCGTTACATAGCAGCACAAGATGAACTCTGGATATTGAAGTGTAAAGAAATTGGTATGAAAGATTTATTTGTTCGTTGGAATCAATTCATGATAGATTGTTTGCTTCTCTATTTAGTATTTAATATGACCAACATCAACTTTGACAATAACTGTTTACTTTGTAGGCTACACTAAAGGCATTCTAGACATAGCTCTGTTAATGAAAGACGCAATGGATAGTTGCCTGATAGACTGGCATGAGGCATATTATGAGTTGAAGTTGATTGTAGACAACCTTCAAATGGCAAACTACCAGGCTTCAGGTAAAAATATTCCAATTTTGAAGAGGGTACTGATTATTGTCAAGAGACGCCTACTCTACGGTATCCCATATAGGATAAAGGCTTTTGATACTGCATTGCTAGACATAATACCGTACAATGTACAGAAACTACAGAAAAATATACAAATGCTCCAATAATTTATTAGGTTGCATAAATATGTTATGTTAAATCTGATTAAAATTTAACATATTTTTTTCTACCACAAGGTAAAGAACTTAGAGTAATTGATGTTCTTACGCCAGCTAGAATTACTCCACCCGAAGAGTTCGGTGAGTTACTTATGCAATAACGTGTCTTCTCAATCGTTTTGACTAAGGCATGGATATTAATTACTTTTCAATTACCTTTTGATTTTCAAATTATTTACAAATCTGTGATTTTTATTTAGATTCGTACAGCAGCAGTAGTACAAGTTCATCAATGTTCTCTGAATTATCAGCCGATAGACAGCGAAGTACTGTAGGTAAGTTAACAATATGTACTATACAGAGATTGTAACCGACTAAAGTAAGAGTCTACCTGCCTTCCTTTCCTACCTACCTGCCTTCTTATTTACCTACCTTTTTACCTACCTACCTGCCTGTCTACATGCCTGACTAACTACATACCTGCCTGTCTACATGCCTGACTAACTACATACCTGCCTGTCTACATGCCTGACTAACTACATACCTGCCTGTCTACATGCTTACCTACCTGCCTGTCTACATGCCTGCCTAACTACATACCTACCTGTCTACATGCTTACCTACCTGCCTGTCTACATGCCTGCCTAACTACATACCTGCCTGTCTACATGCTTACCTACCTGCCTGTCTACATGCCTGCCTAACTACATACCTACCTGTCTACATGCTTACCTACCTGCCTAACTACATACCTACCTGTCTACATGCTTACCTACCTGCCTGTCTACATGCCTGCCTGTCTACCTACCTGCATGCTTACCTACCTACCTGCATGCTTAACTACCTGCCTGTCTACCTGCCTACCTACCTACCTACCTACCTACCTACATGCTTACCAACCTGCCTACCTACCTACCTGCATGCTTACCTATCTGCCATGTTGTTTTTCTTTATCAGTTGATCTTCCAATCCAACAACTAGAAACATTTCAGAAAGACTCAATTGATGATATCCCTGAAACAGATGCAGTAGAAAAAGATAATGAATTAAACAAGTAAGTCTCATCTTATGGCAATAATGAATTTAAATCTAGTCCATCTTTTAATTTAGTCTCAACAAAATACTTTTCTGTAATTTAATGAACATTTAAGACTCTTAACTCATTCTTAAATAATTAAATGAAAAAATCTTTGTCTCTTTATCTCTTTATGAGTTTAAAAAACTTATATATTGTTTGAAGGTTTGCATGGCGAAATCAAATGTTGATATAAAGTTTGCGGTACACCACGTGTATTAGTTCTGAAAACTTGTTTAAAACAGGAAAATATTTTTATGATACAGGTGACAAGAATATTTGTATTGGTTACCTGAGGCACCATGAAGCAAGGTGGTTTCGCATTGTGAGGTGCCTCCGTGCAAAATATTGAATTAAAAAAATTGTGAGATTTAGAATGCTATATCTGATTGAATAATGTTATTATACCTAAATTATTTACCTTTGTTTATAACTTATATGATTAATGTTGGAATTGAATATTTTTACAAGTGATTTCATTTCACCATGGGAATCCAAAAGTAAGTTGGAGGTTAAAGAAGAAGACAAGAAAGTAGTGAAAAAGAAGAAAAGAAAACCTAAGAAACCTAGGGAAGACAATGAGAACTTGGCATTGGACATTAGGCCTGACCACGAACAAGCAAAGAGTGTGCTAGTGAGTGCTTTGTTCTGTTCATGAAGTTTTCTTTTATATTTTACCAGTTTATATGATATTAATATATCTTGGGGTAGGTTGAACTTAAAGTCTGTTTGACTTTAATATCTCACTCTCCCCCCACATCACTAATTTTTTTCATTGTATTTATATACAAGTTTATAATAATGTTATGGTATATTACATGTTTTTATGTCGATTTAAATAGAAATTGAATTTAAATTTAAAATTGAATACAGTTTTAGTTTTATATGCCTCCTAAATTTAAGGATCATGTTGGAATTACTGCAGTAACTACATTTGGATGGACAACTGGATGAGTGTTTTAATTTTGTTTATGAGTCAGTCACTCTAATAAACAGTGTGTATAATCACACAACATTTTAAATTACACAGGTTGAAACACACCTGACCCAAAACATGATGAATAAATGGCACAAAATAGTTACAGTAGCACGCGCTATGTCTAACGATGATTGAATTGTATGATCACCCAAAAATGGCTTGCCGAATAATAATAATGAAGTACCTACATGATGGTTTTTTTTGTCACATTTGTGTGTTTAGGTAACTGGTGATATAGGCATGGAAGAAGAGACAATGGCAGGAGAGAAACTAACAAGACATCTAAACAAAGTATCCATGATGGTGAGGGCAGTGAAAAGGGTTCGCAGGTTACAGGTACGTTGTTTCTAAACTTTTAAACAAAAGTAGTTTTCAATTTATGTTACCGTTGATATCATCAAATATAATTTTATTTTCAATTTTAGTAAAACTAAACAGCACATTAATTATTCAATCACATTGAAAGGATGTGTTATAATGTTTGTTGATGGGGATATTTGTCAGATAAACAAAAGGTAATGCTTCTTGTGAGTCAGAGGTTGATAATACAGTACGAACTAAACATGACAAAGCAACACATTATTATCCAGGTCCAGAACTTGTAAGTGAGACTGGGAACTGATACTAAACTTGAATAGCCCAAAAGAAAGTGGATAGCCTAAATTCTTTACTAGACATTGCCTGTTATGGATACTGTTACGCCACCTTCTCTTGTTCTAAATATATCTACTGTAGTTATCCCCTAGTTGACGCAATAACTATTGACTTTAATCAGTATAATAAGCATTTGGCAATCTGTTGCATATTTGAGGACGATACTTAAGTACATGGGGCGTTGCTGATCCATCATTCACTCAATCAACCAATCCATTTATTTAACAAAATTAAATCAATTGGTCAATCATCAATTGGTCAATCATCAAGAACAAATTTAACTTCAAATCTTCACTTTGGGATTTAACTTTGCAAATATTAAGTGAAAAAGTGACAATAATTATTTGCACCTTTTGTATGTAAATTTGACTTCAAAATTGTTTTTAATGATTACGTTTTTATTAAATTGTATACAAGTTTCCTCAAAATTATTTTTATTTCCTGAAATTATATTTTGAAATGTACAGAGGAGATACAGACAGAGTGTACTTGCGGGATTTCGAATTGGAGCAAAGTCATTTTACATCAGTCAAACAAAAGCCTAAGCCTTTAATGTTAAAATAAAATGAGCAAGTCGCACTGCACATACTCACAACATATTTGAGCAAACAGTGTCATCGTATCTTACTGTACTTTCAACTTCACTCTGCACATGCTCAAAATTCAGATCAGGTTCTTGCAATTTCAGGCCTACTCTTTACAAAACATCCTACACTGAGTACAAGCCTCACTCTGCACATGCTCAGAAGAGTGCAATTATCATGCCATCTCTTTTGAACTTTCTGCCTATTGTACCTCACTCTGCACATGCTCAGAAGAGTGCAATTATCATGCCATCCCTTTTTTACTTTCTGCCTATTGTACCTCACTCTGCACATGCTCAGAAGAGTGCAATTATCATGCCATCCCTTTTTGTACTTTCTGCCTACTGTACCTCACTTTGCACATGCTCAGATAAACACATGGATTGTAGCAATTAATCGTGCATTCATTACCCTCCCGTACCGACTGCCAACCTCACTCTGTGATCAACGTAAGTGAGTTGATTTCTACTGATTAATTTCAAGTGTTACCATATGTTTGTGGTCAGACATAGGAAATTAGTAATACAAACATGCAAACTGTACAATACCATAAACAACTGACTTGGTGAGAGCCCAATTCCCCTGTGGCTCCTCAAGTCACTTCTCATTTGCCATTTTCATTTTATTTCGTTTAGAGCTATGATTGGTCACGTACGCAGAATGCTTAGTTGCGCATTTTATGAAGCGGTGATACAGAAGATACTGTATACACATAGAAAATATGTTTACAAATTGAGTATTTGTACTTGAAAACTGTTTTGTATTCTCTGATTTTTAAATGATACTTAATATCTCTTTCTATTTCAATAGAAAAAAAAAACTTCAAATACAATACTTTTTCAATCAGTTTCCTTTTATACACGCAGAAAGAATATCGACATAAATCATGATGGATGGTACTGTAGAGTGTGGTCTGTTTGCATATTAGCAATAATTAATAATCAGTCTGAAGTTGCATTAATACAGTTTTGTACTGCATTTTTTGCTACGCTATTTTAGCTCTAAGCTAGTTTTATTGGCTACAGTTTTCCTGCAGTGCATGTACGGTAGTTATTTGTATGTATTCCAATTCTTACTCCTCTTTTTACACTCATTGTAACTATTTTCACTGTAACCAAATACTTGGTACAGAGGTGACATAGTACATAAGATTAAAGTAAAAACACTTAAGTGTTCTTGCTTATCTTTCTGTACCCGTCATTATACATTTAATCATTGTAATGTTATTTGTAAGCATATCAGTAAATTAGAGTTGTTGGTTTATTCCTCATGTCATGTGGGTGGAAGCGATGCTAAATGAGAGCATCTTGTGGTTTAAGTTCGTTGAGAGGTAACAACTCTTTCTGCTCTCATTCAAAAGTAGTTAAATGCTTACTGCTGTAATGAAATAATTAGATTCACAAGTTCTTATCATCATTATCTTTATTAGCAGAAACCAATTTGCAGAAAAACTGCTGATCTACATGGGGTATACAAAAAATGTTTAGATATAATAAAAAAGTAAAACAATGTTTATTTAGTTTACACCACACATATTGGTATTTTATACTGTATAGTAATTATGGAGGAAGCTTTATTAAATATATTTTTAACAATGAATTGATTATCGCAAAAGTGTATGAATATCGGCGACTATATCCTAATTATGACTGAGGGCTGGAATGAACAGTAATTGTTGACGGAAAGAATGTGTGGATTTGATACTAATATTTGAGTTTTATTTTAAGTTTGTGTATCAGTAAATAGATGGGATAAAACCTATATTTTTCTTACTTTATCTGCTTTTAATTATTTTTCTCAGGGTCACATGAATGCTGTATGTTGTCTTAAGTTTGACAGACGACGTATAATTACAGGATCATCCGATCACTCTCTTCGTGTGTGGGATATTCGAAGCGGACGCAGTATTCATAAAATATACGGTCATAAGGTGAGGAATCTTGCCCACACAAGCGCCTGAATCAATTAGCAATGCATTTAAAATGTCCAAATAAATTATTTCATATCTTAGATAAATTTATGAGTATTATGGTATTTGTGTATTAAAAAAGGAAAGCACTGTAAAAAAAGGCAATGGTATTTGAAAAACATATAGCCAAATTTATACAGTAAAGAGACTCAGGACAAGTTTTCATGTGACTCACCTCACGTCTTCCCTAGAGTCCAATCTCACCTCTCACTCAAAATAACGCCTCATTTCATGTTGAATATGTTTTTAATTTATAGAATAATTATGTTTAAATATTATAATGCGACAAATAATTGAAGTAGCTAGACAATAACAGTCTACATTCATGGTAATGACTGGACTGTATTTACATAAACATTGACTTCATTAAAAAACCTACCATCAAAAATTTTTTTTTTTTAATTCCTTTAAAATCATGGCTTAATATTCTACAAAAAAGTAACCACTTGTGACAAAAAATATGAAAAAGTGACATTCCTCTTCCCAGAGGTCCTAACCAATAAACCTCCCATCCCACATCGCTTCCCAATTTGTATTATGTAATAACCAGATTGTGTCGTTTTAAATTGTAAAATTAGTCAACATGACTCATCACCTATAATATTCCCAAAATAATTTTATTAAAATTCTGGTCAATGCTTTGATGACTGGATTCCCTATCCTATTACGATCATGGATGAATTATTATTTATCGACAACAGGGGTTTAAATTTAAGTTGATTTATAATCATATTGGTTTCTACAAGTCTTAATTCGCATTAAGTTTACATGTCTATTTCCTTCAATAGCAAATGTTTACATTAAAATTAAATTAATAAATAGGTTCTAATAAAAAGCTAAAAATTACCCATATATGAACTATATAGGTTATATATAGTAGGTCATGTAGGCAAAAGTGCTTGATGCAAAGCAGAGCAGAATATAAATAGTCAAAGATGCTAGTTACAACTGAACATTTTAATGCACTACAGGCTGTTTCATGAGGAGTACCTCAATCTTCAGGTGTTTTATATATTTAAAATTTCATACCCATCCAACTCACCAATTATAGGATGTATAAACTCTTTTATAAATAAAAGCGTGCTTTTAAGTCTTTAGATGCATAGGGAGTGGAGTTTAAAGAGTCGTGAGTTACAACCCTGGCCCCTAGGATTGGAAGGCAAAACCACCAAGCTGCAGCGTCACTCCATATAATGTAAATATTATAAATATTTAAATGATTTAAGTTTTTTTAAATTTTGATTCAACAATTGTAATTTTCTAAAATTAATTTTCAAAAAACAATTTTCATAGAACACAGATTACATTGAGGATCATGCCAAAACATGTAAGAAAATCCATAGAAAATAAGAAAAACAATCCACTTATCATACCAAGACAAACTCTGCGAAAAATCAATTTCATTACTATCAGAAATGAATATGACACTTGACCTCGAAAAAACTAAATGACCGGAACGTCTGGGAACTGATAGTGATGACAAAAACAGTCTGAATAATATTTTCAACATCTGATTGATAAATTGTTGATTGTTTTCTGTCTGTCTCTTATCTAGAATTATAATTATGTCAATTTGTTTTTAATGATTTGCTTTGTATGGTTTTAATTAATCAATATTCGTCAACATAAAAATAAAGTGAACAACAGAGGGCATGCTACCTAATTTACGGCCCATATTAAAGAAAACTTCTGGTTTGAACAGGGATTTCACTCTTCCCTGATTTGAAGAAGCATTGGTAGCATGGTCTGTTAAAAATTCAGGAAAATATGTTGAAAATTAGGGACATTATAGAAACAAACAAACGTATTAATATACACAGTCATTTACGTACCCCTTAGTCTGAGAGGCGTACATAAATAAAAAAGTTTGTAAATGAGAAGTGTGTAAATGAGAAGTGTGTAAATGAGAAGTTTGTAAATGAGAAGTGTGTAAATGAGAAGTGTGTAAATGAGAAGTGTGTAAATGAGAAGTGTGTAAATGAGAAGTGTGTAAATGAGAAGTGTGTAAATGAGAAGTTTGTAAATGAGAAGTGTGTAAATGAGAAGTGTGTAAATGAGAAGTGTGTAAATGAGAAGTGTGTAAATGAGAAGTGTGTAAATGAGAAGTGTGTAAATGAGAAGTGTGTAAATGAGAAGTGTGTAAATGAGAAGTGTGTAAATGAGAAGTGTGTAAATGAAAAGTTTGTAAATGAGAAGTGTGTACTGTACTCAATAAATTACTGTATTTGTTTTAGTTAATATTGAATAACGCCTCATTTCATGTTGAATATGTTTTTAATTTATAGAATAATTATGTTTAAATATTATAATGCGACAATAACAATAACAAGGCCATATACATGGCTGCAGTCGCATGCTCAAGTTATTGTTTACCGACCAACCGACTGACCGACCAACCGACCCACATAGTGAGCTGTAGAGTTGCGTTTGCACGCGACTAAAACACTATAGACTTATAATTGAGGATTAGTACTTTGAATGAGTTGTTGTTTTGTGTATGAATAATACTAGCACAAAACAATAAATGTATTGATTAAATTAGTTTTTTTATTAAAGGGTGGCGTGAGATGCCTTGCGTTCAATGACCAATGGATACTTAGCGGGTCATGGGACACCACGGTTATTATTTGGGACGTCATCAAGTTTACCCAAATAGCCATTCTTGTTGGGCACACTGATGTCGTTTCTGCTCTTCAACTTATTGGGTTGAAATATTTGTAAGTATATGCTTAAATATTGTTACAATCGAACTTCAGTTTTTGGAGTAGACCCGATATTGTTTATTGTCATTTATTGGTTGAAATATTTATTAGTAATATTTAGTAAAGTTTACATAAAGTTTTTTTTAATCTCTAGAGGGCACCATACAAATGGGCTTTTCCAAGTGAAAATTGTAGATTAATAATTTATTTTTCTTGAAACTTACTTCCTGAAAAACTAAGTTTTAAAGAAATTGTTAGGTAAAAATCTCCTAAATTCTTTTCTACTATTTGAAATGGATTTTAGAAAACCAAATAATATATATAATATTCTAGAAAGCCAGTTACAGTACTTTGGGCTATCCCAACTGTGGTCCCGTGTTTTTTTTCTTTGTAGCTACTATGTTTTCACAGTACCTCCAACATCGAACACATAAAAAAATTGTAGTCCTTGATTGAATTTAAACGAAAGATAGAAAGTTTGTGTTCTTCTGAATGTTTTTTAAGATATCGGAACTCAAGTCCTATTAAATGTCATTATTGAGATGTTTTGCAATTAAGAAAATCATTTATTTATCATGTTACACATAAAAAGTTAAAGGGTAACATGATAAGTTCAAATATGTAATTGTTTGTTAACTTGTTAATGTTGAAATGTAATTGATTTTGATGTTGTATAATAAATGATGACATCTAAAAAGAAGAAAACATATTTAAACCATCATTTTCAATTAATAAAATAGTAATGTACCAACTGTTATTGAATGAGGACAACAACTATATTTAGAAGAACGTACATTACACAGTATTAAATAAATGAACAAATATCATTAATTTAATTTGATGTCAATGATAGCCTTGATCTATTTTTAATTTAATAAAATTAAAATATTTATATTTTCAAGGTTTAAGAAACATAAATGAAAAAATATTTAAAGAAAATGTCAATCACAGTTTTGTTAAACGACACAATGCATTCATTGCTAAACATAAGGATAGACTGCTAAAAACATAGTTTTGTAATAAAAACCTTTTACTATCAAATGGACATTTTTTTATAGGGTTAGGGGTTTGTGATTTTTATTGGTATTCTGACTCTTCAAATCCCTTAAAATATAGGGTTTAAATATCTATTGCTAACTTCCAACTAAATACACAAAATAGTGATTTCTAATACAACTTGGTTAGCATATAATATTAATAGCAACTTTTTGTCACTCTACTTCCCTTAATTCTGGGAACCTAAGTGTAAAGTTAAACTTCTTCAGGCTTCCTTCCTCACATACTATGTTTTTTAATTACTATCGAACTATTATTATTATATGTTTTTTTATATGTGTTGAGAATTTATTGAATGAACAAATCTAAACAAAAAAGCGATTTCTTTTCTTATAACAAGCTAAAATACAGTATATGATTATTTTTTGTCCTTAAAATTGGTACTTGTTTGGTGATGACCATTACTCTTATGATGATCATAAGATTTTCTAGATAAAATCAATTACAATTGATTTGTCAATTTCTAATCTAATTTCCAAGCATTTAACTCTTTCTCAGATCCATTTAAGTATCCATTAACAAATAATAAAAAACTTGTCTTAAAATGACAAAAACCAGAACTTAAATATAACTAATCTACTGATTTAAACAGCATTTCAACTGATATGATGGACAGGCTATTTTGATAACATCAACATAAGCCTATACATATCAATTATTAAGCCAAGCTAAGCAGCATTTGTAATTATTTGATAGACGGGTTGATGGTATGAGAAGTCGGTAGCAGCATTTATTCTTCCGTTGTTAAGCAATTTAAACAGAAGCTTCTCAGAATCACATCAACTCTGTCAGAATCCTGCC
This sequence comes from Antedon mediterranea, assembly GCF_964355755.1. Taxonomy (NCBI): domain Eukaryota; kingdom Metazoa; phylum Echinodermata; class Crinoidea; order Comatulida; family Antedonidae; genus Antedon; species Antedon mediterranea. The sequence goes on along the minus strand of NC_092679.1, from coordinate 7,376,696 downwards.
GACTCGGCCTCGCACCCATAAATAATTCTGTCTCAAAGGGGTTTTTTTCATACTTGGTTTCAACTATTAATAATGTCTCAAGGATTTTTTTTTTCATAAATTGTTTTGTAGTGATAATGATCTATTAATCTTGTTCATGTCTTCTTTGTACGTTCCGTCATTAACTTTTATTTAAATATCCTGTCATGTGCTACTGTATATTGCTTTCTCAGTATGCATCCAAGGAAGTGGGTTTGTCACATATTTTCTAGAAGATCTTAATTTTATCATGTCATTACTTTAAGGCGATAAATATTATAATATCCTACAAAAGAAATTGGGTAGTAGAAAAATATCTATTAATTACGTCTTCTTTTTCTTCTTCATCATGAGCCATGTCCTTTAAGATGGTTGTTGGTTATGGCTTCTAAGTTCTATTCTTCAGCAACTCTGGAAACGACTCCAACATTCAGTTGGCGTTTCTTTATGAGTGAGTGGTCAAGCGGAACCATAATTACGAGGCTCGCTCACTCCATAGTTCTGGTGGTAGAACGAGTCTTGTCAGATAAGGACTATAAACTGTAGGTCCAGCTCATGTGTACTTTAAAGAACCTAGTACATCTTTGGGGACGAGTAGGGGGTCACCCCGGAGTACTAGTAGTACGCACATTGTCAGTGGGAGACCAGTCTTTGACTGAAGAGTTCACCTACTAGTATATATAAATAAAAACAATAGCAAACAATATAATTGTTTGGCCATTACTTTAAATGATAGAATAAAATTAATTAATTGATTGAATTCAAAATTCACAACGCATACTTTTTGCCTTTTCACTAGAATATTTGTTAGAAAGTGAAAAACAACAATTCTGTTGTAAGTGTAAAAGTGATTTTTACATAATAATAAGAAACAAGATTTACTTATTTTTTGACATTGAATACAAATGAATGTTCTCAACAAGAGGAAGTGGTTTCTCTTTCCTTTTTACATTTAATTAATGTTTTATTTTAGTTAACCACAGAGAGTCTAATACACTATCATTATGTTGGCAGGTGTGATTGAATAATCATTGTCATCTTTTTATTTTCCAATCTTTATTTTTTTGTTGGCTTGTGTGAGGTATTTTCTTGAAATCAAATCGGTAGGCCTATTGGGTTTCACCAACTGGCGTTCTTCTTACCAACTGACCATCCATTCATAGAAAATACTAATGTAGAAGTATATTTATAGAATAGTACTTTGAATTTTAGAATTTGTATTTTTATTCTGCAAATTCTAAAATAAAATACCCTTTTTTAATGAAGAATTTAGCTTCCAATATGTCAACGAAATAAAATCATTATTTTTGAAATATATTTGAAATCATAATATTTGACATGCATCATTTAATTTCTTCATTTAAATGTTTATTTCAATTTCCTATTTGTTCATAGAATTAGATGAACACGCGATATTGAATTATATCCGCCAAAATTGAATCGTGAAAGTTGAAAAACTTAAAGGAAATCCTGTTGTCAGTGTGGTTTTTTGCTTTAGGACTCAAAAATAAGATTTGAAGAACAAATATTGAAAAACATCTTTGAAATGGAGGCCTCACTTGAGAAATATATGCTAAACTTTTTCAGTATTGTATATATTATCATCTTTTGCTGTAGTTATACTATTGGTTTGATTAGGAAGGGCCCCAGTAATGTGATAAGTGGCTGTGTGTGACAGTGGCTGTGTGCTGTGATGTACTAGTACACCGGGGTAACCTCCTACTCTTCACAAAAGATTTACTAGGTTCTTTAAAGTGCACATGAGCTAGATGTGTACACAGGACCTACGATTTATAGTCCTTATCCAAGAAGACTCGTTCTACCACCAGAACATTGGATCGAGTGAGCCTAGAACTCTTGCTGATGTTACTGTATGTCTACGCAATTACGGTTCCACAGTTGTCTTAACCACCACTAGGCCACTCACTCGCTCGAGTAACTAAAATAATTTCCTAATGATCCAATAGAACTGGTGAGTCTTACATCAACAAAGAAGTACATACTTAAATCGTTTGGTAATGGACAGTCCAGTTTTCCAAATCCAATTTTAATAGCATTAATAAATTGGTAACTTTCAATTAAAATTTTTTTTTATAACGTTTAATTCAAGTTTACTTATTTTAATGCATATTTACATCTCTACAAAATGTATATGATGTTTACAAATATTTAAACTAAAGTTAAAAAACTTTTTTTTTAAACATACCCCATTTTTGGAGTGTTGTTGGGTAATACAAATAGTAAATATAATTTATATCTTATATTAATGTAGGTTACTTAAGTTCAAATCACTGTACAGTACTCAGTTTTATTTATCTTTCCGGAACCACTTAAAATTAGTAAATCATTGTGAATGCACTTTAAACAGGAATGCCATATCAAAGTGTTTTCTATTTTATTGGACATTTATGATCCAATATTTACTAAAGTTGAGTGTGGTTATCACGGAGGTAGCAAATGATTGACATATATGATTATTTTTCCCAATTAGTAGTCTTGCGTCATATTGAATGAAGTTCTTCGTTTAGTATCTTGGTTCACATTGAACTTAATTTCTTCTAAATTAGTAATTTAGTTCACATTGAACTTAATTTCTTCTAAATTAGTAAATTAGGTTACATTGAACTCAAGTTTGTTCAAGTTCCTCTAGCTTTATAAATTTTGTTGAAGGTTTGATTTGAAAAAATGTACTGATATTACAAGTTAATTAATAGTCTGGGGTAAGTAAGTACCATTCCGGTTTCCTTACAAAGCCTCCGTGTGTGATGAAAAAAAACAAAAATGGCCACCGACTGATTAATACAAGAGCTTAGTGTGTATGTCTTTATGAAATAATAGTAATATTTTATTGCTGAATAAAAAAATGTTTCTTAATATGATTTTATTCTTGTAAATAACATTTTGTTGATAGCTATGAGTTATGTTCATGTTTATAAAATGATTAGCTTAACTTTATTTAAACATCTCTCCTTAGAGAGTTGTGAAGTAGGTAAAAAAGTGCAGAAACCATTCAATCACTTGCCCTCCTTTGGGGAGTATTATATGGGTGAAAAGTACCAAAATTTATCTTTCTTCACCCCTCCCAAAGAGACTATTAACCCCTGTAAAAGCCTAATATAAATGATTACTAACAAATGGTTAATAGTATTTATACAATGTATTCCTTCATACAGAGTTTTTGTGAGTTTTACATCTGTTGCATTTTGACGTATAAATCCAAAGAACTTACCGCTATTTACGCAGATGTCATACTTAATGTGGTTGCCAAAACTTGAGAATGTGTGATATAGTTTTTCGTGACACATGTTTTTGTACTAATTTATGTTGGTTTTTCCAGTAGCTCCTTCCAATCCAGGATTTTCTCGGTCATTCGCTTCAATTAGTACTGTACTGTCTTTTAAAATGAGTAAAATGTTATTTAAAGAAATATTATTAATATCTAATACTTGCTGGGCCTGATTGATCAAAATAAATTGAATCATATTATTTTCCCGATTGATTTATTTCTTAAAATCACCAACATTTTGAAAGTTGGTAACGAAAAGAGTGCCGCCTACCTTATGTAGTTTAGTACTACCTACAATAAGCCTACTTGTACTTACAATCTATGTAAATGCCAATTTCACCTGTCTTGTGTGAAAGAAAACAATTTGCATTAGTGAAACCCGCTTTAACCAATTTTTGTTCTAATTTGTTAAAGGGTAACTGGGTCATACGACTCAACAATTAGACTTTGGTGTTTGGAAGATTTTAAGTTTTTACGAACGTTGACGACTCATGCTAAATCAGTCACATGTCTTGCTATTGATGGTGAAAATGTCATCTCTGGTTCAACAGATGGGTAAGTATTTAACTAGGTCATGTTACTGCAGTAAAATCATAGTTTAATGCAGTAATTACCTGAATAGAAAATATTTTTCAATTCTTTGATAAACTAATAGTTGGGAATATCCTAAAAATTAACAATTCTGAAATTTAGTCTGATATTTTAAAAAAATGAACTTTTTTAAAGGACCATCCATCTTTTACTCTTATCTTGAAACCATAATGATGCAAATAATTTTATATAAACTAAAATGTAAAATATATTTTTTACTTGAAATCACATTTTCATATTAGATACTCTGAAAAAAAGTAGGCCTAAAATATATTAATGAAATTAATCCAACATATTTTTTTATCTTTTGATATACACGCCCTTTGGCAATAGTGGTTCTTGACAGATTTTGTCTCACCAATGTGCTCCATTTTGTATGTTTCAGTGAAAGAAAATAAAATAATTTGATGTTTTACAATTAAAATTGACACTTTTACCTGCAATGTACTTTTTAATCATAATTTATCATGGGAATGTTTCATACACTTAAACTTAACTTTATAAGATTAAACTTAGTTTTCTTGTTGAAGTCAGTATACATGAGTGTTTTTACCAATAAGTGGTACGTCTGGAGCCAGAGTGTCTTCTCCGTAATGTACTCGAAAGGAAACATTAATTTGAGCAAGTTGGAAACCCATCAATTTATTCTATATGCTGGCCGGTAAAAACAGATCTTGGTGTCTTTATGATTGCTCAAGTTCAGTGGCAAATTGATCCATCAAAAATCTGTAAACATGTTTTTGAGTGAGATTATACATCTCAGTCTTGCCTTGGCAACACGTACGCCCGTATTCTTAAACCGGACTTTAGTGGTAGTTCGAGCTAAAACTAAAAAAATGACGTCATTTTAATTCATAAACCGAACTTCAACTAAATCACCTACTAAATCAGGCCAACCTCAACTAAATCGAGACGGATTTTGATCGATTTTTTTAGTCCTGGAGGGGGCAGGCTAAATGGTCGACTAAATGGTTTTTAAACGATGTTTATAAAAAACGTAACAGTCATTGAGTTGTTATATTGGCCAGATATTGAAGAATGAAATATCTATATTTATATTAGCTTAATTAAATATACATTGGCATAAGTTATAATAATGAAAATCATCTTTATTTACAACCGTATACAAACTACATTATTTTCTTCGCGCAAGTCCGACTTGAACTACGTCACACCATAGCGACAATGGGAGATGCGGCAATTCACCACGCGATGGAATGTTTAGGGGGCCTAGCGTTTTCTTGTCACGCTAGGAAGTGCGTGGTTCGTCGCAATCATACTTTGTTGGAGGCCTAGAAAATATGAAAGTTACTGTACCACCATGGTTCCTAAATATATTTTGAAGATTTTTTTTGTTGTTAATCAAAACTACTTCACTGTTAAATTAATACTGATCTTGTTGTAATAATAGTCCTGATGCGTAAAAAGTTTTGTAAGAAAATGAAAAGTGATATCAATGCGCAAAATTTCGTCTACTCCTCAAATACTCTCTTGTCATTGGCCAATGTTTAGCCTTTGTTACCCAGACGTGTGCAACTCGACTAAAAGCTCGACTTCATTAAGTCGAACTGCAAACTTCGAATACTTCGTTTTTTAATCGAATTTGAAGTAATAGCTCGAACTACGACTTTTTCAAGTCGAACTTTGAACTACGACTAAAGTCCGGTTTAAGAATACGGGCGTGAGATTATACATCTCAGTCTTGCCTTGGCAACACTACACATTCCTGGTACAAAGCCATCATTGAACCCACCCTTTTTGGATTTCAAGGAAACCCAAGCTACTGTGCCACTGTGTAAACAATATTTTGGTTTTTTTTGCAATAGTTTACAATTTATTTCTGAAAAAAATGTAGGAGTATTAATAATTCAATACAGATAACTTGATCTCAAAATATCATAATACTTATGACCTTTTGACCCAGACAGTGCTGCTGTAAAGGCGTTGATGGAGAAATGCTAAATTATTCTATGATTGTATCAAAACTTTTTTCAGTTGTATCATAAATCAAAAACAGTACGTCTTCCTTTATTGCAATTGAACTGTGAAATTTAATATTAATTGCCTGAATTATACACACAATGATCTCTTTTAAGATGTTCAAGATATTTACAACTGGTCATATATCAACGGTAGTTAAGTTAAAGTAATCCTCTTAAATATTACTTTTAAAAATTCCCAATGTTCCATATATCGTATGATTTGTCATGTCATGTATCCCTGTTTCCCAGTTATTTTAGCGTCTTAGTACTACTATAATAGGATGAGGGGGGACCGGGAAAGAAAGAATAAAGGTGGGGAAAGCGACCTAATTATGTGTAAATGATATGCCTCTTTCCACAAATGATAATCTTTCAGATTTATATGCAAATATAATATGTAATATATTTAGAACAAAAGCTAATAAACGACCCACAAGAGTCGGAACATCTAGCAAAAGAATTCAAGAAGACTTCTAAAAACTCAAATATCCTAAAATGAAAAATAAGTTTCCTTGTGCATGTAGCAAGATTCTTGTTAGCCATTCCCCTTTAAGTCATAAAATGTAAACAGCATAGAAGGTGTAATGCATTAGGAAAGTAGAAAGAAATTGCCAAATCAATGTTATTGTCTTAGCTCATAAAACTGTCGGCTTACATTAAGATAAATACTCAAAGGAAAATATTGGAATGCCATGTTTTATGAATTTAGCTGTAAACTGTTCTACTAAATAGAACATTTATAAATACAAAGACTACTATGTTTATTCATTGCCAAAGATCAGAATTATCTGTAACCTCAGGAAACGGCAAAAGAATAACGTTTTTTTTTCCTCTTTTATCTGAAAATTATGAATTTTGCACCATTGTATTTGCATTTTATTTGAATATTGTCATTTGGAAGGGGATAATTAAACCAAACACCACACATCTGGCCTGTGGGAAATTTAAAGGCCAGGTGCGGGCAAAAAATTTCTATTGATCATAGATGCTAATAATTATCGATCTATAGTTTCCCCTATGTTTCATATTTTTGGGGATTTTATTTGTGTTACACGAGCTTGTTGAAAATAAGCACTTTCTTATCAGTAGGGGGATAGTTCAAATGTTATCAGATGACTAAATATAGGTAATATAACTTGAATTTTACATTTCTGGTATTTTTATTCAACTTCAGATTTTTATTTTCATGCTATAGAAAAAATTATCCACCGTGTATCCACCATCTTTTTTCACCTTCTAGAGAGTCACCAGACATGTTATTACATTAGGTTAAACTACCTAACTACTGAAAAAAGTCTTCCTGGTTTTTATGGCAGAATTTTGCCAAATTTTGTATTTGACCATATTAAAAGAAATTCATATTTTTTCGTCTTGATTTAACTGTTTCAAATATTTAATTTATGTACAATTAACCAGATATTATATTTAAAATTCATGCCTGTACCTGAGCTTTAAAGAACCCAGTGCATCTATTGATAGAAAGGGTTACTCTGTTACAAAGCGCTGCTTACTGGTGGCAGCACAGGGATCCTTGGAGTAGTCCATGTGGCTTAAAATAAGGTTCTGCATAGTAAACGAGGATAAAATAAATAATATATAACATTCTTTAACCAAAAGATGGTTGATATAGACTGTTAACATCAAGATGTTCTCAGTTCTTCTTTCAATATTCTTCTCAGAATACAATGCAAGCTTTCATTCGGCCTGTTTCTGCTGCATAAAAATAACCGATTAAAATTGGTGTGAATACATTTTCTTGGGAGCAGAAACAGGACAAATTTGTAGTAACCGGTTAAAAAGCAGTGCAAAATAACCGGTTAAAAACACCCATTCAATTCGGTGTTAGAACGCCATTTAACCGGTTATCGCTGAGCAATTGTTAGCTGCAACAAATTGTGTCTCTGTCTTGTGTTCTACTCCATTTCAACTATGTACCATTCCATGATGGTTAGTCTGTTCTTGTCCAAAGGTTCACCTGTCAGCCATCTGTTTCAAAGAAATAATTCATTCTTCTTATGATGTGAGCCCTCTATTGAAATTGCTCTCACTGTCAACATATGTATTAGCAATTTGCCGCAACCCAATTCTTGTGTGTTTTTCAACAGGTCTTTTATTCACCCATTTGTTACTTAAGTTCACAATCTTGGAAATGAAGATTATAGTTTATATTCATCTCATCTTACTTAAATGTAAAGGTCTTAAAAAACTATTACAATATTATGAAGTAAAAAGTGATAAATAAAACATGATGAGAAAACCAGAACAATATCAATATGTTTATAACATTAAATTAAAAGTTCCATAATGTGGACTTAGTAGTAAATCAACTCCGACTATTAAATACAAAAAAGATTGATATAGTGTTGCAAGAAAAGTTTACCTCGGTTCATTTGAAGTAAGATATAAATCTTTTTTATATCCAAGCTTGGTGATTCTCTAATTCCAATTTCCAAGTGGAATTTATTCAGAAAAGTATACAGTATAGTACATGCTTACCAATTTCTAAGTGGTATTTTAATCAGAAAATTATACAATATCATCATCATCATCATCAGTCGGCTGCGGAGCAGGCAACTACAAGCTTTCTCCAGCCACAACGTATAGTACATGCTTACTCTTGGGGCTAGTCCAACATTTTTTTTGTGGAAAAGGTCTTATTTCAGAGTAAGCATTAGTAGGGCCTTCATAGCTTTAGAGAGTAGATATGGTTGTAGGATTGATTAAGAGATGGGTTCAACTGAAGGTGATTTATCGCTGGAAATGAGTTGATTTGCCTTTTAGAAATGGTCAATTAACTCAATTTAAAAATAGGAATTTGAATGTACTAACTGTAAACCTACAGTTGAATTTGTTTTTTTTTAATGTGTGCACAGTTTATCTAATCTGGTGATGACGTGCGTTCACATACAGTGTGTTGATGTCTATTCTTTAACACCAGCCACATTTGTTATAGTTTATCCAGCCTCCGGGCTGTTTCTGAGCTTAATATGAACTTTATTACTTTATTCTAAATTTTTCTCATCAAGACTACTCCAAAAGCCTGACAACTTCATTTAGAAATATATTTTCCATCTTTCATTTAGTATATGCAGGGTAATAGTCAGCATGAGACTTTCACTTTTCCCTACCCACCTTAATTCCCCAGCAGAGATTGTCATATTTTTATATTATCTTGCTTCGTCTGTTTTGGTATATATATATTGAATGAAATTTTCTTATTACATCGCTGACATTACCTTGAGAGTGTGTGTTTGACAAAACACGAAACGTTTTACACAAAGTTCACTTTTTCTTCATGTATTAAGACAATTTTATTCAAAATGTATACATATATGTTTAATATTCAAAACATTTTTTTATATGATCAGGTGTTGAATATTCTTAATTTTTGAAAAAAAGTTTTTTTGTACGTACTGTAGGCTTACAAAAACATAAATAAGTCTCCTCAAACTGATCAATAAAGATTGACCTTTCAGCTTTTTATTTTTTTTTTTATATAAGTGTCATGCTACCTGCCATATAAAGAAAGTAGATTGGCTAGGGTTCAACTGATGGCAGTTGAATAGAATTTGGCAGTAAGAACTAATCAATTAATCTAAACTCGAAATTTAATTTAGCCAAAGGAAACCAATAACATACCCAATACCATAAATTAACTATCAGTTCAGGAAGCTATCAATTAATGACTTAAGTCAAACTTAAATGCATAGACCATAGTTTTATATAATTAGTGAAGGTTGGCACAAAAGCAATAAGCATCCTCTATAGGCTGTGTTATACCACAATCCTGCAAAACTGGCCTGTTTAGCCCATCTGTGGCCATTGAGAAATCTTGGATGATGCACAAATGCGACAAATCTTCAATGTACATTACATGCTTATCTCTGTTCTTAATTTTCTCACCACAGGTAGGATTTTAAACATGGTTCCCATTAGGATGCAATGCAACGATGTAAGCATAACGTAAGTGAGTTGACCAATCGATGGATCGTCCAAACTGTTGCTTGTGATTGGTCAAGTAATCACTTTTTGCACTTGTGTTGTGTCGTAGTGGGAACCAAGCTTTAGAATATATGTGCATAATCAGTGCTTTCATTTACATGTACTGTAAAATATTGATAAAAACATTCTTTCTAGAAATCGATCAGTAGTAAAATTTGACCTTCTTTGAAATAGAAGAAGACCTTTCAATTCCTAGGGCGTACGCATCATTGGCCATTGTCGGTAACGGATTCTAAAATATAACGGCAAAGGACCGACAATTTTAAAATGAAGTGCAACTACATTTAGGGGGTGCTGTGCTGGCTAGGACCCAGAGAAAAAAGGGAGTCTGTCAAATGAATGTGCACATACCTACTTCCTAGGGGGCAGGTCATTGCAAATCGAATGTTCCCCATCAACAGACTAATAGCCTTTTTTGGGTAAAAGTAGGCTCTTTGTAAAAACAGGTAAACAGCGTTTATTAAAACGGCCTTGACATAGGCGATGTTTGGGAATTCCCATCTTTGATAGTACCTGAATGAAAGAGTAATCTGCAAAATGTCCGTTAAGACTTTTCCTGTGTAATTTGCCAGTTAATTGTGGTCTATAATGAAATTAGAATATTTTTGTTAAAAGTGCAACAACCTGAATACATTTGCCTTCTTACCTTTAACTTCTACACTGGTGTAATTAAGTAAAAATGTTCTAAACAAGTAAGACAGAACGGTTGGTTGTTTGAGATGTTTATATTTTTTGTAAATTGTAATTTTATCTAATTTATGTTTTTAATATGAATTTTTATATTTGCCGAGGAAAATGTTTCCATGTACATGTATATATTTATATAAATCCAAAGGCAAATTACTGAAAAAAATGACAATGCTGTGGGTATCAGTGGCTGGATCTCAATGGAGATACAAAAAAAAAAGCGAAAAGCTAAATCAAAACGATAAAGTAAACAGCCAGAAAAGTTAGCAGAGCTCATATATATATATGTAAACACAGTAGGCAAAGAACATTAATATTCTAAACCGCCCAGTGATATACTGAAATTTAATTAATTAATATGAAACGATAAAGATGAGGAAATCTGTGAGAAAGAGAAAAAAAAGATTTGATTTGATTAAAAATCTAAATAGTAATATGGAAAATAAATACAAAAATCAAAACAAATTGAAACAAAAATGTCCTATGTTGATTGGTGTAGTATAATTTATAAGTTAATTCATTCATTTAAAGATTTATTAAATCTAATAATATAAAATTACATCAACTTTGTTTGAGAATGAACATAGAAATAACTTGGTATTATGTGTTACAACTTGTTATGTTGTGATCTGTGTGAAATGGGTATAAGATTAAACCGTATAAAAATAAAATGCAGACTGCTAGTGTAGATTAGCTTTGCTGATTATATTATTGGCATACAGTATGCCCCAATGTAGAACAAACCTGAAATATTAAAACCGCTTATTACGTCAATAAGATCAAACTAATCCATGTAATTAAACAAAGGCGGTTCTGTATAATTTGTGTGACCTCAAAAATAGCACATAGCGAAAGTTTGTCAGTTTAAAAAAAAACCATTGCATTTTGTAAACTCACCTTGGGTCAATCTTGAAAACACCTTGATTTAAACTACAAAAGAAATTTGCTTTTCCTAATTGCCTCCCACCGATTAAACTTATCTCAAAATTTCTCTTTAATATCAACTCTCTTAGCTCGTGTACGCTAATAGGTTTATACAAAACAGAAAGGTATGTTTGTCAATTTCAGCAAGCCCCTGGATTCAAATTTCTTAGCCTTTTAATTTAAAAACAAAGAATTTTCTTTCATAATCGCCTCATATTTGCTTCCTAAACCACATAAAAAAGTGTTTGTATTTGATTAAAATTTACTTAACTTGCCAAGAACAGTTACATATATATGTGAAAGTTGCTTTGTATCTTTACGTGTACTGTAGCTTCTGTGTAGGTAGTACTGTAGCTTTTGTAGGTAGTCTAGTACTGTACAGCTTCTGTGTAGGTAGTACTGTAGCTTTTGTAGGTAGTCTAGTACTGTACAGCTTCTGTGTAGGTAGTACTGTAGCTTTTGTAGGTAGTCTAGTACTGTAGCTTCTGTGTAGGTAGTACTGTAGCTTTTGTAGGTAGTCTAGTACTGTACAGCTTCTGTGTAGGTAGTACTGTAGCTTTTGTAGGTAGTCTAGTACTGTACAGCTTCTGTGTAGGTAGTACTGTACCTTTTGTAGGTAGTCTAGTACTGTACAGCTTCTGTGTAGGTAGTACTGTAGCTTTTGTAGGTAGTCTAGTACTGTACAGCTTCTGTGTAGGTAGTACTGTACCTTTTGTAGGTAGTCTAGTACTGTACAGCTTCTGTGTAGGTAGTACTGTAGCATTTGTAGGTAGTCCAGTACTGTACAGCTTCTGTGTAGGTAGTACTGTAGCTTTTGTAGGTAGTCTAGTACTGTACAGCTTCTGTGTAGGTAGTACTGTACCTTTTGTAGGTAGTCTAGTACTGTACAGCTTCTGTGTAGGTAGTACTGTAGCTTTTGTAGGTATTCTAGTACTGTACAGCTTCTGTGTAGGTAGTACTGTAGCTTTTGTAGGTATTCTAGTACTGTACAGCTTCTGTGTAGGTAGTACTGTAGCTTTTGTAGGTAGTCTAGTACTGTACAGCTTCTGTGTAGGTAGTACTGTAGCTTTTGTAGGTAGTCTAGTACTGTACAGCTTCTGTGTAGGTAGACTGTAGCTTTTGTAGGTAGTCTAGTAGTACTAGTACTGTAGCTTCTGTGTAGGTAGTACTGTAGCTTTTGTAGGTAGTCTAGTACTGTAGCTTCTGTGTAGGTAGTACTGTAGCTTTTGTAGGTAGTCTAGTACTGTAGCTTCTGTGTAGGTAGTACTGTAGCTTTTGTAGGTAGTCTAGTACTGTACAGCTTCTGTGTAGGTAGTACTGTAGCTTTTGTAGGTAGTCTAGTACTGTACAGCTTCTGTGTAGGTAGTACTGTAGCTTTTGTAGGTAGTCTAGTACTGTACAGCTTCTGTGTAGGTAGTACTGTAGCTTTTGTAGGTAGTCTAGTACTGTACAGCTTCTGTGTAGGTAGTACTGTAGCTTTTGTAGGTAGTCTAGTACTGTACAGCTTCTGTGTAGGTAGTACTGTAGCTTTTGTAGGTAGTCTAGTACTGTACAGCTTCTGTGTAGGTAGTACTGTAGCTTTTGTAGGTAGTCTAGTACTGTACAGCTTCTGTGTAGGTAGTACTGTAGCTTTTGTAGGTAGTCTAGTACTGTACAGCTTCTGTGTAGGTAGTACTGTAGCTTTTGTAGGTAGTCTAGTACTGTACAGCTTCTGTGTAGGTAGTACTGTACCTTTTGTAGGTAGTCTAGTACTGTACAGCTTCTGTGTAGGTAGTACTGTACCTTTTGTAGGTAGTCTAGTACTGTACAGCTTCTGTGTAGGTAGTACTGTAGCTTTTGTAGGTAGTCTAGTACTGTACAGCTTCTGTGTAGGTAGTACTGTAGCTTTTGTAGGTAGTCTAGTACTGTACAGCTTCTGTGTAGGTAGTACTGTAGCATTTGTAGGTAGTCCAGTACTGTACAGCTTCTGTGTAGGTAGTACTGTAGCATTTGTAGGTAGTCCAGTACTGTACAGCTTCTGTAGGTATACAGCATTTTAGGCTTTTGATTTAATGAGCAAGTTCACATTTTATGGAGAATGGTGGCCCTCATTTTCGATACCACTTATTTAACTGAAAAACTTATCAGGACAATGTGACTATTTCTGTTTACTTGTTACTTACTATTGTTACTATTTAATTGCATAATGGCCATCTACTTTTAGTACATTTCTTGTAAAAATACTCTAAAAATATCTGCATAAAGAGAGGTTTGTTTATAGTATTGTACATACTCAAACAAGACTGAGGGACTGTTTTTTCTGATGGTGCTACTCATTGCTGTCAGGGCCTAATCCTCATTTCCCTATGTAATAATACTTTGATGATTTTAATGAAAATAAAATTACATAAAATTGGCTAGCTTCAACATTTAGCTTCTATTATAAAACTAATTTCTTTTGATACACAACAATTAAAAATGGAGTACAGTATTAATCTGCAGAAAAACTACAAATATTTTGAGTGCAAAAAATAAAATAAAACCTATTCTTAGAAAATACAAATGTATAAATGTGTGAATACAAAAATTGAGTACAGATTGGACTCCCATGAGGTCATGTAATTACTAATTCAATTGAACCCTATCTTTCCATAACTATACTACAATGTTAACATCCTAAGTGTCTAATTCACGTGATTGGATGCAAGCCTGTTGGCTGTTGAAATATATTAAATGCTCTGGCATTTCAAGTTAACTAATTTAATATTATTATGCTCTCGTTTCGTCCCTTAGGTTGATCAAGATAACTCGGATATCTGACGGAATAGTTCTAAATACGTTTGCTGATCAGACCGACCCAGTTGCCACGTTAGCGGTATGTATTGTGTTGTTTCGTTGTCGATGATTTTGAGAACTAGTTCAGAGGGTTATCCCAGAGTCGCCAAACCTCTAGACTGTATCTGGCCACTGAGATTATTACATGCCAACTTATTATTATTATTATTATATACGAGTCCTTGTGTAAGATAAACAGAGCAGCAGTGAACCTCTAAAATCAAATCTTTGAGTTCTTTTTAATATTATTTCATAAAGCATTCATTACAAAACCTTTTTTTTCTGAATCAAATACAAATTAATCAGTCCCATTATTTATCAACAAAGCACAGAAGCTTTATAATTAATGTATAATACATTTTTATAACTCTTTTATATCACTTGCTTGTTATAATAACAATATTATTATTATAGTTCTGGGGCCTGTTTACAGAATTTTGAAATTGTGTTTTTTAATTTCAAATTTTATTTATAGGCTGCATTTCAACAGTTTTTTTTTGTTTTTTTTGTTTTTTAATAGAGAGGTTAACATGTTTTAGGGCAAATTACAGTTAACCCTTTTCAATGGCTGTACCCTTTTTAATGCATGTACCCCTTTCAATGCCTGTACCCCTTTTAATGTAATGATAACATTATACTAAAGCCAAAATCTAAACCTGTTATGTATTCGTAATTGTTAAAAGCTTTGGCAGGTACAGATCAGTTTATGGTCATACTCTCTTAGTTGCTAATGAGTAGTTTCCTTTTAAAAGGATATCAATTAATAATACTTGGCCAATCAAAATGCATTTACAATTTACTTAACATATTATGTTTGCTGCCCTCTATTTTGGAAGTTTTGTCTAACTTATTGTTACAGCTTAAACTTCAGGTGAATCGGTTTTTTTAGTAAAATACTTGTTTTCTAATAAGGGAGAATTATTTTGTTTCTACTTTCTGCCATAAATGTCAAGAGAAATGTGTATAATGAAAGAGGTAATAGAGAAATTCAAATCTCTTAAAACCTTCAACATTGTAAAGTCGACCAATCGTAATAAATGAAGTTGTTTAAAGAATTTTAGCTGTAGTTGCTGTAAAAAAACAAGCAAAATGTGTTAAAATCCGCGAGTTGGAAGCTAATCATATGTATCTTGTATTTGATTGTTCGATTTAGACCATGTTTGAAATTTGTACCTTTTTTAAGGAGGCTGTGGCAGGTATATTTATGCCACCATCATCATATCTTTCCTGCCTTTAAAATCCACCATGACTATTTGACCTTTTAAGATTATCAAACTGATAAAGTCTATTTCCTTTGACTTATGGTTACCATAGCAACATTCTTCAGAGACAGATGTCAATGGCTTTTATTTGTCCAAAAGTTCATTTGAACTCCTATGATTATTTTTTGAAACTTTTTTTAAGTTATTGATTCGTATTGGTAACACACCTTTCCATGAACTCCTACAATTTGATTAAACTTTTAAAATGTTATTTGTTCATAATGGTGACACAAATTTCCTCTATCCATATGTGACAAGTTTTTTTAGGGTTTTTAATTGGTCAGTCAGTTGGTGCAGTAGGTGTGATGTCATTTCAAGTTTCTAGTTCAAGTCTTATGTAAGAACCGTGTGTGGTAGGAGGATAAGCATTGTTTATAGACCTTTTCATCATGTACAGTAAATAATTTGCAACATAATGTTTCAGGTGGTCAAAATTCCAATGTTGTTAAATGTTTACGTCAAAGTAAAATTAAACATCTCACTTTCCCAGTCATGTAAAGTAAACTAATAAATTGTTACATTGTGCGTTTGGCTGCATTATCCTATTGTTTGTCCCAATTCACTTAAGTACCATCAGTTGGTGTTTATTGGTCTCTGTGATGAGAAACTATCTAGTATCATTCTGTTCTTAATGGTGATACGTAGCTAATATTGGTTCAATATCCACTAGTCTATAACAATTTATTTCATTATGCATTGTTTCTTGTTAGATTTGATACTGTAATACAAACCAGATAAACATTTACATCAAACATCAAATTTTCAAAAGATATTAATTTGTGGTTGAAATCTGCTGATTGTACATTGTACATTAAACTGCTTCTTTCACCCTTTACATCCACCTTTCATCTATTTAATTATAGCTCACCCACTCCCCCTTCCCTTCTCTTGCCTGCTCCTTAATAAAATGTTTCATTTAGATTAGATTGTAATGTTTACTTTCACTTTAATTGCAAATCTTAACCCCCTATTTCACCCCTTCATTTTGACCCTGAGTAAGAGAACTTAGGAAATATTATTTTCATAGCTTTAATTGATCAAGGCCAAAAATTAAAAATATAATTAATGACTTGATCCTAAAACTAATTAATTTTTGCTTAGTCTTCAATGTCACAACCAAACCCTTTTACTTAATTCTAAAAACTTTTTTTTTAAATAAAAAAAAGATATTTTAAGCCACACTGGAGTGTTTTGTTTGGGAATAGTTGACAATATTGGTAATTATATGTACCAATTTAATAAAGGGGGATTCAGAATTGTTGAATGCTAACATACAGTATTAATAATCTGTCAAAAAGTGTTCACAATTTCATTTTAACTGTCAAAAGAGGAGGAAAGAGGAGTTATTAATGATTCAATATGCTGTTGTAAATAGCTTTTCTAGAAAGTAACAAATTAATTGTACAATACTTTTTTCCCGATCTTTGTCAATTTAAATATATCGTTTTCTATTCATATGAATTTGAATTTATGAAGGAGGTTTCCTTTTAAGAACATTGTTACAAAAATTCTCTTTTAAGTTTCAGTTTAGAAGTATGTGTTTGTCCATAATACGCTACAAGCAGGATATAACCTTCAATAAAAGGAATAACTTGTTAATTCAATTAATTAATAATTCAGTGATATATCAACAAGTTGAATATTCATCTACTTTATTCTTGTTTAAAGTTATTGCAACTTATTGTCTCTTTCAACATTTTAT
This sequence comes from Antedon mediterranea, assembly GCF_964355755.1. Taxonomy (NCBI): domain Eukaryota; kingdom Metazoa; phylum Echinodermata; class Crinoidea; order Comatulida; family Antedonidae; genus Antedon; species Antedon mediterranea. The sequence continues at coordinate 7,359,428 of NC_092679.1, read as the reverse complement.
AAAAATTTTAACTTTTTTTTTATTTCAAGGAAATTACAGAAAATTAACAACTGCCAAGATTAGAAACGTTTGTTTAGGGACAACAGTAGCTTAGTCATCGTACTGTGTTTTATACTTTTTTTCTGCCATATTTAAACAGTTACTGCTTTCAAAGAGTCATAAGTGTCAGTAGACAGGGTTTGTGGGTAGAATGAATGACCCCACCTCTTTGGTACTTCTAAAATGATATACTCTACCAATCTGGTAAATATGAATTTCATTCTTTTTCAAATAAAAATTACAAAGAGTGTTATAAAATTTTAATTTACTACCAATAATTAATGATTCTAACTTGCTTAATAAAGATTCAAGTTTGTTCTTAAACAATAAATAAAGTATATTATCAAATACGTGAATGCTAATTAGCTGAACAATGTGATTTGTCATCAACTTAATTTCAATTATAATCGTGCTTAAACGTTTGTGCCTCGTGGCAACATTCGTTCCGCTAGTTATTGCGGTCAGTACTTGCATGGTGATGATAAAAGTACTCTGAATGTGTATTGTGTTATCTAACAATCGCTATTTATACTAAGCAAGAACTTAATAAGACAATAAAATCTTTGCTATAAAAGCCTGTAGTATTTGATTGATTTCCTCTAAAAAGAAGCCCTCTATATTAGTAGGAGTTGAGGAATATGGCCGATTTAGTATCCTAGTTAATGTTTTCAAGAGTTAATTTCAGAATTTTAGAAACAAAATAATTATTAATAATATTAATAATCTAATGGTTAATGGTTTTAAATTTGTATAGCACAAACAGGCCTATTAAATGTTTTTTATTTTCTTATTCATATGAAACAAATATTGATATAAAATTAACCTGTCTCAATAAAATAATATTTAAATTTGGGAGCTTGCAAATTCCCTTAATAGTATAATGTCAGTTTTGACAAGAAAAGAAAACGAAAGACACAATTTCCATAAGGTAAAATCAAAAGTTTTATTCAGACCTGTAATACATCGAAATGTAACCAATTTAACAATCCTCGTTTGACCTTACCAAAACAAGTTCCAACGGAAGGGTTGCGTTTGGCATACCGCATTTGAAATCACTTGCACGCACTCTGAGATACTTGGCATGACTCTATGCTGTGGTTAGTGCGTTTATAATAATGTGGGCAAGACAAAGATGTAGAATGTCATTTATTAATACCCCTAACAGTTGAAATTTTGTGATTGAAAAATTAACCTTTGACACCAAAAAAAAAAACAAACAAAAATTATGATTTTGCTTATAAAAAATGTAATTACTGATTTGTCGTTATGTCTTATGTCTGCTGAAGTACTATATAATAAACAATTCATTCCTGGGGTGAGAAACAGCATTTGGTTTATATAAAACTGTACACGTTTACAGGCTGTTGATCTTGTGTGGAATATCGGCTGTTACAATACATTTAAATGTAGGCCTACTCTGTATGTTATCATGACCCTGAACTTAGTTGCGATTTACCGGAATTTAACTTCACTTCCCCTTTAAGCTTCAAACCCATGTTAGTTTTGATGCTTGCCTGTTCATTTTAATTCCCTGTGATGAATCGTTGTGTCTCTGTCACGCCGTATATAGTTTGAGAGACAGCGAACCTGTTATCTAATTTTATCTCTTTAAAAAAAAACACCCCATCAAAGAATATCATTTATTTCATTTTTGTTTTTCTGCAACTAATTTATTTTTAGTGATCTGAATCTATATAATATCTATTAGTTATTCTTTCATTTGTCTATGAAGAGGGGGCAACAGTGACAAACTTGTAAGAGTCTCACTCGTCATCCCTCGACGACCAAATGATACTTCTTTTTTTATTCTTGCTATTGTACCTAAACGATGTTGATGTTTGATTTTGGTCAAAATAAATGTTGCATTGAATAACAATTGAAATTCCATTTTAAAAATAAGGAATATTTCATATATTTTAGTGTAAGAAATGCAGGTAGGCCTATTTTTATGACCTCAAGGTAGTAGTACCCTCTCCCCCAAACCTAATTGTTGTTGTATAAGTATCATGGTTGTAGTAAGTGAACTTAGCTGAAATGTGAGTTTGTTAACCTATGGAAGGCAGTAACTGACAAAATTCTGATCTGACAAAGAGATTAATTGGTGGGAATTAGATAGAGCTTACTTTAACCATATTATGTCTATAGTGATAAATTAAGAAGCCTAAATAATCAGCACTAATGGACTATTAACAATACTAAAACAATGTTTATTTTAAACATTTACATTAAAGGCCAGGTGCGGGCAAAAAATTTATATTGATCATACATTCCAATAATTATCGATCTATAATTTCCCCTATGTTTCATAATTTTTGGGATTTTATTTTTTTTTTCTCTTTTGTGGCGTTAACCACTATTTTATTCATTTCATTCTCAAATGATCAATACAATGATTTTACACTTCATCCAAATATATATTCCCTTGTTATTCTGTTCTGTTATTTTCTTGTACTTTCTTTTATCTTTAGTACGATTTGATCGAAACAATTCGGTCAAATATATATATATATATATATATATATATATATATATATATAAAAGTGTGTTTATATATATAAAAGTATCTCTTCGGAGATCCCGCCTCGTGAATAAAAATACTGAAAGATGAGGGCGTATCAATTTGATCTCTGTTGCGCGTGCGTACAACTGAGGACTAGTGCTGTTCCGCCGTACCACGCCGAGAATGTTAAAGAGTCGCTATCCAATCGAGTTCGAACAATACCATGAAAGCCCCAGTGGTCTAATGGTTAGGACATCTGCATATCAAGCAGGCGGTCCGAGTTCGAGTCTCGGTTGGGGTGACTTTTTCTCATTCTCACAGATTTCCTCATCTTTATCGTTCCAAATTAATTAATTAAATTTAGTATATCATCGGGCGGTTTAGAATTAATGTTCTTTGCCTGTTGTGTTTATATATATATATATATATATATATATATATATATATATATATATATATATATACTTTATACTTTTATATGTATTATCCACTTTTTTCATTATTTTCTTTTATTTTAACTATTCCTTTCTAAAATAGGTCTATGTCTCTGTACAAAACACACAAGTGCATATATTCGAGTACATGATTGCACACATGCATACATACATACCCACGACAAAGGTATATAAATAAATAAATATTTACAATATATAAAATGCAATACAATTATTATTCTTAATTCTTTTTTTTTTTTTTTTTTTTTACAATAAGAACATAAATACAAATATAAAATTCAAATAATTATAGTAAGCTTAAAAAAAAATTCTTTCCTTACTCTTGTGTTTTAGTTTTATGTCTCATGGTTATATTTGTTGCTTACTTATATGTTACGTTTCGTTTTGTTTTTAATATTTATTTCATTTATTTTCATTTTTTTTAAATAATTCTATATAAAGATTTAACCACCTATTGGCATTGCACAGCGTTATATAAACCTCTGTAGAATATACCGTATTATAATAGTCGGTTAAGCCAAAAACAGGCGAGAAAGTGAACCATAATTCCATTTCTTTACTTTTTTCAAAATGTGTGCTTTATAGATACAGAAGCATCCAAAAGAGATCATGTGGTCAACATATCTGTTTCCGGTACCGAGTACAATATTTTGAAAGTTTGCCTCAATTCCAAACTTATATGTGGTATAAACATTAATGTATTTCCATAAATCATTTGCTTCAGTACATTGGTAAAAGAAGTGTTTATCATCTTCTATTACATTACATTACATTGCAGGCAAGTGTCTGTATTATTAATATTCCATTTAAAGAGCCTTCTATTGGTAGGAATAATACAATGCAATAGTTTGAAATTTAGCTGTTTAAGTTTGTTATCTTTAATATCATTTACTTTTCTTTTCCACGTCAGTGTCCAATCGTTCGCTATATTAAAATGTGTTTCCCACTTTGTTTTACTCTTGGTTGGTTCTTTACATTTTTTTTTTATAAAAAAGAGACGAATGTTTTTACAACTCATTTTACTATACTGTATTGATATAACTTCGTTAACTTTTACATTATCAATTTTTGAATAAATTATATCTTTCCATTCTCGTGGTATTGCTTTTAGTAGACATGACAATTCAGCAATCCAATTCGATTTGATATTTAACAAAAATAGTAATTCATTTGTATTAATAAATCTGTTATCAATTATAATATGTTTCATCTTTGTTATACCAGATCTAATCCAATTCCTATAAAGGAGTGAGAAACCATTGTGTGTTATCAAGTTGTTGCCCCATATAGGTTGTTCTATAATTTGTTCATAGGAAAGTGACATTTTGACAGAATATTGATTGAATTCAGCTAAATACTTTAACATTGATTTATATAATAAAGGCATACTACTGTAATGTGTTTCTTTATATTTTACATTTGATATATTTTCAATAACCTCTCTTGGACCTATTTTGTTAAAATACATTTTAGGTAAACACTTCCATTTGGAAGTGTCATCATTGTACAATCTTTTAAGCCATGACATTTGTAGTGCCTTGACTTGAGATCTGAAGTCTGGAGCATTTATTCCACCACTATTATAATCATTGATTAATGTTAATCTTTTTATCTTTTCTGTTTTATTATTCCAAATAAAATCGAATACAATTTTATCGACTTCATTTAAATCGCATTCAGGGGTATCTATAATACTTGCGTTGTAGATTAACTTTGCTAAACCCAGTGTTTTTAAAATCATAACTTTGCCAAATATCGAGAGGTTTCTTTTGTGCCATGTATCAAGCATTTTTTTAAAAGATTGAATTTTTTCAGACCAGTTTTTAGTAAAACATATTTCTTTGTCATGGCCAACATGTATACCTAGAATCTTAAAACTACTGTACACCCAATTGATGTTGAACAAATTTTCGTTCTTCTTTCTGTTTTTCCAACGCCCTAACCACATGGCATTGGTTTTTTCTTTGTTTAGCTTTAAACCTGATACTAGACCAAATTCAACGATTTTATCAATGCTATTCTTTATACTGTTTTCATTTTTTAGAAATAAAACTGTGTCATCTGCTAATTGTGCAATTTTGACTTCAGTTGTATAGTCATCCTTGCCTGGAAGGGCAATCCCTTCGATATTTTGATCACTTTTAATTCTTATAGCCATTATTTCTGCTACTAAAATGAATAGTAAGGCAGAAAGGGGACAGCCTTGTCTGATCCCTCTATGCATTTGGAAGCTTTTTGAACACCAACCGTTATTCATTATTACACATTCTGTATCTGAATACAGTACGTTCACCCATGAAATGAAAGAAGAACCAAAATTGAAAGAACGCAAGGTACTTACAAGAAAATGTCTATTTACAGTGTCAAAGGCAATACTAAAATCTACGCTAACAAGAGCTCCTGTTAACCTGCCGTTATCCATATACTGAATTACATCATTAATTAATCTTACATTGTCGCCACCAAAGCGACCTTTAATGTAACCTTTTTGGTCATTACTAACCAGTTTTGATATAACCTTTTGTATTTGTTTTGTTAAAACCAATGCAGCAATTTTATAGTCTACATTCAGGAGAGTTATAGGTCTCCAGTTATTGAGATCATCATGGTCTCCCTTCTTATAAATTAAGTTAATTACCCCTCTTCTTTGTGATATTGATAGTTTCCCATCTTTAAAGCATGTATTAAGAGCATTACAGATTAATGAACCTATTTTAGGCCAGAAAAATTGATAAAATTCAACGGTAAGGCCGTCAGTACCGGGTGCTTTATTACGCTTCATTGACAAAATTGCATCTTTACACTCTAACAGTGTCAGTTCACCCTCACAGGATTGTTTTTCATCATCTGTTAATTTTTTTTTTTTGGATTTTATTTGTGTTACACGAGCTTGTTGAAAATAAGCACTTTCTTATCAAATAGTTCAAATTACACAGTAAAATCTCTATTCTTTTGTACACAAATTTTGTAAATAGTGAGGCATTTTAAAAAGCTATGGAAAATAAACAGTGTGGTAAAAAATGTTATCAGATGACTAAATATAGGTAATATAACTTGAATATTACATTTCTGATATTTTTATTCAACTTCAGATTTTTATTTTCATGCTATAGCAAAAATTATCCACCGTATATCCACCATCTTTTTTCACCGTCTAGGGAGTCACCAGACATGTTATTACATTAGGTTAACTACCTAACTACTGAAAAAAAGTCTTCCTGGTTTTTATTGAAGAATTTTGCCAAATTTTGTATTTGACCATATTAAGGGAAATTCATGTTTTTTCGTCTCGATTTCTGTTACAAATATTTGATTTATGTACAATTAACCAAAAATTATATTTAAAATTCATGCCTGTACCTGAGCTTTAAAGTTCATTTTGATTGAAAATTGCTGCTTAACCTGCATTTTTTATGTGAAAATTTAAGTTTGAGCAAAGATACTTTGAAGCTATTGGAGAATTGTTTATAATCGAATAAAAATAATCCATTGTATGTTTTAGATTTATTTATTTTTTCCCTTCTAGTTGATTTATTTATTTGTTTCATTTATTAATTTATTTTTATTTTCCTAACAGTGAACTCAAGGTTCACCACTAACAGGAGGGAACTTAGACAAATATCACATGATGATAAAATACATATATATTTGATATGTCTTCCATGTGAAACCAGCTACAAATACATATATACTGTCCTCAACCGCACATCTGAAATAAAAGTGGAAACAGAGGTTACATTTAACTGAAAAACTGAAGAATTGAAATCGTGAGAACTTGGCTCTTATATAGGAGTATAACCTTGGGAGCCCTCGGCAATCATTGTTGGTTGGTTTACAAACTTAATCAAATGACCAATTACATATCCTGAACCTATCTATTTTCCATTGCTTTATAAGAACTTTGCGATCGTAATAAGTCAGATATAGTGAGGCATAATTCACAGTGATATTGCAACTGCATGGATGAGGGCACATTCTACCGTTGCTCAATCACAAGAAAAAAAAAATATCTACCGTAGGATATTAGGACTTGTACTTAAAGTATGTTAGTACTGTAAGTTACACAGGTTTATTGTGAAGTAAAATTGAAGTTAAAATAAATAATCTGCTGTTAAAAGCATTATATAAGAGTAGGAAATATGACAACATTTATTAACACTATATGCAAATATATGCAAAAAACTAAAAATGCTTATTATTTTACACTTGATTTTAATTGAAATTGAATATTTAAAAATACCGTATTTTAAACCATAATATTGACTTTATTCTTCTATAATTGGTTAGTAGTAAATAAATGTAGAAAAAGGTATGAGAATTATGAATGAGAAAAATCCTAAAATCTGCACTTGACAATCACGTTAATTAATAACAGGAAACAATATGACAAAGGGATTATCATTCAAGGCTAAAAAAGATGACTGTTAGTCTACGAACAGGTAACGCTAGAAAACAAGGTGTTTTTGATTATAGAAAGCATGCACCGTTCTGATTGGTTGATTGATTGTACATTTCGTAGCTAGTTTAAGCAACCTAGGGCCAAATCGGGACACAGGTACGATTTGTGACTCTGACTCACAGAGGTCAAGTCCTGCCAAATTGGTGATTCAGATTAGATGGACTGTACTATTAACTGTGGTATTGGACATTGAGCTCTCCTTAGCAACATTTCACTACAACTTTTTGACGTATCAGGAAATTATTTTTTACTGTGATATGCAAACTAAGAACACAGAAATACCAAATTCTGTTTGGCTGCAAGGCTGAACTAAGACCTGGCCAAATTTTATGCTCTCACCAAATGCTCTCTTTTTAAAGCCCCATTCCTACATTTTTTAGGTCTGATTTAAGGTCACAAACTACATTGAATGTAAAAATAAATACTATGGTCCTCATAGCGATAACATTTTTCATCTATAAGTGGTTAAAAATGTGAAAAATAAATTGATTGTAATAATTTAAGTGGCCTGCTATAAATCCCAACATGCATTGCACGCGATATTTGATATTTTCGTTTTTTTTCTGTGATTCACCCACTTTCAATCGATGTTAAAGGCCAAAACAGATCGAAGAATCGTCACTTTTCAGAGAAAATACCAGGATTTCCCCAATTTATTAACATATTTTGGCAAAAACAGAAAGACAATTAATTCAGCAGTAGACCAGACAATGTCAGGCTAGGCCTAACTGGCGTACAATGTTTGTACGTTACTGCTGCTTACCAGCTAGGCCTAGAAAATTAAAGCTAGCTGTCCACGAGAGGACATTCAACGCGAGCTACTTAGATAGTGCATTGATTCTCTCTTTTTATCATAATTTACGATCAAAAAACATACATTTAAAAAAAAGGAATGACCTGGTTTAATGTTTTTAAAGTAATATATAGTGTCCCTTTGGAAGACGAAAAAAAAATAGTAGGACTGGAGCTTAAGTTGGCCATTAGTCATAGCCATTTCAGTTTTTTGTTTATTTTAAAACATACCGCGCGTGTGTGAAGGTACAGTAGTTAAATAATAGGAATTATACTGCAAATTAATAAAGATCAAATTAAATATACGCCATAAAGAATCAGAATATATTGTGGGGAATAGTATTATAAAATTACATAGGGAGATTTGATGATAAGACATTTTTCGAGTGAAATCCTGATAGCTGAGTTTTATTGAGTAAGCTTGCAGGAATAACTGTAGGCTATCTTCCTGTGTCCCGTTAGGACCGAGATGTCTGCCCATGTTACAAGCCGTAATGTCTTCTTTCTTGGGCCCACTCTGTCATGGTAGTTAGTTTCAAAAGATGATTAAATTAATATATGCATTAATTTGTTTAAATGTCAAAAATTGTAGGGAATGGATCTTTAAAGTAAACTTTTACTTACGACTTTGAAGCATAGGAAAAATGAATGTTCTTATTGCAACGACATCAGGATAAATTTATAAATAGCAGGCATGAATTTACAAAAATTTAAAAATTTTATAGGCCTACCACTGATAAAACATTAGGAAATAGTAAAAAATGTAATAATAATGAAAATAATATAGAGATTTTATGGTAATGGCAAGACTATTATGATATTAATGTGAATAAAAGTGGTGTTTATGCCACAAAAGAGAGAAAAAAAATAAGTTTCATACTCAGTTGATGGTTGCAAATATACAAATTATAAAAAAAAACAACTTTTGATATAATTATTTTAAAAACTTAATTTGATAGGCTTGCCTGCACGAAGCTTAAATAAATATATTAGCACCAATGTGACCGATATTCCTATGAACTCACCACTGTTAATACCTCATAGGCCATGACTGTTATGACTTGTATTACCGGTTTTTGCTTTTCTTCTAATTTCAGACTCATCACAACCTAATCCTGGGAGGCACGGCGCAAGGTACTGTGTATTTCTGGGACAAATTGACAGGACAAGTTCAAGCGGCCGTTCAGCTGCATGAGAAAATCATACACAAAGTAGCATTTTTACCATTTGATGACGGAGACGCTCGATTCATTACTACATCAGGGTAATTCAATGACTTTTATTTCAGATTTCGGCCATAGAAATATACTATGAACATTTACAAACTGACCATACTATCTGGCAACTTTAATTGCTATAAAAGCCTGCTTTGAAAAATCTGCCATTTAAACTCTTGCATTTAAATACGCTGTTAATTGTATAAAAAATACTGCATTATATTCCAGTTGATAAAAGTTAACCAGGTCCATATCAGGGGTAGGTTCAAAGGGCTGGCTGGGCCCCATAAATTTTAAAGACATCAAATTAAGTTCAGCACTTTCTTTCACAATTTTTAAATCCTGAGCCTCCCCCTATTTGAAGGTGAACCAGGTCCATATCATGGGTAGGTTCAAGGGGTTGGCTGGGCCCCCTACATTTCAAAGCACTTTCTTTCTCAATTTTTAAACCCTAACCTTCCCTATTATTAATGTATGTTATATTCTGCCAGAAAAAAGTACCTCAAATGTAACCCTCTCAACTGAAATTTCCCGATGGAGGAAACCAGAGGATAATTAAAAAAACAGGTGTAAAAGTATAAGAGGGATCATATTTCATAGAGAAACATTTAAATGTAAATCACTTTAATATAATAGTTTCTTTTAAAGTAATATAGGTAGTCTATAAATAAATATATTTTAATATACTAATTATATTGTATAGCTATGAGTACAAAAACAGGTGGTATTATGGGATTAGATTTCAAAGGAACTATTTGTTAAATAATAAAATTTTAAAAGTTTTATTCATATACTTCGATTCTGCTACCTTTCCAATTTGAACTTTCATGTGAGGTGCCTGGATATGAGATAGGATATCGGTGGTATGGTTTGTATTCTTAAGCAAGCTACTTTCTCGAATTGATTCATCCTTTGAATTGGACATAAAGCTGTTGGTCTCATGTATCGTATATACAATGCACATGCGCACATTAAAGAACTTGGTACCTTATCTTAAGCGTTGGATGTCTCCCGGTGTGATGATCATGTTAGGTGCTGCACTGTGGCTGCTAAATTTACCCTCTTTCTATAAAAATAAATTACAATATTTACAAATTATTATAACTAGAGATTTAAACCAAATGTTTTATATAAAAAAACAATCTTAGCTATCAATCATGTTTAATGTGCAACATACTCACTGCAAACACTTACAATTCATGTTCTGTTACATATGTAACACATACTCAAATCGCATACAAACAGTTGACATAGATTTGATAAGATTAGGGCATAGCCTGCGGCCCTACCCCAAGGATACAGCAACAGCAACACAACATATAAATGTAATGACATAAACGCCATTCGTTATAAGTTAATTTTTGTTCTGTAACAGCTGTAGAGCAGGAAGCCGATTCTAGGTCTTGTAGCAATTTTTTTCAAGCATGTTTTACAATAAAACTATCATATTATTCAAATAGGTGATATTTTGTTACATTCAAAGACAAATAGCTCAAAAAAGAGAAGTGTGTATTAGAGCTGAGGCAGTACGGCATGCTACCTGCCCTTCTAGTCTACAGTATGCTTTATAGATTCACCATTTTGTGAACAAAAAAATAGTTTTAACTAAATTTGAGTCTGTTTAGAGAATCTATTGATTTCATATTATTCACGCTCTTTTTTCAAAATAGATGACCTGGTATCGAGTCTAATGTTTGTCGGAAGTGTAGTTTTTGTCTGTTTAAGGTAGTTGATATAAATGATGATGATACGTACAGCTTAGGGCAGGTTTGTCTGTTAGGCAGGAAATTCATACATTTACAAAGGGCCTGCAATGGGTTGTCACAGGCAATGTATTTATTTCTATAATATGAATTATAAGTTTGTGGGTTTTTTTGTTGTCTTCCGTGACTACCCCAATTTCATAATTTCACCTAGTTGGTGGGAACTAAACTTGTGTATAGTGTGTGATGCTTCGTATAGACTTTAGGACCACATGAGTCCTAATACAGTAATTACTGTACAAAAATGGACACATATTTCCATTTGTAGTTTTAAACAATTTCTCCAAAAAGGATGCATCAATTAAAATTAAGTAGAAAATGAAATTGTCAATAACATATGTTATAATGTGTCCATATCTTTCAACATTCCTATGTGTTCTGTACTGTGTCATATCCTTTACAATTTCAAAATAATGGTATAAAAACATTCCCTCAATAACATTTGGTTAACTCTTCATTTTTGACAACTTTCCTTTTAGTTTAGGAGTTTTTTTCTTCTATACTTTGTGCCAAAACAGAGTGACCATGATTCCACAATTATTGTATAAACTATTTATTGAATACATCCTAATGAATGTTTAAGGTCTGTTTAATTTTCACAATACAGAACAAAAGAATTAGGATGATGGAAGAAATTAATATGTTATTGGTAAAAACAGTTGACTGTGTCACATGGATCTTAGCAAATCAGTCTATACTCTATAATGTTGTTTCGTTCTTCCCATCTTCTTTGCCTCTCTCTGTCATTCCTCGGAAAAAGATTTTAAAAGAATAGATATTGAAAAATTAAGAGCTTTAGAACAAAATCTCAATATGATTTTAAAGGACTCTTTTGGGATACACCTCAAGGAGATACTTCCTTGTGAATCAAATGAGGGACAAGTTTTTACACTCGATCAGACCACAGGGGACATTCCTATTGCAAAGACACACTGTTGGGTCTTAAAGGTGTCCCCTTAATAGAGGTTTGAATCGCAATTGTCACATTCAAACTTTATTAATGCTTTGAAAAATCAAGAAATAAATCTTATTACCAAACAATTTTTTTTTCTTTGTTTAAAAACATTTTGATGATTATTAAAAATATTGACATTAAATTAAATGTACTATTTTATCAAGGTTACTGTCGCCACGTGTGTTATCTTCGATTTAAATGCGGATTGAATTATAATTTATGTAGGAAATCACAATTATAACATTCAACTGTGTGGTTTGTATGCACTTTATGTTAATGTGCTAGGTGTAAGAACATGTTCTATGTTCCCATTGACCATAGGCAACAAGCCAAATTACTATGACTCAAAAAGCATGTGGTCAAGTTTACACAACAGAAATAGGGCGATGTAAGATATTGATATTTTGTTGGCAAAAACAGTTAACTGACCTGGGTATGCATTTTAGCAAGATATATTTGAAGCAGATTGGTTTATACAACATTGTTCCACTTGTACCATTCATTAGACATTTTGTATAACCCTGCTCATTGCATTGCCTGTATTCTTTGGCAACACACTTTACTAAATATGTTTGCCTCTCTCCACCCAGGTGTACAAATGGGTACCTGGTAAGGTCAAAGCACAAACTAAGCTGATCACTGGCTGCAAAATTATGGAAGTATGTTTCATTCCAGTAAACAACTTTCTTGGATTTTCTTTCCTCCAATTTATTTAAAAATAAATTAATATTCTACACCTTCTTTTGTTATGATGATATATTCTTTAAAAAAAAAAATCAGTCCTGGCTTTAAGTTAATACTAGTAGAGACATTATATTGAGAAATCCTAGACTTACATTGTTCTCTTTATATTTAGGGCTCTTTATATTTAGGGCTCTTTATATTTAGGGCTCTTTATATTTAGGGCTCTTTATATTTAGGGCTCTTTATATTTAGGGCTCTTTATATTTAGGGCTCTTTATATTTAGGGCTCTTTATATTTAGGGCTCTTTATATTTAAGGCTCTTTATATTTAAGGCTCTTTACATTTAAGGCTCTTTACATTTAGGGCTCTTTACATTTAGGGCTCTTTATATTTAAGGCTCTTTATATTTAAGGCTCTTTATATTTAAGGCTCTTTATATTTAGGGCTCTTTATATTTAGGGCTCTTTATATTTAGGGCTCTTTATATTTAAGGCTCTTTATATTTAAGGCTCTTTATATTTAGGGCTCTTTATATTTAGGGCTCTTTATATTTAGGGCTCTTTATATTTAAGGCTCTTTATATTTAAGGCTCTTTATATTTAAGGCTCTTTATATTTAAGGCTCTTTATATTTAAGGCTCTTTATATTTACATTGTTCTCTTTTACATCAGGAATCCCAAACTGAAAAAACTGTGACAACTGCTTTTGTGCACGTCTTTTCACTTGTAGATATTTTGATTTTGTATTTTTAAAAATGTTTTGGATTTTAATGTTCATATAAAAATTCTAAGATGAGTTTTTACTGTTTTCTGTTTTGTTTTATATAGGCCTCTTAATGTGAAACATAACATATTAATATTATGATATTGTTAGTTATGGTCAATAGCCATGTCAACTTTCATTTCAACTTCCCTTGAGTCCCCACACTTTAGAAAGTACTACAAATATAAAGAACATTTTGAATAAAATCTAAATCATTTCTAGGAATGTATGTGTTTTGTATCAGTTGTAGTCAGCTACTTCCTTTCTTCCCTGTAATGCTCTGTTGTTGACCTTTTGTGTTTTTTCATTACCATCATAAATGACGATTTAATTCAAACCATTGCGGTCTACATTTTTAAAGTACTTTTCTAGTAAAAAAAGTTTCTATGAAACACTATTTTCATTGTAGTATTATGTTTTAAAAATCCTAGAAAAAGACCTCTATATGAAGAAAAAGGGGAAGCGCCAATAATATAATAGTCTGTCAAAGATATCAAAAAGTAGTTATAATTTCATTGTAGATATATCCAAAGATCATTTTTCAGAAGAAAAAATCACAAAAGAAGGTTTAATCGATTTGATAATTATGTTATTGAAATCTAATCTATCCCCACACCTAAAGCCACATTTAGTCTGTATACTAAATAAAACTCATGTTTTTCACACTTGTATGTTTTGTACCAAATCAGGAATGCGTTTAAATGGAACACTACACCATTTTCTCATGATTTTATGTACTTTGTTCAGTGTGAATAAAACACTACACCAATTTCTCTTGATTTCATGTATTGTATTCAGTGTAAATGGAACACTACACCAATTTCTCTTGATTTCATGTATTGTGTTCAGTGTGAATGGAACACTACACCAATTTCTCTTGATTTCATGTATTGTGTTCAGTGTGAACGTACCCTTACTGTCATTCTATGATTGAGTAGCAAGAAGCCATACACACATACTCATTTGTTTCTTACTTCCTACAGAAAGGAAAACCTGACCCAGTGTTTTAGGCGTAAACTTTGAAATTCTCTGATAACAAACGATAACGTGTCCCACAGCTCAATCAAGATCTACCTGTGCAAATTTAAAACACAAGAAAAAGCAAGTTTTTTAATTAGATTCTGCTTGGTCACCCTTTGTTTTAACCACATGAGAGGAAAAAGTAATTTTTTTGTTAAGGTCATTTTTATTGACCACTAAGAATTGTTTCAAAATTCATTCTGTTTTTAGTATTTTTTTCAGCACTTATTAATAATAAACAGATTTAGCGTAATTCTATAAAGCAATATTGTTAAGCTCTCTGACCTTTGGTGAAGCAGAAAGGTGATGACATATTGCAAGCAGTCTGCTGACGTTCTTAGTTGCTATTTAGGGTATGTTCAGACTCACAGAGTTACGGTGGAGTTATCTACGCAAGGTGTACGGTAAACCGTGGCGTTAAAAGCCAAGGTGTTCAGACACAACGATCAACATTCCAATGCCTTGAAACACTCTGATCAGATCAAAGCAGATAGAACTATATGTATACATTCATGACAATGCATGAAAGTTTACATCGTTTACATTTTTTTTTTTTTTTTTTTTTATTTATATGTTTACCTTCAAATATACTGATTTCTTCTTACTACTTGTAGAATTGCATTTTAATTCAAAATAATTTAAAACGTAATTGTTACACGGACAATTATCTGATTAATTGATTTAATTTATGAATATATCATATTACTGACGCCAATTTTACTGTTCTTTAAAATCTGAACCTGAAAATACATTTGACAGCTATTTCGCTGTCGTATTATAGGGTACGGGTACTGTATGTAGTTGCTGTCTGCTAATCGTGGTCGTGTATTTTCATTGGTTATAAGGTTAAAATCACTGATGCATCACTGGATTAGCGTTATGAAATCTACCCTCTCCCGCTAGAGTTATTAACGCCACTGGCGCGGAGTAACAGCTCCCTAACGCTAATCCGCGACATGGTTCAGACACAAAAATATGTATGCCGCTTTACATAACTCCACCGTAACTCCGTGAGTCTGAACATACCCTTAAATATATATCTACATTTAAGTTTCATTGTTATTATTTATCGTGTAATATGTGGTTATGGGATTATTGTGTGTTAAGAGCCTAGCGCATGTACGAATCAGTAAGCAAAAGGGCTATAAAGCTAATACAACATGTACAATAGTTGGCAATAACAGCCTACAACCAGTTGGCCTAGACTAGCATTTCCGTAGGATTTTATTCTAATTAGTAACTTACTTTGACTTAATGTAACGTTATAGTTTTTCACAACATTGTACAGTTAGACCTCTAATAGTGAACTTTACCATTACCAGTTTTTAACAGGAAATTGAAGGGGAGCTAATTTATAGTATACTGTGAGATTGGGGACGGAGAGGGTTTCTAGGGTTAAGGGAAATTGGAAATGTGCTGAAAAACTACGTAAAATAGAATGAACAAGTGCACATATAGTAGGTTGTGTTCTTTTGATATGGACAATTGTGAAACAAGTGATAAATGGCAATAGATTTGTGGGCAATAGTATGTGATAATCTCAAAAGCTTTAATTCTGAGGAAAACAAATTCTCTCTAATGCTTGTGATTTAGTTTTATCCATTCAGAAACAGGAGGTGGTAAAAGTTCATTTTATTTAAAGCAAAGCATGATGAAAATAAAAATAAATATTCACTAAGCGTTATTTACAACACATTGTACTACTTGAAGTGAAATGAGTTAATGAAAATATTACCTAATGTTATAGCATTTTTTTCATACATTAGTTATTGTCTTTTTAGAGATACTTCTATTAAAGAATGGGATCTTTTCACAATGACGTGTGTTCGAGCTTTGCAAGGCCACAAAGGAGCTGTCAGAGACGTACAGGTAATGAACTAGTTCTTGTTCTTTTGTGGCTAAATCTAAGGTACCTATCTAAGTCCATGATGTGTCGTTATTGTGTTTTGGGACTTTGAAAAAAAAAGAGAGCATTCAGGGTGGTTTTCAGAGGATCTTGTGTTACTACCTTGGAGTTTGAGAGACGAGCAGTGAAATAGGCCTAACTAGTGTATATTCTTTATGACACCCCTCTTTCCCCTGGCTTGGTGATAAAATAGCTGTGTACTAGTAGTAATTGTTCAATCTTCTGTACTACTGTACTTACTTTGTATACAGGTATAAACTGTAATATGACAATTTTACTTTCAATCCACTTGGGATGAGGCTTTGTTTAACCTCCACATTCTGTTCAATTGAAGTGATTTCTACCAATTTGCTAATATTAAATTGCTGGCCTGATTATATTTCAAATCGGCTCTAAGGGGGTTGAAGATTTTTAAAACACTCGTAAATCTAGGGGTGTGATGTTTGAAATAGCTCAAATAAAATGCTTGACAAAGAAAACATTTTCATGGGTGATACTTTAACAGTACAGTATGCATGGGGGGGAGGGTGTGCTTACCTCCTAGATTTGGACCCCTTCGTCTGTGAATTGAGGACAGCATGTCCCACTATCTAGAGTAGCATCAAAGTATTTTGTCGTCTCAACCTAGAAACATGGTATAAACAGTAGTAGAAAACCTCTTCTTTTTGACAAGCCTAGGAGACACTTTCCCATGAATTTAACATGGGAAGCAAACCCTCATATCAGGGGTACTCCTATTAAGAGGACATTTTGTTGGGTCCTAAAAATTTCCTCTTAATGTTTGTTTTTTTCGCACCATTAATGCACCACAATTTTAATTCATAATATGTGACTATAATATATAACAATGTTCTTGTACTTTTTGCGTTTTTTTGGTGCCTAAAAATAAACTTTGAACGATAGAACACATTTTACTATGATGTATTGGGAATTGTGCTTCTGTTGTAAGAAAAAAAAAACACGTTTTCCAGTAAAATTGAACCTTGATCAACAAGACCTGGAAGATTTTGAAAATAAATTCTCAACAATCATAACTAGATAATTAGAAAGTATAAAAATGTAATGGTATTTCAGGTGTGTGTCCCAGCAGTGTAAGTGATCATAATGATGTCCCAGTGGAGTAATAAATTACAAACAGCCCAACATTGACCTATGGTGTGGGTTACCCTTTCATCTAATATATAATTAAATAAAATAAGAATCTAAATTTTTATCTGGCACATGAATTATGGAATTTATGTGAAGATATTTATATAAATGTCAGTGAATTAATCAGTATTTATAGGATAAGAATGAAATGCAAGTATAACGTATACAGTTTAGTGTGATTTTGGTCATGAGAACAATTGTGGTACAACTAGAGGATTTGAACACAGAACTCTTGAATAGTGGCTTTATACAGTGATTTGACTTTAGGTAAAAAGATAATTATTTTGGCACACATGGTATTTCATACGATTACAGAAAAAAATCAACTGGTGGACACCATGAAAAGGCAAGTCTAACAGAAGCCATACCACCGGACTACAATGCCACTAGTAACTACACTGATAAAAAAATATGTTGCTGGCCAGCATGTTGATCTGCAATATATGGAATTATGTGAATTGATTCGCCAAATAAATAACATTTAAAGTTATCAACTTTAATTATTATTTAGAAAAATAACATCTGCACCAAAACATTTCAAGCACCAATTATTCAGCTAGAAATGGTTTTGCTGGTGGTTGAAGCACACATGGAGGCTTGGGAGGTCTGTGAATGATTGAATGAATAAATGAAAAATAAAATGATTATTATATAAAAGGATTATTTTAAGATTGAATAAAATATGACCATACAAATTTTCCCTATTGCATTATTAAACTATTTTTTTAATTTATGATGTAAAATAACTTCCCAATCCATAAACACAAAATACAAACTATAAATTACTTTATCCGTCATTAACTTTCAATACCTCAATCGTTATTTGTGTTATGTTAGATTTTTTATTACTCAGTTTAAAGTTTAGTAATTTATGTGCCGGTAAAGTTTTTTGTTTACTTGCCTCACCATTGAACGCTGTCCGTGTTCTGATTGTAAATAAAGATTATTTATGGAATTTTGTACATTTATTTGACATCAAGAATTTTCAAACATGACATTAATTGTCGGAAAAATGTAACAAAATGAGTTAATGTTCCGTTAAGTACGACTGAAAGCACTTTTTAGAATGAGGCCTTTTGGGAAATTTAGTTTACTAAAAACTTACCAGACATTTCTTTCCTTTTAATAGTGAAGTTTTTTTTTAATTTATAGAGGGTAACCCATCCAGATGAACAAAATAATGCTGGTTGAAATTAAGGAGACCAATTCCAATCAAATAATATAAATATCGTTACAATTGATACATCTTACTACTACTGATACAAATACACACGTTTCTCAAATATTTCTCATTTATTTTTTCTGCCTCTTTACTTTATCAAGAAAACACTTTTGGTAAGTAAAGTAAATTAGAACTCCATGTCTCAAAAGAGTATTATACAATGGTATTTTATCGAACAAAAAAATTGAAGTTAATTACAATGGAATTTGATACGATAATTATGATAAAATGATATGATAAAGATTTCAAAGTTATGGAAAACCATTGAAAGATAGAAGCTGAAGTTGACATGCAAATTTGTCTAATTACTGTATTTGTATCGCCCACGTATAAGCACACTTAACTCCAGAATGTCGCTGAAATTAAACTGTACATCAACAGCATTAGAAGGAAATTGGCAAGGCATTGCCTTGGTATCATAGGGTTTACTTCCAAAGCTACTGCAGTAATGAATACAATATGTTGTGAAGCATTATATTCAATACTTCAATATTTGAATCCAGCTAGGTTAAGTATTCAACACTTTTCAATATCCTATATTCATTTCCTGTTGTTTTTGGTCCTGGTTTCACTGAATTAATTTTTGTTTCGAAACTTTTTAAATGGGTAACTCCAAAAACCATTTATTATTTATGTTGAACCATTATGTGTCCATATTACTTCTGTAACTGTAATTCCAGATACCGTTTATTATTTATGTTGAACCATTATGTTTCGATATCGTCTAATTCTGTAACTGTAATTCCAGATACCATTTATTATTTATACTGAAACATTATGTGTTAATATTGTCGACTTCTGTAACTGTAATTCCAGATACCATTTATTATTTATGTTGAACCATTATGTTTCGATATCGTCTAATTCTGTAACTGTAATTCCAGATACCATTTATTATTTATGCTGAAACATTATGTATCAATATCGTCGACTTCTGTAACTGTAATTCTTGATAATATTGTGCATTGCATGTCCTGGTGATGAGGTTAGCACTGTGAAGCTGCTGCAGCAAATTTACATTACTGCAGTAACAAACCTAACAACATTGTAACATATTTGGCATCAACGTTGTAATGATTTCCTAAATATGTTGAATTTCCAATACCTTGCTGTTTTCAGACTTGAAAATGTAACTTTTAAACATAAGGAGAGCATATGTTTAACTTACAGTTTCCTGCCTAAAGCAGCCTAACACAAGTTTAATTTTATGTACAAACTTTAGTCTAAATAATTATTAATTGTGTCTTAAAGTTGTATAACAAAATGTTCAAACATTCCAGAGTATATGAAACTTTGTTGTGTTTATTGTATATGCATTGTATTTGTGCCAAACATGTAAAAATTGTGAAAGTTGTGAAGAAAAAACATGTTGATCTGCTTTTTGCTATGCTTTGCAATTGTAATAACATTTAAAACTTGGTGTGAAAATCGTATAAGAAACATTCAGCGCTTATCTGTTTTTGCCACATTGTAATTGTGCTCACCTTGTGAAAAAAAAAACGTTTTCTAAAATTAAAAAAAAATCGTCCTTGAAGAATGTTCTTTCTGTATGTGCTTTTTGCTATGCTTTGCGATTGTGCAATATGCACATATATATTTTCCAGACCAAAATTGGTGAACGTTTTCTTTTGCATGTTTCATCTTCTTAATTACAGGTAAGTCTATACTTAAACTACCACTATCTAATACTGCTAGGAGTTAATGTACCATAGTTTTGTTGCATAGTGTAGGTTATTATGCTATACATCATCTTCAAATGTTTTCTGTTTGACTACCAAATGTTTTATTGTCGTGTAGGTTATACCTTCTCTTACTTTTATTCTTTTTTCTGTTTGTCTGGCTTTACAGGAAATCGTCATTATCATACAATGTGTGCTTCTCAAAATGTTTTAAAAAGAGTGCCAAGATCACCTATATTTTTACAATCGTTTCCTGTGCTCTTTCAGGTTTCTGAGGATCGTATTGTGAGCTGTAGTGACGATGGAAATGTTCGAATTTGGGACCTGATGACACCACAGTTTAAGCCAGGGGACAAAGCTGACGAAGACACAATTGAGACGAGGACAATTAACCAAAGACAAGATAAAAAGCACACAATTTAAGCTGAACTCGGCAACATTAAGAAGACACTTCAGATAATACCATCTTCCACATTCACAATCAATATCATCTTCCACATTCACAATCAATATCATCTTCCACATTCACAATCAATATCATATTTTAATCCGACATGAAGAAAACACACATGTTTGATTAGGAAAAAATCTCTGGGGTAATAATGTTCAGCGCTTAGAGGTTTCACAACATTAGACACTATATAAATCCAAGATATTATTATTATAAACAGAATGCACTCTATAATACCGTAATTTTGTTGATCCATATAAAACAAAAGCTACTAATGAGAAAGAAAGATTACCCTGAATAATTATAATTATTAAATAATAATAAACAAATATTGCACTAACATCTGCTATGCCGTAGTGCCAAATGAAATCACTATACCAATGGACGAATACACCCTTCCTTCCTCCCCTAAGCCTCATCCGTTCTCACTAATAACATTTGACTTTGCTCACCGACACAATTAACATTACTAACCTCAGTCGCGCTTTATATAAGTTAATAACTTTATTTGAATGTTCATTCCCTGGACATTAGCATACTTTCATTTGCTCCTCACAAATGTCAGATCTAATAAAGTAGTATGTTTTGGTCTTCATATACCAGCAGAATGACCCAAAGTTGTCCCAACAAATTCTGTACAAATTTTCATCACCCCATGTGTAATTTATTTCACTTGTTTTAATGTTCCCTTGTGTCGTATTATATTCGTCCATTTACATCGAAATCTCCGTCAACAAAGGCAACAAGTTGTGTTCGAAATAGGGAGAGCAGGAAGTGTGAATCTAAACACATTCCTCCACAAAAACATTTTCTGATTAAAGTTCTGGTTCGTTGATGGTGGTCATGTATTTTAAACGTCAGCGTGTTCTTTTTTACATCATAAACATTATTATGTCATTTTAAATGTTGGCATATTTATTAGGTGTATCTACAGAAGAATGAAAACAGAACTAGGCCTATAACTTGTAGGTGAAAATTGAGAATGCAAATGTAAAAAGATATTTAAGCCTAGGCAATCGGCCACGATTCTAAATTATTATAATTTGATTATTATTTGTATGTAAAGGAAAATGTAAATATGGCTATATACATAGCCATATGGAATCTTAATAAATACACAATTCCTACCGTACTACAACGGGAGCACCTGTTTTGAATATAATGTTTATAGTTTTTAAATTTTCAACATTTTATTTTGACTATGATGATCTCATCACGAAGAAAAGCAACATAAATGCATCGTTTCATCCTCCTTTATGTAAAATAATAATTAATAAAACTTTGTAAATTAAACAGATAGTTATATTACTGTATTATGTTGTATTACAGTTGTGCAATTAAAACGTTTTGATATATGACTACCTATCTATAATATTCTTTTGTTTTATGTTTTTATTTTTAGTCGCAACTATGTCGGTCGGTTGGTTGGTAAACACTAACTTGAGCACGCGACTGCAGCCATGTATATGGCCTTGTTTATCTTTCCGATGATAAACACTATGGTACTACCATAATAATTGCCATTTTATATTTTTGTTTCTATTGCTCCTACAGATTTAGTTTTAAAATTCCTAATAAAACATAGATCTATTTTTTACGACGTCTCTGCGATCGCTTTTAAGTTTTCTACCCATTCGTCAAAGCGTGGTTATCGCTCTCCTTCCTTGTATTAAGCCTCTTTTTTTTCATTTCGTCTACTTCAATATTGCGACGTGTTTCTGTCCGTCGGGCAACTTCAATTCGTTAGGCTTTAAAACTCGCCCTTTTAACTTGTATGTTTTCTCATTTTGCGTTGGTTTTTCACACCAGCACATTCTTGAGCACAGTAGTAGTATAGCTAGCTACAATGTTCGTTACAAACTGTAACCGAGCCACCAAATAACAACCCCCCTCCCATCCCACACTTTCTCCTCACAAAACTTTCCCTAAACTAGCGTAATAATTGGATTATCATTTTAAAATCAAATTTCATAATTTATCTGATCTTGACTTTTCCTACCAGATCTGTGACAGTATTATGACAGGCTGAGGCTGGTGGAATCTGTCAGAATACATCTCCGCACACAGGAAATTATATTATAATATCATTTAAATGAGTAAATATTTGGAATATGAATTTAATCTCTGCGGAGACAATCTTTCACCATTTTTTTTTTCTAAATTTATTTTTGCAATAATAATTTCTCTCGGTGAATTAAAAATGTTAACTGTCTGTAGGAGTATTTTGTTGATCACGCATGTGTTCATTCTCTTTTGTAGAAAGTTGTTCCAATATAGATAACCAACGTTGTACTAAAATGTATTTCGACGTTTATTATATAGGCCTACATTTTGAAAATCTTTTTTTTTTTTTAAGATTCCGGCCAATTAGTGGCGATCTTAAGTTTCTAAATGGTAGTTCAACCTCTCCGAGAGAAGCTGTCTACACTTCCCCTTCTTGCCTAAACCATCGGGAATTATTTATTAAACCCCGTAATGTTATCGATTATTCATATTGTACGGTAGTTTATCAAATGTCCGTTTGTTGTTTCAATATATTTATTTTACCTTTTTTTGAAATTGAAGAATTACCAGTTTTTGGCTTAGTACTAATCGAGTGCTGGTTGTACTAGGTCTGCAAACCGCCTATCGTGATACTGTCATTAAAACGAAATGTAATCTCAATATTTGG
The DNA here is from genome assembly GCF_964355755.1 of Antedon mediterranea. Classification (NCBI taxonomy): domain Eukaryota; kingdom Metazoa; phylum Echinodermata; class Crinoidea; order Comatulida; family Antedonidae; genus Antedon; species Antedon mediterranea. The sequence continues at coordinate 7,335,703 of NC_092679.1, read as the reverse complement.
TGCATGTTAACAAACGGCTATTAACATCTATTTTAATTAAACACTTCTCGCTTACTTAAACCTATCCTTGACGTAACTTTAAAATGAATACATTGCTTGTACTAATTCTTAGTTGAAGAACTTCTTAGTTTACAAGTTATGTTTGATTTCACCGCTAAAGTTGATGAAGCATATATTAAACACTTCCAATTGTAATATTCTAGTCATTGTATATATACATTCAAACAGGCTTCTTACTGAATCTAAAAGTATTAATTACAGGTAACATAAACTAGTTGTTACACCTTTCGTGTAACGCTAACTCCAGTCGCGTATTTCTGTATATTTTTACATTATCGAGTTAAACGTGTGCAAGAAGTTTGAACTTAAGTATCTTTAGTAAATTAAATTAAGTATCCTGTGTCATGTGACTAGCTTTCGGGCATATTCCTACATGTTTGACAAGGTAACTGGTGTAGCGGTTCCTTTCAAGTATTACAGGTGTTTTGAGACCGTGAAATTGTGACATGAAAACTTTTTCTTATATACTATCTTGAGATTTCCCATTATCAGATTTCTAAATGTTTCTTTTTTCTCTCTCTTTTGTGGGTAGGCCTATCTTTATTTTTCTCATTTCCATTTTATTCATTATAAATACATTTTCTTTTCATGGTATTAGTTGCTTTTATAAGAGACTGGTCGCCAGAACAATTTGAATCGTATACTTAGTAAAACTAGCTAATGTAAAAGTAATACATTCCATACACGTCCTATTTTTGACACATCAACTTTTAAAAAATGTCTACGAAATAAAAAAGTAACTAACGTGACTAAATTTGGGAATACAATAATAATAATAATAGTACGCCCTCTTCCGACAATGTTGTAACTTGATATTTTAAAACACAGTTTAGTGTTAATTAAATGACTTACAAACAGGAATTTCTTCAAGCTCTATCTGAAACAATCGCGACGATAAAACGTTTAAATTGTTCATTTTTATTGTTCAGTGAATTGCAAAGCAATCAATTAGTTAAGTGCATGCTTAGTTCCTGAGTTTCACTCGAAGTATAATATGGTCAATTGAAATATTGTCCTGATTATTCTTAGTGATTGACAAATTTAAATCCAGTCAATTTTAATCAACGATCAGGAAGAACTAAAGAACGCGTCTGTGAAGTTCGTAATAATACATCGATTACGTATTCTTCCCATTGTCTCTTTGTGAGGCCGAGCATAGCACATTTTGGGAAGTACCTGGTATTCACCTAAGGTTAGACATATTCTTCAACCAAAGGATTACTACAACACTGATAGTACATTGTAACAGCGACCTTTTACCAATCTGCGCAAAATTCTGAGCATTGTGGGGAATGGCTTTTCGACTCGACAGCTGTGTATAGTCTTGTGACGTTCGGGAAAGAAGATCGCTTATATAATAAAGTAGGCCTACATTTGAAACCATTTTGTGCGCTTAATGCGTGCCATACTTGACAAAAGCGTAATCATTTTATGAGATGATAATATAAATAATATTTACGTTTATAATGGTTTAGTTGAGACGGTGGTTTAACAATGTTTACACTACACCCTCTCGCGGGAATGATTGATGACGTAAAACGTCTTTATATTCTTTTGTAATTGTTATCCCAAACGTATGTCTCTTACGTCATCACTGTCGCCTATGTCCACCCTCCTCTTACCCTAAATTAAAGGTCGCAATATGCCGTTCACATTCAAAATTTACAATACTGTAGTATGCCTATAAATGAATAAATAAATGATGACAATGAAAAGTTGTTTGTACGCGCACCTCAACTTTATGTCTTGTTATAATTTCACTAACAAGAAGATACGATGTTTGTACGCGCGCGTCAACTTTATGTCTTGTTATAATTTCACTAACAAGAAGATACGATGTTTGTACGCGCGCGTCAACTTTATGTCTTGTTATAATTTAACTAACAAGGAGATACGATGTTTGTACGCGCGCGTCAACTTGATGTCTTGTTATAATTTTACTAACAAGAAAATACGATGTTTGTACGCGCGCGTCAACTTTATGTCTTGTTATAATTTCACTAACAATAAGATACGATGTTTGTACGCCCGCGTCAACTTTATGTCTTGTTATGCTTTCACAAACAAGAAGAAACGGTGTTTGTAAGCGTGCGTCAATTTTCCGTCATGTCACTGAAAAAGTACGGTGTTTATACGCGCGCGCCAACTTTTTGTCTCATGATGTCACTGATTCATTTTCTTTGAAAATAAAATATGCACACCCATTTTTCTCTACACATCATAGCCATGCTTGCTAGTAGATAATATTTTCTACCAGTAAAAGTACCATCAATCTAAAAACTTGTCCTCTTTCTAATATAAACAATTTATACTGTGTGGTTTGGTAATTAAATCCACCCATCAACACAGTTTCTTTCCAAAACAAATTAGTATTACTAAGCGTAATTTCGGTCTAGAACAAAGTGATTATATATAAAAGCATTAGTTTTTCCTGATAGGTAATTAGTGTATTTATAGTTGTTTTATTGTTGTAGTTGATAGCCACCAGACATTTCCGCTGATGACGAGTATTTTTGATGAGGAACATAAACACGTGAAATCTCCTTAAAGTGACCGTGTCAGCAAGACTTATCACGCCACTGCGGGTAATATTCCGCGTTTAATACGCGCGATTTAATTTTAAGCGCCAAGAGTCACGATCCATTGGCTTTGAAATTTGTATGAAAAGAATAATTCATTTCAAATTTGATCGTAAAATAATACAAAGTTTGGATAAAACTACTTTAAATAATATTACGGAGAAGTACTGTAATAGTTATTGGATTCGTAGGACGGTAATTACTCGGATACACCACAAGTGGTCTCTGTGCAATACAATCGGTACGATTTATGCTCTGCAGTTAAAAGTCCACATTAAAATTAGATGCAGGTGGATAGGTTCAAATTTGGTTAACAGTTGTTGGTTATATACCACTTATTACACAGCAGGAGATTTGTATTGCCGCTGGTCATATGTTGCAGCAACAAGTTTTCCACTTTTTTGCTCACCTACTTTCTGCCACGCGATACACTACTATCTTATAGTGCTCTCGCTTGAGTAAACAAGTGTTTCAATTCGGTATCGGGCTTAGGTATGAAATCCAAAGCCTCCTAATTGTAACACAACACCAAAATATATCGTTTCTATAAATTAATGAAACAAAATTGATACAGCAGTGGATGGTATTGCCACTGCCGCCTGAGGACATTTTCCTTTCGCAAACAAAACATTGTATCATGATAAAATTACATTGAGAAAATATGAAACACGAAACGCTTTCCTTTTTTTGACAAAAGCTAAACAACATTTGAAATTCTTCAATTTATCTTCAATCTTGAGTCTTCAATTTAGGACATAATTATGAGAATCTTTCGTTTTACACTTGTTACCTTTGGAATGTACTTATCTCCAAATCCTCTAACCCAATTATTGATGATCATCACATCTTTGACTGTAACTTCAATCTCCATCATAAAGTTGAAAGATTTCACTTGAGTTTTCCGGCGGTACGGTAGGCCTACATTATTTTTCAACGGATATCTTGTAATATTTGCCAATAGAAACAATCTATTTGACGGTGTAATTTATATGAAATACCGGTACAATAATGGAGCACAAAATCAACGCTCTAGTTTGGTCAGATAACTACCGTATATTTAGTTGTAATATAGATCGGATGAAGCAACAAAAAATCATCCTATACGTCGCAAAAAAATGTTACACTGTTTAATATAATTATAACAGAACAATTTGTATACGTGCGCGTTAAAGCACTGTTAATACAGAACATTGTGTGAACGTGCGCGTTAAAACACTGTTAATACAAAACAATTTGTGTACGCGCACGTAACTTTGTCTGTCTAAAAGTCTTATTGACGACTTAAGCATGTTAGATGAAATTATTTCACAGGTACTCTCATTTCCGCGAATAATAAACTGTTTAATTCAATTGAAACCTAAACCGATATGCTTATGGCAATGGCTGCATTTGCCCAGAGGTAAAGGCAAATAAAAAATTGCGAAATAGGGTATTATTGTTTTGCTCAATGCGTTCTTGTTGTTGATTGGTAAATTTTATATTAGGCGGTATACAGGTAAGATATATAACACACCTGTGTGTATTGATAAGGGAAATGCGTAATGTCTGACTGTTAGCACTGTGCAAGAATGACAATGGCCTCGTTGTTTCTTTGTTGTTTTGCTTTGCAAGTTAAAAAACGATTTTCAGAAAAAGAGAGTGGATTTAAAAAACATTACAATAATGTATGGTCTGAAAAAATATGAAATATCAACTTGTCATATTTGAACGGACATGCTCTTTAATTAAACGAAGTTTCGACAATTTCCAAACCAGTCAATTTGTGTTTGCCTTAGCGTTCTTAGCAGATCATTACTAGCCCCGTTGCTACTAGTAGTTACATCGAAATCAAAGGCCTAACAAAACAAATTCATTCAAACATTTTCACTGTTGTTCATTTGAATACCGTAGACAAAATATGAATCATTTTTTAACATTTAAAGTTTATAAGATGAGTCACTGTAAAAGAACGCTGAGAGTGAGTTGTAGTAAATCTCAATTCCTGCAAAAATGAGCTGGTTTGTCCACGATAACGCACAAGAGAGAAGTTGAAATAACCTGAATTATACTAATCTTAATTTCGCACAAAGCAAAATATCGTTTATAGTTAATTAATTGCTATGTATAGTTAGACCCCTTTAGCCAATAGTTGTCAAATATGAAAACGTTATTTACGTTAATATATTTCAGTTATAGTCTGCATAGTAAATAGCGTCTCAACCAATCCAATCACTTCCTAAACGAATGACAACAAAAACTTAGTTTTGAGATGGGGTATCTCTTATTTTCCCTTTAGCCATTCGCCATTTTTAGAGAAATATGTATTTTTTAGACCATTTTTACAATCCGATAGCAGAGCAGTTATGAATTATACTAATTTTATGAAACTACTAATAATATTTATGTAATAGATCTTGATTGTATGAATTTGCCAGGGAATACAAGATATGTAGCGCCTCCTATAGACCTTTCGTACTTAAAAGGAAATACTGGTGACACAATGGCGGGTTACCTATTTCCTAAAGAGTAAAAGAGTTAGGTATCTCGTATAGAGGAAAGAAAAGGAAAGCATTTGTTGAGTTAGGTATTTCGCATAGAGGAAAAAAGAGGAAACAGTTGTTAGTATCAATAACTGATATCGTTGTTTTAGGATTTATTTATAGCAGCAACGACGTTAATAATGATGATGAAAATTAGGAAACATAGAAACAAAAATGATTTGATTTTATAATTAGGCGGTGAATTCTTACAGCCACGTGTTAATATACCTTTAGGATCATTCCTTGCTGATTGCACCAATCAATTTCATTTTCTACCACATCAATATTTTCAAGGTGAGGTTTATGGAAGACAGAATACCGCTTCTTGTTCAATCGGGTGTTGGTATTTTGATGAGAAAACCAAAACTTGATTCTCAGTCCTCGCACAAGTGTAGAAAGAACGTCACATTTCCTCTGTTGCTCTGTTCCCCGCTTCATTTTATATGGGTTTTAGTCTCAGGAGAAATTTAAATTTTACCTCATGGAAACGACTAAGCTATGGATAATGCATTAGTTGTAGTTTACTTGAGAATGTATATGCTGTGTATTAGATCATTTTGACAGGTCCCACTCGTTAAACAAGTGTATTCAATTATATTTTTATTATTAGCTAACATGGGGCTAATTTTTGTTGTGTTTTATGATATACTATAGTATGGGCTATTCATTGCACGATGGAGGTGTTTGTATCCACGTCATTGATACAATTCGAAAACACCTTAAACATGTTTGACTTTTGTCTATTAAAAATATCTGTAGGCCTAGTTTTTTTTCTACGATTGGCGTCAACTTTAAAATAGATATTTAGCCGTACACTGTTTTATCCCTATTCGTCACGAGGCGCAATGTCTCTCTTTAGAAGTGGATTTCATTGGAGACGACTTTTTACTCAGATTATCTTTGTCGTTTACGCAATATTATATTTTATTTAACTAAATATACATGTCTAGATTGGTTTTTAAGTGTACAATGAGAGTGAAGTGAACTTAGGCCTACATTTAATACTGATTTCCAGATAATAGTACTGTATAACTTTATTACGTATTGAATATTGATTCAGTATAATTTTTAATTGTTTTTTCAGCTAGTTGTAATAGTTATTTTACGCCAAAAGATTTGTTACATTAATTTCTTTAAACACACAACCCTGTCCTCGAATTGATACCTAATAAATGACACTTAAAGTAATTGTGTTATTTTAGGATGGCAGGCATTTCGATAACCGTACGTGTTCAAGTCATTAATGCCATTCTAAAGGTAATGTTTTTATTTAGAAGGCTGGACAATTTATACAAGGTATTAGTAGCAAATAATTCACGACATATGTGACAATTTGGCTGTGAAGGACATTATTGTTTCCGTTCCCTGGATGTGTTTCAAATGTTAGCAGTTTCATGATTAATGTGGGGCTACTCTTGTTTGCTTAAAATACTTTATTGTTTCAATACTTCCACGATTGTTTAATATAGATTACTTTTGTTTATTCAATACATTTGTTTGTTTCAGCTATATTAAAAGTAGGCCTACCTATTACACATGAATTCAAACTTATAAATTGAATTCTTGTTTTGACGTAGGCTATAGGCCTATTGATATATTCTCTTTTTTATTCTTTATTTATAAATTGTACCATATGTATTGCCAATCAATATTTCCCAGTGTCCGCCAACTTATAATTTGTTTTGTACCAGAATCGCAAATAGAAAAATTAATATCGAAAATATTTATTTTATACTATAAGCAATATTATTAATATATAGCAGTTTTGTATAACCTTTTGTGACTCGGTCCTAATGATGACGTAATACCGACGTTTCACTGCTTATAGTTGCCAATATTTGTCACGCAATAGTGATTATTCCGTTAAAACATTTAAACAACTATTTTTGTCGGTGTTTTTTTTTTAAGAGTTCCCTTTTTACACTTTATATGTATAACTTTTCTACCATGGGAATATGATTCTTGTGGGCCTTAACCATTATTACGGAAGATATTCGAGGTCTTGTAGCCCACACAAGTACTTGGCTATTCCAAGGTGATGTGTAGGCCTGCTGTACATGCCTTGTTCCTTTTAACATAAACTATTGGTTTAAATATACAACATTTATACAAATTGTTGTTTTTATTGTTAGTTCAACTAGTCGCGGGTAAGCTTCAGATCAGAATGTCCAAATTTAGCTTTAATCTTTCAGCAAACTAGTAAATGGGTCTGCAAAGTTTGTATTTGTAGACACCATGTGGATAAAATAATTTGTACTGTACTCGTAACGTATTCTCCATGGTTGGTATATAACAACTATCCAAAAGCGTAGGACAGTACTTGGTGTTATATTTGACGTTTTGTAATTGTATAAATAGAATAATAATAATATCATATTAACAATAGTATTTAACCGTTACATTAATTAAGTAAATACAAAATATTCATTGTATCCCTTGTGACTAATAATTGCGACAGACAACATCCGGGTTACTGGTACTATGGAAGTTTTCTTTTCTCGTGGGAAACATTAATATCACGTATTCGTCTTTTTTTATATTATTTCCACGTGATGTGTGTGATAATTTGTAGGTCTTCTGCTGTTTTCCTTTTTCGCAAGTCCGTCTTTTAAAACGAGTGTGCATTTCCGGAACTAACGTTCTGAACAATGCCTTAAAATTTCGAAATCTTTCCAGCTAAGCCTATTACATCTTCTTTTGTATCCAATATCTAAAATGTTACATTGTAATGTAAAGAGAAATCTCAACCAATCACCAAGTGGTTATTCCTCCGTCTTAGATACATATTTTGCTTTGTAAATAAAACATGTTTACTAGATTCATTTTACAAAATGCAAAGGAACACCTTTATGTGGTACTGGAAGTGAAAAGAAATAGTATTCAATTCGTGTAATCTAGGCTATATTTAATCCGCAGATCCCACAATTAAAATATGTCGTAATATTTCTTGTTATTAACCAATTTAATTAGCTCAAAAATTATAATGATTTTCCATTGATTAGTCCACTTCTCACGGGATCAAGTGTAAACAACCTAGTTGCTGTGTAAAACTTGGCCCGCTTACTGAGCAGCCCACAGCGCGGGTCACCCTACAGCTCTGGAGGGCTCTGACAGGCCTTGTTTTCCCACCGGTGGTGCGTTTGCTATGCACATGGCTTCCGAGACTTAGACCAGCTGTTTTCCCACAGATCAACCAACGTCATTGCTGCAATATTATCGTTCACAACGTTTTTATTGCTGCAAATGATTTTTATTCGAAGTGCATGATGTATCTAAATATTATAACACACGTGTAGGCCCAGCGTGCGGTACACCAAACAAAAATTACCGACTCACCTTTGTAGATCAATAACGGCTTGAGAACACCTGTTATGCAGGTGTCACATATGCACATACAAATAATTTGATTGTTTATAAGCAATTACTCGTCGGAATCAAGTTTAATTGGATAAATACGCGTGCATTAATCATTTTTTGAGGTTAGGTTTCTGAAATTGTGAACTTTGCTACGTTCCCTATTGTAGTTTCTATCACCGTATCAGTATGTTCACCTTGGATTTTCATGTGTTAAATTTAAAACCTTTTAAAATCAAATTTTAGATAATAATGATTGGCATTCAAGTTGTTTTAGATGATGTAATAAAGTATCAAAGGAACACAAGTCAAGTGGGTATATTTACTGAAGAGTGGTTTATTCATAGTAGATTAAGTATATAGTACCCAACAAATCCATCTAACGTTATAGAAACTGTCAATGTGCATTCATCAACAATCAAACTGAGTTACTAAATAAACTGAACTCTTTCTTACTTTATCTGTTGTATTCATCTGGTCGATGTGTTTGTTTTGCTAAATACTTTCCATTGTACCATGTAAAAGACGATTAGTACACACTTTTTGTCTGTTAAAGAATACCTTTTCCTAAGAATTGTTAACTAGATCAAAAAGTTAAAATGCTAAATCGTTATTTAGCAAAGTTGTCCTTCAGCACGTGTCCGATATCTGTCTTATTTTGTACATTCTCTCTATTCTCGTTTTCTAGTTTGTTGAAAATAAAAAGAAGTTCTGCTTATAAATAATATTAATACAAACTTTAATAAACAAATTTTTAAATTTTATCTTGAGCATTTCTTCGATCAACAACAGAGATCGAGAAAGATGTTTACGTATAAAATTTTACTACTAGAATACAGTTTCATTTTACCATCATTTCATTTTAATTCAATTCTACTTTCTGGAATAATATCTTAAAGAAAAATGATGAAGCGTGACAGGTGCAAACGTAACATATAATTAATAAATTGTTTGTGTTACCGGTTTGTGTCTTGTTTTGGATATCAGTAATTAGTAAATATCAGCTAATTGCATATAAAACAAATTACTAAACAAAATATTTAGATAAATGAATTATTTTATATAATCTTATTAACGAACGATAAAGTGGATGAATCACTTATTGAGTTATGATCAAGAGATGGACAATTGTCATAGAAAAATATTTAAACCAAAGAAATTACGGTAGGCCTACTACTATCTAAGAAAAAGTGTTCCCACTTTGGGCGTTCCATTGCGTTTAGTTGTTAAGGAAACGCGACCAATAAAGATTGATATAAGAACGAATTAATTACATCCGGATGATTATTAAAGAAGTTTTAGCACAACATTCTAATTTTCTGTAAATAATATTCTTTTTTTTCTTTTTGATATAACATTTATTTATTTCAATGTTTGCTTCTGTAATTTAGTAGTCTGGTTATGTGTGTTTGAAAATGCTTATACAATATTTTATGTTGTAAATTATTGTAGAGTATTTGTGATTCACGATGCCTGTAATATATTGCTAATCGTGTTTAGTGCAACGAATTAGTATTATGTCTTGAAAGACATGATGGTGAAACATCTTTTACCACACACACGCACTACATTCTACAACATGAATGTGAACACGTTTGTTATTACCAAGGTACATTATTAATATAAATTGTATATACATTAATAATTATCACCTACCCGAACATCAACACTATTTTGTTCATTTTTAACCCTTTACTCATCTTGTCAAAAAAATAAACGTAGATTTTTTTTCGAGTTTCAAATAGTTTGTTACGGCATCAAAGGTTTGTTCAATAGGCCGCCTCCGCCTCTACACCTGAACGTGCTCTTTCTAAATTTGTGGCCGACTTTAATGTTTCGGGAACAAAACTACAGGCATTTTCCCTGGTATATGATAGGGTGCATTCGTGCCTGGCAAAAATCAATAATCAGCGGACAATTTACTGCCTTATGTGACAAGAAACAGTTAAAGCTTTGTTTCGTTTTTTTCTTAAATTTTCACCATACTTAATCTTATTAAATTGTTACATATTCAAATCTTCATCAGATGTTAACATCGTCTTTTAAAAAAGGATTTCAATTGCAAATAGGTCTATAAAAACTGTGATTTGTTGGTTTTGCGCTTCATGACCACATGGCGATATTCTCATGAGTTGTTTTAGGCCCCGAAGCCGAGCTTATTTTAAGAAATTTGTGGTTACAGAATCAAATATTAGGCCTAAGGTATAACTCATAATGTTAGTTTAGTTTATGGTGCTCACAACACGTCCCTCCTCCGTCTTCAAATGTAACAAGTCGGTTTTTAATGTAGAACGGGATTTAAGAGGCCTAAATTAAAATATCGTTATATTAAACATGAAACGTATAAGACCTATTAAACTAAACTGCGAAACTATAATACAGCTTGCGCATTTTTTGCGTCACAAAAAGTGGAAAAATGTGTTCATGGCGTTCATTGTATTTGTATAGTAAAAAGGTACACAGGTGGTAGGCCTAACTGAAATGTAGTGTATGTTTTAATAGGGGTAAAAGAGAGGGATGGTACCATAAGTTGTTATTCCCTGACTGTTTATAGTTTGTCATATCGAAAACTAGACAAAATTGAATAAACCTGTTAACACATTTGTGCGCATGCTTGGTCTCTCATAAATCAAGTAAAATATGTTTAATTGTTTCTTACTGTTTATAATTAATACGTTTGTCCTATGACACGTCAATAATCTATGACACGCCAATAACCTATGATACATGTCAATAATAATTCTTGTTTTTTAAATCAGTGTCATGTTATGTTAGGCCCAAGTAAATCAAACTCTTGCATCGCATCCAGCTCATCGTTGTTTTCGGTTCACAAACAAACATTTTTTTTTTAAATAATAATACAAAACAATCATTGACGGACACCGAAACCCAAATGTGTACTTTTGAATGAATACATAAATTAAACTATTCGATTGTGGTAGCGCTGGCAACATATCATCCTTAGACCACACAAGCAAATCAACATTTTTCCCTTGAGTCATTTCGTTTTCTCGCAAGTTTAACACCAACAATCTGTTTAAATTATCACTAAAGATAAATTAACAAGACATTAAGGACACTCTGTCTTGATTGTTATTTAATATTCAAATATTTAAAGTATTCTGAATCATCATTAATCTTGTTTTGAAGTAAATAAAAACATGTTAGCTGCTAAGATCTTTTTTGCCCTATTCGCTAGCATTCTATAACTGCGTTTGCGCGCGTCAAACACATCATCAGCAGAACGCGTATAACAATGATTCAAGTACTACTATTACTAAACTACTCAATTTGAATTTTAAACTACTGAAACCAAATGTATAAACCCCATATGATTGTTACGAACTAATTGTGTTATCAATCATTTGCTTAATTTAAAATCTTAACTGAACAATCAATCTTTTAGAGGATGTTTCTTGTTTGAGGTTTGTACGAGGTCTGAAATCAACCCGCGGGGGAAGGGAGGTGGAAGGTTGAGCAAACTCGGTCGTTTTGTGGTGAGTTAAATTGAAACATCTAACAGGCAGGTCTAGATTTTGATGTGTGCTCTATTTTAAAACACCACACAATGTAGCCTGCTGTCAGGATAAGCTTGTTTCTGGGAATTAGTAACATTTATAGGATTACACATGATTCAAGATTTAATCTAAGATCCTTATTTGATATTTCGCTCTTTTTAAGCCTGTTTTCCACTAGCGCAATCGTCGTACATTCATGAGTTCTGATTGGTTGTGCAAGTCTCGCATCTCAAAAAGCGGATGGATGGAAATCAGAATGCGCATGCATTATACTGACGTTTTCGATTTGCGAAAATACCGACGTTTTCGATTTGCGAAAATACTGACGTTTTCGATTTGCGATGTAAATATACGTATTATTAGTCGGTCTCGTGATTTGTTTATTTATCTTTATTCACCTTAAAATCTTTGAAAAGTATTTGTACTCAAATCAATAGGGAAACGTACGTACATAATAAACTCTTTACATTATACCGTTTCACGGTTCCAGGCTTTTTATGTATCTACCTCAGTATTCCATTAACAAGTTACTAATATCTATTTTTATCTAAATTAACGTTTAGTTTACCTGGTTATCAGCAAGATATTCTCTCAACAGTAATTAGATTTCTAGGAGTGTTTGAAATTGTCCAGACAATGTATTTCTAAAGGCTAATTATCGGACTCCTGTCCAAGTGTGTTGGGTGGAATGAAAGTGACCGGTATGAAGTGACCATTAATCGTACATGTTGAAAAACAGAATGATAGAATTATAGTTAATAAATTTAAATAGTTAAATTTCAACTATATTATACATACTAATAACTAATGTAATAAATAGCGTGTGGGCGCCCGCCCCTATTTGCTGTAGGCTACAGCGCGCAAAATCTCAATGTACGGCCGATATGACCTGGTCAGTTCTGTACTGTACTCTGCGATGAGTCATTCCACAGGGATTAGGTATTGAAAGGTTCATTGAAGGCTTAAAATAATAATAATAAACAGTTTTGATAGGCTAATGGTCACGTACCAAGTGGCCAACACTTGACCCACTCGTTCAAGTCCGCCGTAAAGAGACTGTCCATTTGAAGTTTAGTTGTTTCCCAAATTGATTATGTGTTAACGTAATCAACACCGTGGACTTGACTGCGCAAGCAAGGCGCAATGACATGATGCGCATTGTACATGCGTAGGTTTTTCCTCTGTATTTTATACGAAAACAGTGGAATTTAAAAGGTTCCAATTGTTCTCTCGTTGGGTGCACTGCTTACCTAGTTTTATAGGAAGTATACCAGGTCTGTATAACCAGGGAAGAGTTAACTCTTCTCTGGTATAACTTGCAAAGTCTCGGTTTTCGAAACAATAATAATAGAAAATACAGAACATTTCAACCATATTTATTCAATTGCAAAGTACTCTATTTTAAGTAAACTTTCACTTTTATAAGTATTAACCAAGCTGGCGTATGCAGGACATATCACATTTGTATTATAATAGCACGGTGTATGATGTAATTACTTAACATGAAGTCTTCGTGAACCTTGTATGAGCTAGATCAAACTATGAACATCATATAGTGAAGTAATGAAAACCAAAAATCCCCTGAGTTACAAAACGCGAATAGCATTTAAACAAGCAGAGCAAGAGAGTGTGTACCGAGATTAGATTGAATGAAGTTTGCAGATACGAGTCCCTTGGGCAGAGGCAGAGAGCCCTAAAAATTCTGAAATGTTTCGCGATAAAATACGAAGTAAATTTGGAGTTTCGCCAAGCATTTACTACCACTCTCGTTTCCCCGCCGCATTTACCGTATTGATTTCTTGTTTGTACAAAAAGAAATAAGCGCAAGTGAATCATAAAATTGCTGTACACTTTAAAAAAAAACCACCAATACAATACAATCATTAATACAGTTACTAAAGCAATATAACTCCGTCAGATAAAAATGTTTTTAAAGTTGCTTGTTTTTTAGTCGCATGCAGCGCGACTCTCAGCTCGGTTGGTCAGTCAGTCGGTCGGTCGGTTGGTCGGTAAACACTAACTTAAGCACGCGACTGCAGCCATGTATATGACCTTGTTTTAAAGATACGCACAATGTTGACGCTGGCGCGCGTTGAAATACTGATGGTAATTCACATATTTTGCACGTGCGCGTATCATAACAAATATTGACAAAATAAGAACAAAACATTAGCAAACAACACATACAAACATAATGCTCCTCAATAGAGGTACATTGATATCGCTATTAATATACTTGAACATATGTACTTGAAACGAGTAGATTATAAACACTTCCTACAGGATTTAGGCAAATTAATTTCGCATGTGACTTCAACAGGGGTTACAACTATAAACTCAACTTAACAGCAGAACAACTTGACCTGTTTTTGTTCAAGAATTCAACTAGCAATAGAACGAAATCTCAAAATCGACGAGTGGTTTGAATTCAAAGTCTTCAGAGCATGAAGAGTTTATAAATTGGCAATTTTAAGGATGCGTCAAACGAAAATGTGTTTGACTTGCAAAATATCAAAATTAGTAACTTATTATCGTGATATAGTTTGTATTGACAAAAATTAGATTTATAAATAATACAATGTGTGGTCTACTTTGAAATTTGAATTCTAAATTATTGCTATACATCACTCAGTGTGGCTTATAGGCCTAGACGGACCTAATTTGTGGTTAAGTGTACATCCATTGACCTACTTTTTGTAATTCAACATTAAAATGTTAAATGTTCCAATTTTAAAACGTTTTAAAATGAATTTGTATAATTTTCGTCTTTGAGGGTAACAAAGAAAAAAAAGAATATTGTTAAGCAAATACACAATAATGAATAAAAAATAGGCCATTTTTTAGTTTTAATAAATCAATCACAAACAAAACGAACAAAAATAATGATTTCACTTACAAAGACAAAGTAAACGGTTAAATTCAATCAAAACCCCGTTATCTGATCTTTAACGTGACGTTCAAATGCTATATCCAACATTTTTAGCGAATATTTTTGCGCAAATCGAACAGAATGGTTGAAAATATTAATACGCATGCTCATTAGTCAACTATTTCGATTCGTGTGAATAAATTCGACTACTAATGGAAAATAGGCTTGAATCAGACATGCATGTGTGTACACTTTATAATACTTAGTGTTTCCTTTGAGAGGCACATGTGCTAAGTGTTTAACTTTCTACATTTTCTTAAGCACATCTGAACACTACGATAATGCATAGACAGACACCTTCCGTCAATTTAAAAGCAAGATTATGGAACGCCAAAAGGGCAAGATTGACAAAGGTTATCTTCGGTCAGAAGAACTTGGGAATTTTGGTTGGATGCGAATTATTTGAATATTATTTGAATACTATGCAAGAATGATTACAACTGTGCATTAAATACTTTAAGTGTTTAAGCATTTTGAAGCAACTTGCCTCTTTATAAATCCTGCACTGAAATCCTTGTCTGAGCTGCCCCAACGAATAACAACACTACTACAGTATTATAAAATGTTACATATCTGAGATGGCCTAATGTCTTCACATCAAGCAGAAGCGATTAAGCGGTACCGTTTACAAATCTGATCCGGTCCGTTTATTCAGCATCATCGTTGACCTATGTTGAATTTACAGCAGTTAATCAATACATTTTTTTTAATTGGTTTTCCGATCCATACCTCTACCTGTCCCATCAACTTGGCGCGCCATACCTAAATAATACATCTTAGGTTGATAGTCTGTATAGCAATAAAACAATCGTATAGACGACGATTTATAGCCTTCAACAGTTGTATAAGTGGGAATCTACAACATTCACACGTCCAAAAATTAGAAAACGAATTTTTAAAGGTAGCCTATATTATGAAGACATAACACAGACATGATCGTCTGAGATAATCTTCCAAATTTAAACTATTTATACCATCATATAAAAAGACACTTTAAAGTCAATATCTTGTCGAAAAACGTGACAGAAGATTACATCAACAAGGTACAAAATACACACATTGCTTTTTGACGTTGATATATACCACAAAGTTAACCAGTAAAGGAATTTTAAACCTAAACATATCGGCAGATTTACGTGCGGTATTTGTTTAAACTAAACCTTTTAAAGGCAGTGAATGGTCCATTAGTGGCTTGATATTGTTACCTGCCCCGCGCGCATTGTTGAAACTCGGCATAAACGCTTTGACTTGTCACGCTTGCCGTGCGATATCTCTTAAACTAAACATGAAATGATGTAATAAATAACAGTCAAATTGACTAAATTGTTGTTGCCTAAATAAATACTCAACACAGTGAAAGATGTGAACGCTGTCTGTCAAACAGTTACACCTGGTTTCTCTTACCTCTGCTTACCTGTACATTCCTAACTATCTGCTTTTATCTTTGGCGGTCCAGGGATGTAAACAGTTTCTGGTAGATAAGTTCGGTCTAATTTTACCTTACATTCGTCTAATCTCAGTGTGCGGCTTAATCCTCGTTCTGTTTGTCATCATCCGTCTCTTTGGTGAAAATACTGTATTTCAGTTTTGATCGTTGCATAATTCTTGTTGACCCGTTCTTGTTTCTTTACATTACTTATATTAATACATTTTATCGGATTGATAACACAGTTTCACGCGCGCCTTTTTATGTTGCTGAAAATCGCAGTCTAGAGCGCGGGCATTTATAGTAATGATGAAAATTTTGTCATATAGGCCCTATCGATTAAAAAGTTGTAGAGTTCCAGTATTGGCGTAAATGTACGGTCACTATGTGAACATTTGGGCAAGTGTTTCTATCTTCTAAGTTTAAGTCGTTTCTGTACTTCTTAGTATAGTTTTAAAGAGCGGCATATTGTAATCAAATTCAATTTGAATCTCAAAGAAATTGCAAGTGACGACAATTTAGAGATATTGTGCATAAAGTATATGCAACCATTAACAAAGTTACATGGCTTTTGGTAATTGTTGTGTATCGACACAAACATTATGTTTTTTCCAAAAATGATTTTTTTCGCTCCCCCTTCCTTTCGTTTTACTATCGTGAACTTATTGACTTAAAGTCTAGACTTCCAATAAAAAAAAAATAGACAAAATAACTGAATGCATTCTTGTGTTAAAATTTCTGTTCAGTTTTATTATTTTATACTTTTAACAAACAGAACAGTGTCAGACAAAAATGGCTCTAACGGTGTTTACTGCGCATGACCACGGACGGATACTTTCAAAATTCGTACCAAAATGTAGGTGTACGGTACTTTTTTTCTGCGTGAAAATTTAAGATAAAACTATGGTTCGATCAGTCCTTGGTCATGCGCAGTTGTTACTATGAATAGGCTGATTGCCCATTCGTCTTTCTACCTAGTAGATGTGACCTATGACCCAAATTTATCTACACATATTAATAATAATAATGATAGTAATACTTTATAAATTTTTGGAGAACCCAAGGCAATGAAATATCATTATCTGGACGGCTTAAAGCGTTGTTTTATTATAAACTTTGGTAATTATCATCAAAACAGCCCTGAGATTCTCCTGACGTCACACATTTAGAAATGTATGTTTTTTTTATTTATAAGCAAATTAATATTATAATACTCTTACAACTATCTCAATCAGTATTTTAATAAACGAAAAAAAAAATCCCACCGAAAAATGTCATTATTTTATACCACCCATCGTTCCACCAATCAAAAATTTCGTTCGAAACCAGGTCATTAAAATAAATTTAATTACCATATACAATGTATGGACGGACTTTGTAAAAAATATAAATGCATAATGTATGTTCAGTGCCATTAAACGAATTGAGTTGTTTTAAGTAGTATATTGTACAGTACGAACATTATTACGAATATTCTAATAATTTCGCATTTTAAAAACTTAAATATTCTTGATAAAACTTTCTATTTACGTAGAATATTCATTATGACATTAAAAAAGACAGTGCGTTTAAAATCGGATAATAATGTTACTGTTTCGTACGCGCGCGCCAACTTTGTGTCTCTTGTGGTGTCTGTCGCTGACAAATTGGTTTGAATAATATAGGATATTGATAAGATTGAAAGACAGATGTAAAGAAGTTGGAAAGACCTTTATCCCTGAATGGTTTGGTCGAACGTGATCAGGTAAATAAGCCAAACATATGGGGAGAACTCTATAGGGCAATGACATGTTAAAATAATGGCTACTACCTCACGAGGTCAAATCATAAAGAAAACGACATGAAAATTACAATATTTATCCCTAAATCTTTCACTTTCTGGAAAGACCAAGAAAATTTAAACAGGTGTTTCGTCAATTTCTTTGATAAAAATAAAAGTTGTTCTGTAAACCTTTTTCAAACAGAATGAATGACCTCTGACATTTTCAGTGAATTAAATAGATTATAGTAGGCCTACATTGTTTTTTTTTTGACAAGGATTTTGAAATAAAACTACAGAAAAACAAAATAGGTAAAAACGACAGTTAAACCACGCCCAGAATACACCCAAACGTTAATTTGCATATCTACGTCTAGGCTTGCTATTAATTCTTTATGATAATACTAAAAGGTTATTATTATATTATCACGCAACTAAATATCGCATTGCGCCAGTTTCAACCGTTTTGTACAGGTTTACGTATTTTACGACAGATTAATTTTGATTCGTTTAAAACAGTAACATGCCTCAATTAAAAACCCTGTTTTAAAACTCTCTCATCATTATAAATATTATTCCCAATAAATAACTAAACAAATATAATAAATAACAATTTACAATTGAAACATGTTACTGTAGTCCTATCTCGCATTTAAAAGCATAATGGAAGAGTTTCCAGATTCAGTAAGTAGGTTTTGTATCAGACACTAGACTGTCTAAAATTCGTTACTCAAACACCGTCATCCATTATATCTTATCAATTCATTTCCAGTCATGAATGAGAATAAGATCACTTTTTCCCGATACACAACGCAACAATAACGGATAGAAAAATGCTCTGCTATACATTTACATCGTAAACACTACTTTTAATATTAGGTACAAAAATAAGATTATTATATAGCTAAATAATATATGAAAACTTATTTAAAAATTCTTTACAAACTTTGTACAGTTGAAATTAAATAATATATATTTTATTACGATTTTTGTGTCAATAATTGGCCATATATATGTTTTGTTGACACTTTTGCGTTTTATTCTATACGCATGCGTATTTTATATGCTGACCTCTGCTCAACTGACCTCTGCTCATTGCAGTTTGCTCCATAAAGCCCACAATAGAGATCTCTATAATAAAACATTCTAAAGTCGTGCTGTTTAATAAATATCAATTCTTAGCATTCAATTGTTGAATTTGAATTGTACAGTGCGGTGGATGTTCATAAAAAAGCAAACCATCTAGGTAAAACATGTTTTATTTAATCCAATTTGCTATGTTTTCAACAACTAGGCTGGTGTTGATTAAAACCTGGTTGTTGATTCTTGCTTGCCAGAGGTTGTTGATGTTTCCGCAAATCATGCTTATTTGGCGATTGCTGGTATCAGTCTGATGCCCTTCGCCTTGCAAAGCAATGAATTACGTCACCTCTGTGATAGCATCCTCCTCCAGTCAAAACGCCGTAATTACGTGGGGTACAGAGGGTAACTTCTTCAACCCAATAATGGGTAAATTGCACATTCATTTTGCTAGCCTAAAAAGGAAATTACCATTTCAGCGGCAGCCACACCCCTCAACCACCATTTCTTTATAAACTTTTAAAACAACCTTTTCATTTTCGTCCAAATACAGAATACTTATACTACTTAAGTCTGTTGGGACGCAACAAGCCTTTGGCACAAGTTGTGGGTTTACAGAGTTCACTAGAGTCTGTACAATCGCGTGATTCGTGGCGTTCAAATGGTCAGAAATTGGGAAAGGGCATTCCCCGTTACAGTAATAAGCTTCGTACCCAGGAGGTGCAACAATCCAATCGTTCCAACCAACGTCGCTGAAATCAACGTAAAGTTCATGTTTTCGACAACTTGGTTTTAGTCTTTGTCTGCGGTCCTTCTTGTTTTTACGATTGTTGCCACTCGAACGTTTGGTTCGACCATCGTCCGTATATGTTACAATAATCGGTTGTTCTTGGTGCAAATTGTCACTATCAATATTATCATCCTCTTGCGTGCTTCTTGACATTCGCACGTGTCTTTGCGTGGCAGGTCGGCCATCTTTATTAACCGTTTCAAGCATTAATCCATAATTCTCTTCTGGCAAAACTCTCCATCTTTGAACTGCAGGCTTAACATCAAAAGTTTCCCATGTAGTGTCGTGAGATATTAATTTTGTATCGATAAGACGCTTTATTACATCTCTGTTTTTAGCGACTGGTTTTAAAATTTCATAGATATTTATCCGTTGTTTTTCTTCCTGGTGATCAGTTTCTCTTTTTCCTAGTGTGTGATTTTTCTTAAATAATATCCTTAATTCTACAGCTGTTACCACTTCATGTTCCGGAATCGTTGAAATATTAAAGTGAAAATGATTTCCCCTGTGTTCTTTTGAAAGTTGCCCTGAACTCAATGTATCTGAAAGAGAATAAAACGAATTTGTAAGCCTCTTTGTTTTCTGTACGGTGACTGTAAAGCGTCCTTTTGTTCTCATTTATTGTGCGAACAAAATAAAAGAGTCTATAAAAAAGATTTTGCATTGGTGTTAATGGGTACATTCACAGGCAAGATAATGGAATTATCGAAACCTAACTGAGGCATTTTTGCCAAAATCAATGAATAGAAAAGTGTTAAGATAAGAAAGTTACTGTACCTTCCTCAGGGTGGAAGCTTCTCACTGTGTTTGCCGTACTTGTAGTAATCCCGTCAACTTTGATATGACTCCTGACGTCATCTTCATGTTGTTTTTGTTTAATGTATAGTTCCATCATATAAGGTGGAATAACGATATCCTGTTTCGGCGTTGGTCTTTTATTTAATCCAAACATGTTCAGTAAGTTGTTTTCAAACGCCTTGACTATGTCGTCTTTGCTAAGACCTCTTCGTTCCGCCACTGCTTGTATAGTTCCACTCAGCATACCTTGCGTCCGACAGACGTCAAAACAAGCAACCAACAACAATAATGTTGTCACGACGAATTTTGTTTTAGAAACATACACCATTATGTTTTCTGAAAACACAAAATAATACTTATGATTAGACACATTACTAGCTCAGCCCATGACTACTGTACGCGGTGCGCGCCAAGCCTCCAAAGACCATGTCTGAAAACACTTTGTGAACATTACGTCAGGTTAGCTGCTGTTGTTGTCTATAACAATGTATGATTAAAAGGTGTTGAGCTCACTTTAAATTAGAAACTAAACGTATTAAAGAAGTCATAGTACTGGTCTATTGTGCTACGCTTCATTTCATATGCCCACGTATTGGTGGACGGTTAAACGATGATCAAAACAAAACTATCGACGTAGCAGACAAAACAACCCTTTTGTGAAAAAGAATACATTTTCTGAACGTTTCAGCCAAGTAGATGGAGTGAGTCATGAAAATGAAAAACGCAGGACATCGAGTCTTAATAGTATTTCCTTTATGACCCAAATATTTCAACTTTAAAATTCAAAATCCTCACTTTTATGATTGATTATGAGTGTAATTTCCCAATCGAATGTTTCGACCAATCAGAGGCGTTTTCAGATATTACTTTGCGAAAGTGGATTGCACAAGTTTCGCTAGCCTCCTCGATAAGATAGCGTAGACGTTGCGGAGCCGGGAACTCCCCATCCCGCAGACACGACGAGTTAAGACTATATTGTTCCCGAATATAAACACAAAGTAATAATTACTTCTAATTGCAGTCATCCATCTTCACTTTTGAAGTGTATAGATGAAATTGGAACCTTGAACAAAACGATCAATTGCAAAGTACTTACATAGTACATAGTACATAGTTTGATAGTATACGACGTATCGCTTCTTTTACAAGTTATCTTATTATTAATGTTCATGCTAAGTATTAGCAATTTATACTTCATAATTATATTTCATATCAAGATGTTAGTTGTTTTGTTATCATCATATTAACTGGTGCGAATCACTTACTAAAATATTTAGTTGTTCCTAATCAATATGTACATATTTTAATGACACGGCAGACTTTTCATAAATATATTTCTGGATGATTCGCACCAGTTGTTTTTATTGTCTTTTCATAGCCTATACGGATATGGTTTGTTATTAACGAAATAGTTGCTGTTTTTAAAGATATTCTGGTATATCAATTTTTTTTTAGAAACAAGTAGTTTAGTAAATAGAGAATAGGCCTATGCATTGTTGATTGAAGTAAATAAAATGCATTCTGGGTAACGATCCACGATCAGAACTGAAATTTCTTAAATATGAGATAAATGGTATTATTATTAGAGGTATTAGAATTGGCTGTATAGGCCTATTCAGAGAGAAGTTTAGTCAGTTTAGTTTTAGTAGTTAGTTTAGTTTAAAGCTAGGTAGTATAAATATTAATATTGGATTTCTTGTAATCAGAGGAATCAGAGAGAACGGATAACAATATAGAAAATGTGAAGTTTCGTCCGATTTTGTATAATTTTTAGATGAGGCGTAGGCCTATGTATGAAAGTTGCAAGCTGGCAGAGTAATCTACTGTAGGTCTTGCATAGTGGTTCCGGCGCTAAGCTACAGTGATTCATACAGACTCGAGCTCTCAATTTCCGTCTGAACGCAAGGGCCTAGCAAAGCAAGTTTTTATCCCGTCAACTTGGCAATCTGCTATTTTAATATGTAGTGAGCTAGACAAAATATCTATCGAATTTGAGAGAAATATAATATATACGCGCAATTAATTATTTTTTTTCTCATCAGTTGAACTTTGCAGTTAAATATTTATGTATATAAATGATTAAAAATAAACATTTTTGACAGTTGAGTTGTCATTTAAGGATATTAATTTGTATTGAACACATCCTCATTAGATCTTAAGTCTTGTGTAGGTCAATTGTTATTCTCTGCATTCATATTATGTTTTTTTTAAATCAATAATGTTGCTGATATTGTAATCTTTAAATGGAAATATGCTGATAGACTGTTTATTTCTGTAGGCCTAATTATTTATTCCATTTACTTAGAAACTATGATTTGTTGTCAACTTTATACGGTACCTTCAAGTTCACTTACGTACAGAGAGCAATACGTAGTCGTTAGACTACATGACTCTGAAAAAATCTTTTATTTTTAATTACTTGCATTGACCTGATCTGATATAAATGTCTGTGTTTATGATTAAAATTTAACATACGCCTATATAAAAGTCTGAAAGATGAACTAAGCAGGTCTATATTGCCTGTCATATCATTCGTGTTTAAGCCAAATATGATGCGTATGCCTAGTGAAATTATTTATTATATGCAATTGCTTTTACTTTATATACTCTCTTATCCAGCCTGTTCACTTTTATATTTTTAATTATTTATAACATTTTAACGTCTATTTGTTACAAAATAGTGCGCCAAACTCTGCATAGGCCGTGTCATATTGGATGGATGTTATGGTAATATTTGATATTTGCGGTTGGCGAGGAAGGGGGGTGTTACCACTAACTCAGTTTGTGACAGACTGGTTTGTGAGTAAATAACTACACTACCGTACTTGATATGAAATATATTGTTTTGTACAATTGTTATCAAGACATCTGTAAACTCATACCGTATACAGTGTGTTCGTCTATTTTTAGTAGCCGCGATTTTTTTTTCTTGTGGCTTTTTAAAATCCATCCTGACCGCGGAATATCTTATTCACATTTTAAAATATAAAAACGTCACGTTAAATATTAGAACGTCAACTTTTATATCGACTAAATGATATGTATATTTTTAGTATAAAAGTATTAAACAAGCCAACTGTCCTAAACAACAGATTATTAATTTCATTTAATAAACTTTATTCTGTGTACAAATCATAAGAAATGAAATACTACTAGTGTAAAAGTAGAGTTGTTGACAAACTCTATCAGAATATTTAGTTTTCCGGAGGGAAATGCAACAACACGGCAAATTCTCGACTGTTTAAACTGTCTTATCTACACGTTACACATTATTGTAACGGCCTATCTTGTGTAACTGAATTAAAGGTCTATATGACGGTTCTCTTCCGCTCCTCACAACTTGATAAATCTTTACAATTATTTTAAATAGCTATATAAACTAAGCTCTTATTTAAAAATATTATTTAAATAATAATTTAAATATATGAATATATTTAAAATCGTTTAATATTGATTTCAATAATTATTCAAAGATAAGTGCGCAGATAATAGAAATAGAAGGGACTATTATATGTACGAGTTATGATTTGTTGGCACGTATCGCAAATGCACAAAACAAGACGATAAAAAAAAAACATACCTTGACTGTGTGTATAATAAACCAAGATAAATAATATCTTCGGTTTTAAATAATAATCTCGTATTAATCCTTGCGTTCGGTAAATATTCCTTGTTGTTGTCAACAAAAAATCGCTTGTTTATTATTAATATGCGTAGTTCTCCATGGAGACTAATGTGTACGTATTATCCAAGATTTAGGAGCCACTGTGTCTAGCAACCGTACTCTGTCTATCGCGTGTGTTTCCCTGCTGCCCGTGTACTCGATAACTGTAACATACATATAGTTTAGAAGCAATGGGATGTTCCAAAGCGTACCAATCATACAAGTCGGCCTTCGGTTGGCTTCAGGCGAAACACGTCAGTGCGATAGTCAGGGTGACTTTTGCGTACCTTTTGATCGTTTTCGCCGGGCACACAACACAAATTACTTGCTCAGTGTGTGCAATAAAATGACTTCATTCATTGGTCTGTGTATTTTCGGAGTAAAGTTTTGATTGCAAACTTTCGGAAGAAATTAATTCCGCGTGTTTAAGTTGAGAAACAATTAATACCAGGTTAATGCTGTATTCTCCATAGTACCGTATGATATCCACTTGAACGCAAAACGAGGTTGCAGCCTTTATTTTTATTTTAAAAGACAAAACGTTTTGCGTCATTGGGTCCACCCACGGAAGAAATTGTTTTAAATTGGTAATTAATTTAGGCAGTTACATTAATATGTTCCATTACTTTTACAATCAAAACATTAAAATGTAATTATAATTTAAATTATATAGATTAAATTAAAACATTTAAATGCGTAACACTTTCCGAAAAAAATTACAGAATCATTCGTCAGTAAAAGGGCCGAGTGTCATAATTTATAACTGCGTGTTCAAATGATAATAGGTTTGTACGCGCGTGTTCAAAGTATGATATAATAAAGTGCGTGTTCAAGTTATGATAAAAACGGAACGTTGTTTCTACGCACTTGTTTAAATCATGACATTGTAGCGCGTGTTCAATTGAAAACGGAACGTTGTTTATACGCTCGTCTTCAAATTATGAAAACAGTACGTACTCTCATGTTCCATGTGTCTGTTGGTTGGTGGGGTGGGAGGGGGGGGGGCGTGGGGGGTGCGTATGTTGTACCTCTTCTTTCTCATTTCTAACTGTCTTGTTATTTCATAACATTTTAAAACAACATTAGGCCTATATGAAAATTTCAAATAGTCGCTTAGTTCGATTGATTTTGATACATCTTCTAATGATGTACTTGCCTGCTAAACCACATTTTGAAGTTTGATACCTTAAAATGGTAGGCCTACAGGTATTGTGAATTACCATGAGTTATGGGTTATATCAACTGAGGCATCGGCTTGGCCAATAACCTCAAGACGTTATCGTATTATGGACTGGAATGTATCCGATGCATTGGTAATTAGTGAGACATACATCAGGTGTGTTTTAGGTTGTCTATTTTAACTCTAAATGCTGCCCATATGTTTGTTGTTCTAGGAATAATTATTGTATCTGTTTAATTTTTGTAAATTTATTCTGGGCGTTTGATAATAATGATGTGGTTTTTCTATGCGCGAGTACTCTTCTTCATAATGCATTGATTTTCCTTATAATAATATCCATATTTATATATGTATAGATATTATACTTTATATATTTAAAGTATATACAATGGCATGAAGTAATTGCAGTGGTATTCTATTTTTGTGCGCGCGTGGTTTCTCAAACCAGATTCCATCAGTTTATAAAAATGCGCGTACATTAGTTTATCGTATTCTTGAATCAAAATGGCCCATATTATAAATAATAGTAATACTGTATGTGTATAGGCTTACTGTATTGAGTCAGTTCGCATACGCATATCCTATTTTGTATTTCTAATCACCAGCTCTCTGCAAATTTTAAATACAAGTCAATTACTTACGTTACCCTGGCCTTCTAAAGTTTTGTAAAACTTTTTTAGAGGGCGCTGTAAGTATTTTTAACCATATCACAACTGCACTTTAGACGAAAAATAACAGTATATAGTATAATATTACTTCCGGCCGTACGTGCTGCGCGGACACTGAGCAGCCAAAATAACGCATATTGCAAATTAAGAGTCAAATTTATAAATAGAGTTATATAATTAAAACGTGGGCTCATGAATTATCCCTGTTTGTTTGTGGGGTCGACGAATGAGTAATGCAACATGTTTTTCTGATAATTTATGTGTGGGTTTTCGATGATTTTGTTGTTTGTATATCCGGCTATTAGAACAACACATTTATTTAAACGACCTGTTAAGTTGACATAACACTTTGGCATTTCGGCAGGCACCTACAAGGAAACTCGTTACCTACTTGTACACCCCGTGGCGCAATTACTGGTACAATTAATCAAAACATGTCACGGTTGTATTATGTGTTTGTTTAAGTCAGCAAGCCACACGTTTAATAGTCATACCACAATTCAACATTTGAGTATTAATGAGGACATTTTCAATTAAAATATACCGAAAGTAGACTTGAACTCGGACGTACTGTTAACATCTCGAAAACCACTGTTAACATGGAGAGGACGCAGCAGCGATTCATTGATAGCTCGCTAGGTGACAACATTGCTACCGGTTCAAGCCCGTTTTTAACTTTAAAGTTTGATGTATGAGTTGATGACGTCAGCAGTTTACTGCAGTATATAACAATATATTTCTTACAAAAAACGCTGCTCGCTTATTGAAAAATATTTTTTATTGCAAATGTTTTGGAATGTGTCATTTTATTGTCACATAATAGTTATTTTACCTGAAAAAAATTTAATTGAAAGCAACAAATACTTAAATTGTCTGTCAGACAATGGTTTTTGGGTTTCTTTTCTCTTTTTATATGTGAATAAATATTATTTTTTTGTTACAGAAGTGAATACTAAATTTCTGTCACTTAAGTTAATTGTATTGCTAAGGTCAAGTCTGGCGGTCACTTCATCACCCTAGATATTTCAAGTGTGAAGTATCCTATTACAAACACAAACTTTAATGGATTGTTTCGATAATAATTCAATGAATATCTGACAGTGAATATACCAGAAATGCTTTGGGATTTGTAATTTTAGCATGACATGTCCTAATAGACTCTTTTCCCAGACGTTTTTTGGGTCTACTGTGTAGCAGCTTATAGTGGAGTTTCCATTTTCGCAAAACTGTCGTCCTTAGAACTATAACTGCTGCTTGCTTTAGCTTCTGATTGAGTAGTCCTAATGGGACGTAGCGGGCTAGAGCAGCAGCGTGAAAAAATAAATTGAGGGGTCAGTGTGACCAATTGTGTCGGATGTTTGTTAACGATGGTGATAATGATTATGATGCTGATGAAAATAGTGGTAACGATAATTTATGACGATTGTCACGTGGGTGCTGACGACGAGCAGGATGAAGGAAGTTAAATGAGGAAGATGACGAAAAGAGATGAAAATGCTGATAGAGAACGATTGTGTTGACGATGATAAAGCGTCCACTATAGCATACCCAGTTACCCTTTAAGCTTGGTTACCACTCAATGCAGGCAATTTGACCAATCCAGAAGCGAATGACTTTTCGAAATGCTGTTGATTGGTTAAATTGCCTGCATTGCCTGTACGTAGGCTACGCCCTTGCATCCTTTAAGTGGTAACCAAGAGTAACTGTGACGACGATTGATCTGTTGATTCACTATCCAAATAGGTGTTTATGTGAAAATTGTTTAATTTGTAATCGCATATAACTGAATTATCAATTGTTGTTTTTATAATAATTAATATCAAAATTTTAAAATGTTAAAGTTTAAGTTGTTTCACTATTGAGAGGGGCGCCCAAATTAAAGCTTGCTTGCTGTGGCGTCCCTTTTCCACTTACCAACTTCTTTTCTTGCATTATATTATTTATGTTCATTATCAGTTGTATATTTACAGTATTATGCTACTCTGTATTTTGCTTTATTATTTGAAAGCTTAAAGCTCTGTCTACACTATCAAACTAGTTTGACCCTTTTAGACTAAAACAAGTAATTGTTCTGTGATTCCTGAACACAGGTTTGTTATTATGAAATAAAATAATTGTTTACAAAATTGGTGGAAAAACCAAAGAAATTGTATACGAATGTTCACTCAAGCATTTTATTTAAATAATTATTTTCTCCATATAAAAATGTTTACATTTTGTTAGCAATCGCGAACTCCTTCTTAATTATTAATTAGATTAATTAATGATCATTATGACGTCACTTGTATCGAACACTTACCAAATACATCAAACAAATAACATTCACTTGTTATCATGCACCGTACCAAGTTATACTCCTGGTTGGAGATACACACGTACTGTCGTGTTTTATGCAAACTTATCGGTTCTAAAAATAAACACAAACAATATTTTTAAATAAAAAAAGAAGTATTGGTCCAAAACGTAGGACATATTTTCTAGCGTCAATAATACCGTACAATAAATAATGTATCATACGGTACTGTACTAAATAAGCGTATACAACCCTAACCCTAAAGCTGGGTTCTCATTAGGATGCAACGCAAATACGTAAGCGCAACGCAAATGAGTTGACCAATCACGACACGATGGCTTATCTTAATTGTGTTCGCTTGTGATTGGTGGTCAATTCATTTGCGAGAGAACTAAGCTTTAGCGCGCTAAATACGCTCTGACCCTCACGTCACGCAAAACCACGAATCCTAATTTTTTCCAAAAACATTCAACGGCCCCCGGCCCTTTATTGTACGAATAATATATTGCACATCACTCACACAAGGTGAGGAACAAAGAAACAATTAAATTGGCGATGTTCCGTTAATTAAGTCATGAATGTGATATTGAATAATATTGAATGGTCGACTAGACAAGAAAATGAGCCTATAGAAATAACAGAATGCACTAAGTGTGCTTAATACTAAAAAGTCGATTATAGAGTACAAGGCCTCAGGTAACAGTGAACTGTACATTAAATCTTTTACATGTTAAGAAAACTCTTTTGCTATGCCTGTAGGATTAACATTGGAAGATTACTCAGTCGGTACTATTCTGCAATATTGCTGTCTAAATTGGTTTGATTTGTGCTATTTAGGATTAAATATGTCTGGAGAGTAACATCCGATGTTAAGAGGGAATACAGTGCGTTGTTCAATTGGTCTGAATCAAACCCTGCTATTGCATGATATGTTTTGAAGTTCTGAATTTTATTTTAACGTAGCTTCGCTTTATTCCATGTTGCGATTCTATTTATTGTTTTCCTTCTTCTACTCCCCCCCCCCCCCCTCACCACCCACGTTTAAATAACTATGTAATAGTTCTGATTGAACACAATGGAATGCAGTAAACTATTTACATATTCTCAACAAGTCCCGTCATACGTTGTTTGTAGCGAATAAACAATAGTAACACGTGAGCTACCTATTTTAAGCATTTTTAGCGTGTTTTTGCGTTTATTATACCGTTATATTTGTGTATTTAATTTTACTAAAATAAACAATTCATCTGAAGAACTGTGTAAACAGTACACGTAGGAATGTCTACCTACATCCACACTCTTGTACCACCATGTCCTCGTACTGGCGAAGAACAACATTGTCATTCGTATCAAAATACAACATTGAAATCGGTGATAAGTTTGTCGGTGTACAACAGACGGGAGGTGCGGCCGATTTGTCTAATGACACGACCAAAGTCTGCATTATAGCGTGGTTTGTTGTGTTAAGTCTTTCGTTCATTGGGAAGGGACATTCCCCAGCACAATAATACGCTTGATACGTCATCGGTGCGATAATCCAATCATCCCATCCTACGTCTTTGAAATTCACGAGTAGTCGATTTCTTTTACAGATGTTTGGATTGTTGTTGTGGACGTCTGCGGGTTCTGCGTCACGCCGGATCCGACTCTTGCACTGGCTATGGTCTATTGACACGACGATTAGGGACGTTTGACTAGAGAGTAGATCTCTTTCGCTGTCTAACGAATTACCGCTAAATTGAAAAGCTACGTATAGTTGAAGATTCTTCATCGATTGCGAGCGAAATTTCTCGACCAGGTCTAGAATACCAATGACTGCGTATTCGTCAAATTCGGATGTAAAGTTATGCAACGAATGAAACTCTAAAATAGGTTGATCGTCAAGAAGATTGTTTTCATTAAATTTGTTTCGTTTAAGTAATTGATAAAGAGAAATTTTAACTGCCGTGTGTCTATTGTTTGCCTCATCTCGGTTCTCAAAAATTCCAAAATTGATTTCAGCTTTTGTTATACTTTCGGTCTCTGGGATTGTTGACAGGTTGAAGGAAAGCAACTGATGGTAACGGCCACTTCCGGTGCTTGATTTACGCATGCTCAGACCTGTCAATAAGAATGATAATGATAATACATTATATTAATTAATAAAAATATAAGTTATTACTATTATAGTCAACATACTTTATATCTTTATTCAGTTTATTGCAAAGGTCTGAATGGATAGACCAACGCGTACGGTATGCGTATATCGCGCAATAAATGACGGACATCAGCAGCAAAAGGTAAAAAATAAATAAGGTGATTTTTTTGATTTATTTTCTTAAATGTCAAATATCAGTATCAGCAACGTATGCTTACTATAGATCTTTATAATTTATTACGGTATTACATTGGGTTTATAGGCAGTTACGCAAAAGCTGTGGTGGTCGAAAATTTTCTGTAAAATTGCTGGGCACTAAGGAATTATTGTTTTCAAGTCATTACAATGATATACAACCATCTCACTGCGAGACATTTACATACAAACACGTAGAAATTATTTAAAAATTAGTTAAAATACTTTGGCTGGTATTTAGGTTTTATCACCCGTACTGCAACAAGTGGTACCGTATGTCAACTACCATTATTCATTGCAATCCAAGTTATTTCACAAAAAATATTAATATAAAGAAAAGGTATCCTCCTTTTAAAGTCTATGTTACTCCACATCGTCTAAATCGAGTATAGATAGGTGGAAAGGTGGAGGTGGAGGGGGGGGGGGGGGGCGGGTGTAAAATAATTGTGTTATCCAATTATTTCTATACCAAAACTATAGGTCGTTTTTTGTTCAACGAAATATACTGTAGGTAGAAACTATAGTGGTTTTCGTTCAATCAAGACCTAGTAGCCTATACTTTAAGAGATAGTGCACTTGTCGTTCCTTAACCATAGAAGACTATTTTGTGTGTTACGCATCGGCTATGAGGTATCTTTTCTAATGTATAGTTGACATACCTGTATTTTGCAAACTTCTAACTGTGTTGCCCGGAATATCATTGTCATCGAATCCGCATCGGCTACTAGTCGTGAAGATGTTGCGTTGATGCTGTTCCTCTATCCTTCTGTACATATCAATCATATAGCGAGGAGCCGTAGCGTTTACCCCAATTTTTGGTTTCTGAGTCAAACCAAAGAAGCGAAGGATTCGACTTTCCATGCTATTGTCCCAATTCTTTGTCTCTCCATCAACAACTTCCAATAAAAAAACAATAAAGATTAACACCAACCATTGTACTGCAGGTAAACAACCCCTCATTTTGTCAGTTTCACGTAAATCACCGTCAAGTGAGTGAGCTACACCACCCTCGGGGTAAAACTCGCCGCGACAAAATTACTTTTTCCTCCACGCGGGACTACTGTAAAGCTTTGCTTTAAAACTGTTTTTAAAAGTTTATGTGACGTTTTCGAATGACTAAACCACTTACATCTGCGCCCTGTATGTTGTCATGCGGCTTGGCATTTGAACGCAAATAAATAGCTTACTTCGTGGTGGGTCAGTATGTTAATGCCAGATGAACTTTCAGTCGGAAATGCTTTTTTTACTCCAGTCTGAAAGATGTTGAGATCGTCTGTCTAGTCGCAATAATTGGACCCCCTGATTGGCTGACTCATCATGCTACTCATCTGTATCGGCCAATTACAGAACGATTATTACAGTATTGTCTGATATGTTCATCCCCTTTGTAAAAAAATAGTAAAAAATGTGTGTATCCCATAAAACAAAACGTTAATTCTGCACACGCTATATATTACACGAATTAGTTATAGTAGGCCTACAGGAATTTTTGTTTCAAATGGCCAAATTTCGACCTTTTTATTTTTTGACATAAATGGTTACTATACGTCTATAAAATGTTATAACGCAATATATGCACTTATTTAGCAATACTACCGGTATTGCATAATAACAGTGTTTTAAAAAGTGCGTATTTTGCTCATTTTTCGAAAAAAATCCATGTAGGCCTACCGTATATAGTACAATACGTTTGAACACATAGCGTGATTCTACTCATGGTCGAAATCCCTGTATAGTACAGGGATTTTTTTCGAAAAACTGGATTTAAGCAAAATACTAGTGAGGATCTACTTTGAAAAGAATATTTTTTTACAAAAAATTGACAAAATATCGACTTTTTAAAATTCAATTATTATGCGGTAATATTGGCATATAGGCCTAGTGTGTATGATCATAGTAATTTAACTAGTTATGTCAGGGTCAAAATTTAAAAATTTCTCTGAACACATTCTGCGCATGTCATATGAAAAAATAATCATAAAAAATACACAATTTTAATTTGATAATATTATCTTGCGTTAGGTCAAAAAATAAAAAGGGTCGAAATTTGACCATGTTTTTAAAATTAAAATCCCTTACTATAGGCCTACATTTTTTTTAATGATCACAATATCGATTTTTCAAAATGTATTGAGGAAATAACATGCACGGCATGTAAAAAAATAAATGGTTCGAACAACTATACTTTTTAGTATATACTGTAAATTGTAGAAACAGTTTCTATAATTTACAGTATGATTTATATATATTTTACACAGTGCTACGCAACACAATTGATTTACATATACTTTTTAGTACACTTTGAAATTAGTTACTATCTACTAATTGTAATAATAGAGGTACACAAACAGCATCTGTTAAATAGACATATTATACTTGTACAATTATTACGAAAAATGGATTGCAAGTACACTGGTGCCTTCAATAAACCGTGGATAAACTATCATTACATGATTATTGGTTAATACATTGATAAGGATAGCGCGTATGGCACCGGTGTACACACATCCTTGTCTAGCGCGTGGATCATTTGATAATCTGTAGCTGAAAGATTTCCCATAGAGCACATTATTGACAATGATCTCATTGCACCAATGTGCGTGTAACGTTTTGTTTTAGCTTTTTCTTTATTTTATTTTTACCATTTACGATCCAGCTAGCTAAAGGCAAATTAATGACAAATGACAATGCTAAGTTAATATAATAAGTTGTATATAATTGATTAAACTTTGTATAATGAGGGTGAATGAAAACAACAAAAGCTGATATGCATGAGGTCCTAAAAACGAGAACGATACAAACATGAAAAAGAGAAAAAGATTAAAAAAAAAAAAACAATAATTAATATAAAAAATACATATAAATACTGTGTACAAATATATATAACATAATAGGATACTATTGATGTAGGGAATTAAGACACTATTATTACAAGTAGGCCTACATAGGATACGTTTAATTAATCGATATATTATTACCAATACAAATAATCGATATATTAATACCAATACAATTAACTGATATATTGATACCAATACAACTAATCGATAGATTAATACCAATACAATTATTCGATATATTAATACCAATACAATTAATCGATATATTAATACCAATACAATTAATCGATATATTAATACCAATACAATTAATCGATATATTAATACCAATACAATTAATGGATATATTAATACCAATACAATTATTCGATATATTAATACCAATACAATTAATCGATATATTGATAACAATACAATTAATCGATATCGATATATTATTAATATTAATATATCAGTATCACAAGTATTGATATCAGTTAATATCTTGTTCATATTTTTATATATTTTGTTATCAATACTGTTAATTAATACCAACACAAATGATTAATAAATACAGCGTATTAGTTGATATCAATACAGTATAGTATAGTACAGGGATTTTTTTCGAAAAATGGCCAAAATACGCACTTTTTTAAATACTGTTATTATGCTATAATATTGCTATATATGTGCATATATTGCGTTATAAGCATCTTATACTATAGACGTATAGTAACCATTTATGATGTAGATAGATGTATTGTCCCTTGAAACACAAAAAAATGAAGGTCAAAATATTCTAAATTTAAAGTGGCCATATCAAAGTAATATTAAAGTTATTCACTATAAGTCGAAAATTTGAGCCAAAAACAACAGGTTTACGTAATTAACAGGTAAATTAGTTTGATTACATTTCATCTGGAAAATCGTCACTAGCGAAAGTAAACAAAGATTTCAAACCATGAGTACGCATTATATATATGCTAAATTAGGATTGTTTACAACTCGTCACGGTTAAGAAGGTATTTTCACACAGATCATGAGGAAGTTTTATGATTATGCATACAGAGTAGCCAAACAAGCGCGTTTCATTATGGGATATGTTTTGATTGAAAACTTTGACTGGAAGTCAAAGTTATTTTTTTAACAAAAAAACGTCTGTATTTCAGTTAATTTTTTTTTTTTTCGAAACATTTTTGGTGATAGTTAATAACTATTATGATACTTCAAAATGACCCACCTTTTTTCGAAATCTTTTATTTTTAATTTTTTTGGAATTAGTCAAAGGTCGAAATATGGCCATATTTGGAAAAAATCCCTGTACTATAGTACAGGGATTTTTTCGAAAAATCGCAAAAATACGCACTTTTTAAAATACTGTTATTATGCAATAATATTGCTATATTATGTGCATATATTGCGTTATAAGCAACTTATAGACGTATAGTAACCATTTATGTCAAAAAATAAAAAGGTCGAAATATGACCATTTTTTGAACAAATCCCTGACCTTTTTTGACATAAATGGTTACTATATGTAAAAGTCCCTACTATAGTACAGGGATTTTTTCCAAAAATGGTCATATTTCGACCTTTTTATAATACTGTTATTATGTGCATATATTGCGTTATAAGCATTTATGTCAAAAAATAAAAAGGTCGAAATATGGGCATTTTTGGAAAAAATCCCTGTACTATAGTACAGTGATTTTTACGTATAAAAACCATTTATGTCAAAAAACCCGACCCGATACTTTGTTAGCATGCGCTCAATAAATCAAATTAATTTTCCCATAACTCACAATGAACTTAAAGATGCATTTTCCCCATAAAAAAATAATTAAAACAAACGCCATTTATTAACAAACAATTAATAATTAAATAGGCCATTTCAATTTCAAATTATAGTTATTTAGTAAATTATATTAAATCATTATTTTTTAGAAAAGTAAATCATTTTATTAAAACTACATAATGGCCTTTACATTGATTTTATACTTCTTTATTTGTTCATGTTTTAAAGGACAATACATCTTAGTATGAATTCATATAACTTAAACTACTACACTAATATTCCGTGACTCAATTCAAGATCCATGGGACACAACCCTAATTGCAGACCACCAATGGTGATGGCAATGTACTCATGATCACATCCGGTTACCGGTGTACACAGTTTGACTTACTTACTAACGTATGTTCATTAAAATAATTCTTTTGTACAATATGATTTAAATAATATTTAATATGCTCTAAATTGATTGAAACATTTTGAATCCTCCTACTACTAGATCCTAAGAGTTGGCAAGCACTTTCTGTATCTGGAATTATCATCCTTTTTGATAATTCGTTTCCTTTTATGTCAGTTCTCACAGCATTAAGATGGGTTTCCACTAGGACGCAACACAATGATGTAAGCGCAACGTAAGTGATTTGACCAATCACAAGCGATGGATTAAAACTGTTGATTGTCATTGGTCAATTACCTCCATGCCCTTGTGTTGTATCTCTAGTGGGAACCAAGCTTAACGAAGTAGGCGCAACAACCAATCAGAAGTGACCGTTTGGGTGATCTGTGATTAGTCCAAATGATTTGTGTTGCATCTTTAGTTGGAGTAAAGGGA
Source organism: Antedon mediterranea (assembly GCF_964355755.1). NCBI lineage: Eukaryota > Metazoa > Echinodermata > Crinoidea > Comatulida > Antedonidae > Antedon > Antedon mediterranea. The sequence continues at coordinate 7,299,311 of NC_092679.1, read as the reverse complement.
GATTTAGCAATACAAATAAAATAGATGAAAAGAATTTACATTATATAATTATATACATGAAATCTGATTTTTAAAAAAAACAAACAAATTTGATTCAAATTATAAAACACAAAGTACAGATGGAGGTAGGAGAAAAATACCTGAAGAATAAAACACTCTGTTATTGTATTGGTATAAATACATAATTTACACTTTTATATTTAATATTCGAAAAATCCAGTATATAGTGTAGCACACAGTGTCTGTCAGTCCATCTGTTTTACCAGATTTCTTTTTCCGTCAATTTTTCCTGCTCAACACAGCTTTTCTAATTGATTTCTTCTTATTATGGCTGAGTTATTGTTTGTTTGTAATACACAATAAAATATACAATTTATAAAGTTTGTTGAAATAGTGTTCTATTATACAGGGAATCAATTCATACAAATGAATGTTTTGTAGTGTTCAAATCAGTATAATGGTCATCAGTCCCAACTCCCGAGTCTGTACTATAATTTTTGGAAACATTTGAATGTGGATCCAGCCGTTGATGACTCAAACATTCTAACTTTTTTTCCAGGAGTTCTTCTTCAGTTGGAACTTTCAATATCAATGAGCTTTCTGTTGAGATCTTCACTGTCTGCTCTGCTGTCGGTACTTTCAGAATTAATGATCCGGTTTCAGAGTCCTGAAGAGGATCTTCGATACTGGTACTTGATGAGGATGATGAACTGGATGCATGGTAGAAGCACTCACGATATGGGTCGATACTGACATCAACATATGGTGTATCTTGTTCTAACATATCTTCTAAATGATATCTAATTTCAGTGAATGTTGGTCGGTCATCTGGTCTGTCATGCCAACAAGACAACATAATACTGTATCTAAAAAAGAACATAATGAATTATCACAATGGTTGTTTTTTTTATAATGACAAATGTGACAATATTGATGATGATATAAGGAAGACACACTTACAGCTCATGTGAGCAGTTTTCAGGTCTGTCCATCCGATAACCCTGCTGTAGTAGCTTCAGTAACTCCCTATTGTGTATAGCGGGGTAAGGTGTACATCCCATAGTAACAATCTCTGATAACAAAACGCCATAAGACCAGCTGAAATAAAAATTGTTAATTTAATTAAAATATTTATATATTGTGTAAAGCTTTAGGTGGTGGCTTGACTCTTGACACTGAACAGGTAATTTCATGTGTAAATATCTAGTGTACCTTGTTGTTAAAGGGTGGATAGTTTGGAGGTTGGTTGGTTCCTGAAGTACGCTTTTCAAATAGCCGCAGTTCATGTATTTTGTTGGGAAAAAATAACCCACCTGTAGAAATGGCAACTGGCTTGAATGATCCAAGGTGCTGTGATTTATAAATGTTTTTAGTGTTACTTACACATCAGATTTATTTGTGAAAACATGATCAAAGATGGCTTCAATTGACATCCATTTAATTGGTAACTTTCCTCCTCTTCTGTTGAGGTATAGTTTGTCGCTGTAAATGTAGCGAGTTAGACCAAAATCACCAATCTTAGCAATCTTGTTATCTGCTACTAGTATATTCCTCGCAGCCAGATCACGATGAACAAACCCTTTTTGAGATAGATATTCCTAAAATAAAATTAAAGCAACATGATTCAAAAGCATAATATTTACAATTATATAGCAATATCAAGTTGAAGCACTAGTCTTGTTAGACTCCTGAAGTAATGTTGGGCCCGGTGAACCATCTGGGAACATCGGGTACTGATATATGACAAATGGTAAAGAATTGGATGGGCATGTGAGAGACAATACCTGTGAGAGACAAATGTGGCAAATTGCTTGTATTCTTAGGAAAGATTCTTTACTCTTATTGCCTACAGCTTTCGATGGGTGTAAAAGCATACATACAGTGCATGTTAAAAGAATTTTGTAACCTACTAAGGGTAGGTGGTACTGCTGCCTGTCCAGTGCCTAATACAAATTTCTCAGTTCCTCAGTACAAGGACGATTATAATTACAATTGTTCCTGCATTACACCAGAAGTATGTCTGTTTTTTTATGCTACACTGCGGTTACATGAGCTGCACGGCAACGCATTTACAGATTAAAATTTGCAGTATTGCTTGAATGATTACTAGAATGTACTTACCATTCCTAATGCAACTTGTCTTGCAAAAGACAAAAGATCCTTTGGTGTAAGTGAACTCAAGTTACTATTTAAACCATCAATTTGCATCTCCTAAAAGTTTAATAATTAAAATAATTTAAATTTCAATACTTAGTAAGTAATACCTGTATGTATTTTCAGCATCAAGTTTGGAATAGAATATATTAAATGGATAGAGTTCAACAGATTTATGCCTGGATATAACATACATTTCATCTATGTCAGGTGGCATATTCGATTGACAACTTTTTAACATGTTGTTGTATTACTTGTGTTAATAAATTTGTAATATAAAAATCTTAACAGATTTTCAAAATATTTCCCAATTAAATATGGCAAGTGAACCAGGCAACATTTAGACATAAAATTAACACGCTATAACTTACCTTATTTCTGTGATTTCTTAGATAGTTCAACAGATTTCCATGTTCACAATGTTCAACCACGAGGCACATGGGTTCTTCACGAGTGCAGCATGCCAACAGACTTACAACGTTCGGATGATGTCCTAGATCTTTCATAAGTTCAATTTCACGTCGGAAGTTTTGTCTTTCGTCATATTCAGCAAATCCTTGATAAATGTTTTAAAGAAATGTTTAATAAAATGACATGAAATATGCCTGAATGTTGTAATAACATATTACAGTATGTTCTTTTCCAAATGAATGATATTGAATAACCCATTGATTTAAAGGCCAGGTACGGGCAAAACATTTCTATTGATCATACATTCCAATAACTATGGATCTATAGTTTCCCCTATGTTTCATAATTTTTTGGGATTTTATTTGTGTCACACAAGCTAGTTGAAAATAAGCACTTTCTTATCAGTGGGGGGATAGTTCAAATTACACAGTAAAATCTCTATTCTTTTGTACACAAATTTTGTAAATAGAGAGGCAATTTAAAAAGCTATGAAAACTAAACGGTGTGGTAAAAAATGTTATCAGATCACTAAATATAGGAACTTGAATTTTACATTTCTGGTATTTTTATTCAACTTTATATTTTCATTTTCATGCTATAGCAAAAATTATCCACCATATATCCACAATCTTTTTTCACCTTCTAGGGAGTCACCAGACATGTTATTACATTAGGTTAACTACCTAACTACTGAAAAAAGGTCTTGCTGGTTTTTATGGCAGAATATTGCCAAATTTTGTTTCTATCCCAACCCAGCATGTAGTGATCATTCTTTACTGCTTAAGTTTCTATCCCAACCCAGCATGTAGTGATCATTCTTTACTGCTTAAGTTTCTATCCCAACCCAGCATGTAGTGATCATTCTTTACTGCTTAAGTTTCTATCCCAACCCAGCATGTAGTGATCATTCTTTACTGCTTAAGTTTCTATCCCAACCCAGCATGTAGTGATCATTCTTTACTGCTTAAGTTTCTATCCCAACCCAGCATGTAGTGATCATTCTTTACTGCTTAAGTTTCTATCCCAACCCAGCATGTAGTGATCATTCTTTACTGCTTAAGTTTCTATCCCAACCCAGCATGTAGTGATCATTCTTTACTGCTTAAGTTTCTATCCCAACCCAGCATGTAGTGATCATTCTTTACTGCTTGAGTTTCTATCCCAACACAGCATGTATTGATCATTCTTTACTGCTTAAGTTTCTATCCCAACGCAGCATGTAGTGATCATTCTTTACTGCTTAAGTTTCTATCCTAACCCAGCATGTAATGATCATTCTTTATTTAAGTTCCTATCCTAGCATGTAATGATCATTCTTTACTGCTTAAGTTTCTATCCCAACCCAGCATGTAGTGATCATTCTTTACTGCTTAAGTTTCTATCCCAACCCAGCACGTAGTGATCATTCTTTATTTAAGTTCCTATTCCAACCCAGCATGTAGTGATCATTCTTTATTTAAGTTCCTATTCCAACCCAGCATGTAGTGATCATTCTTTATTTAAGTTCCTATTCCAACCCAGCATGTAGTGGTGATCACACTCTCACCAGTTTTATCTTATACCTCCATGATCTTACCATGTAGAGCCTTCACTGCTACAACCAGTGTGTCACTATTGCTGCCCTTAGCCATATGCGAATTCCTTAACCAACACCTTTCAACTATAGCTTTAGTAACTTGTCCAAATGCCCCTTCACCCAGTACCTCCTGAATCTTTAAGCAAGAGCTTGGTAATTCCCATCGATCCGGAGCTAGTGGACTGACAAGAAAATAGAATACATTTATCATTAGATTTATAGAGAACTGATTTTAGGACTAATACTTAAAACCATACTGTATTTTAAAAATTTTTTTTATTGTTCTGATGTGAAGCCAATAATAATAGAAATTTTCCCTTATTCTTATTTCTTATTCTTTTATTATTTTACTAAATATAATAGTTTTACAAAGGCAGTTCAACCCCAAGATGACAGAGAAATAATAGTACAAATAATTGGTTTCCTAGGTTTGAATCTCATCTAAGTCTAAGATTGTTCTCATAATAAAAACAAACCATCTTAAAGACTATGTTCATGTAGAGCATCTTGTGTGCATAATGCTATTCTCCCACACACTCTCAAATTGCTGGTAACATTAACATTTTAAATATAATGCGCATTAATGTTTGTCATGTGAATTTCCTGCCTAATATCAATGAGACACTATGGGCAATGTGGCTAAAAATGATAACATAACAATAAAGAAACCTTTGCTGTTGGAGCGTGCTCTGGGTCTGTGCGTAAGTCTCGTACAGATTCAACACCATTTCCTCACCAGGTAACAGCGATTTGTGATCGGTTCGATATTTTATTATACAACGACAGCATATGGCTGCAGTGACAAGCAACAACACGGCAAGGAAACACAATGGAATGACGAGCTGTAAGGCACTAGATGACGGTGAATCAGTCAATGATAAAGACCTAGAAGACGTTGGCTTATGTTGCTTCAGTGTGACATAAGTTACGACTTCTGGGAAGAGTGTTGTTGGTTCTGGTACAGGAACTGAAACATGAATGAAAAATAAATTTTTGTTTTGTAGAATTGTATTCAAAGATTTAGCTATATTAATGGTAAAACACTTAGTCTACACAAACAAACAATCATAACACATACACAAAGCTGATATAAATATACAAGTCATTATGGTAGAAAATAGGGTAAAGGGGTAGGATTAGGGTGAAAGAGAGGAGTAGAAATGGGAGAAGAAGACGGCTAGAAATCAGGTGAGGGGGGTGGGGGAGAATGGGCTAAAGAGGAGCAGTAAGAAATTAAGAAATTGTTGATTAATAATTATAAAAACTTACTTGTAGTGAATTCTGTTGCATGGAACATGTTATAGTTCAACTGCTCAGTACTCCCTCTCCGTACTATGACCTTTAAAGTAATATTTGATTATCATTAATACATAATAATAATATATACATTTTTCCAGTCAAACATTGATTTAAATATAATGCCTTTTATATTATTATTATAAGTTTTTATAGAATTAAAATAGCAGGTACAAGTCCAACCATCTGTCTAATAACATTCCAAATGTGAATGGTAAAACATAATTAGGGTTGTTAGTCTTGGAAGAAAGGTAAATTTATGGGCAATAATTCCATCTAGTAAGAATGAAAGAAGTAATACCTGTATTCCATAGTCAGTATTTGGTAACAAGCCATGTAAAGTAATGTTGAATTGATCCTGTGGAAAGAATATTGGTATAGCTATATCAACATGTATCATTTTGTAAAGTGTGGGTGTTCATGCAATACAGTCAACACCTGGCCTAATATGTCTGGTATTCTGAATGTGCTTTTAATTGTAAAAAAAAAAAGAATATTTTGAACAAGTATGGATCCATATATGGATACGATGACATCATATCACTACCATATTTGGGCATATCACCAGTACATTTGGGCACACCACACCTTTTTTGTCAAACTAGTTTGATAGTGTAGACAGAACTATATAACCTTTTTTATTTATAGTATATTTAAGAAATTAAATTCTAGAAATTTAACTTACTGGTGGTAATTCAACTTCTCCTTCAGTTTTTATAATTGTTATCATAATTCCTTCATTTGTTGCGTTACCCCAATGTACAATAAATGATGTTATTTTGTCAAGAGCAGTAGCGGGCATTTCTTCTTTCCATTTTGTCCATTCAACGTAAACAGATATAGTTGAGTTTCTGATGTCGGGATACTGTTGGATCTCGAGGTCGTTGGACCGTAGCGATGAATCATGTGCTAAAATGAAAATAAATAAAGTTTTGATATTTTATATATTATTAAAAAACCTTACAAAATTTGAGATAACAATCAAAATAAATAAAAAATTGTTCAATGATATTAAAAACATTACAAAATTTGGTAAACAGATCCGACATCAAAATAATAATGCTTTACACCCAATCCATGGTCAAGACTTAAATTCATTTTGCTCAAACTCATACAACAAAGCAGTCACATAGTAATAAACAGAAGCACTACTATACATACAAATTCAAATATATAAATATGTTGGTAACTACCTATTGACTGTTGAGGTTCTATTAGGCCACGCTCACCATATTCAACTTTCACAACTTCTATTACTGCTTTATGAGATACACAAATACAGACAGGTTCAAACTGAAAGAATGGAAACAAGCAAAAGATGATATAAAAGAGAACTACTTTTTTAGAACCTTTATTTATTTATTATTATTTATTTATACTGGGTGACCTCTTCTAGAGGGCCCAGTTATGATTGGTGACTGTGTGTGTACAACTCATTCTACCACCAGAACCATGGAGTGTATGAGCCTCGCACCCTTATGATGTTATGGCTAGGTAATTACGGTTCCACTGTCTTAACCGCACCTAGCCCAAAAAGCTTAGTAGCTCATTTGTAGAGATGAAAACAAAAAGACTGAATAATGTTTATGCAGCATTTATTTCATTTGGCTGTTAAATAGTAGAAGGGTTTTACTTACACTACCGCACTCTTTTCCAAAACTAACAACTTTGAATTGGCTTAAAATGATTGCTAGACATTTTGGTACTTGGAATGAATTCTACATCATAGGAAAACATTTAGCACTTTTCAGGGAGTCTGGTTTTTAGTAGAAATAATAAAGATTATTTTCAACTCACAGTAAATATAAATGAGTGACCAATGAGATTACTAGTTTCTCCCAGCCAATCAGATTGTGTTTCATTTGTTAGATGTGTAAGACTCTGTAAAAAAATACTTAAATATTAAAATATTTGTGCTACAAGATAAAACAAAATTATACAAATAATAAAGAATTTATTTACCTTAGGAAATTTTGGAGCAAATGGGTTTTCACTTCCAGTTTTATCTATTTTTACATTCCAATAATGTAGTGTATTCTCCCATCCTATGGAAAAAATATGAAAACAACAATGAGGACTCTCTCTCTCTCTCCTCAAACGTTTTCTGTCATTCTGACATTACGCTTATGATTTGCTTGCATGTTATTGTGCTAAAGTCAAATTTTTTTTCTTTAAAATTATTTTTTATACACTTAATATTTGATGTAAAAAGTTGAGGTTAGTGCCAAGTAGCCTTAAATAGGCACGAATTAAATATATTGACTGAGGGGGATTTTATAAGTAGCTCAGGCAGGGAATTAATTTAAAAAAATGAATAATTATATTATAAATGCTAGTAGCAAGGAATATTTCACATTCATATATAGAATTTCAATTAGTTTTTTAACTAAATAATTCGTTTTATGGAAACCAAATATAATAAAATTACATTAAAAAATAAATTTATGTGACATGACTTACCAACATAAGGCTTCAAATCGATCATAGCATATAAATTGTTATTTGAATTTGAAAATATAATAGACGGATTAATAGGCACCGGATAGGCTGGAAAAAGATAATATTATAAGCATGAAGCATAGAGATTGGAAAAAGAATTTAGTAGAAAATGATTAAGGGAGGAATTACAACGATTTTGTGGTGTTAAAAAAACTTTTAATATAATAAATAAAATGGAGATATTACTGTGTACAAATCAGGCTGGCAATATTATGTATTAATATTTCATTCCTTCTACAAACAGTTTCAGTTATTCAGACGATTATGAATAAGTAAAGAATTATTGCGATTTTGTGGTATTTAGATGAGATATGGTACAGATGAGAAATATTATGCATTAATATTTCAATTCAATAAAAAATCGACTATAAACAAAATGTGGCTTGATACTAACAGGAAGGACCATTTTATAAAAGTGGAGATGCTTATTTCACCCTTTAACAGAAAATTTACAGTTTAACATATTTTCACAAAATTAAGACCGTTTCCTCAGGAGCGGATACTTACTAACTGGGGTAGCGCTATGGATTATTATTTAACTACATTTTGAAATTGATTTTAGAAAGACAATAATATTATAGGCTAGTACGCTTCCCTGTTTAAAAAAATCTTGGAACCACCTCTGTTCCCCCTGGTTGTGGTCCAATTAATATGTGTAGAAGAAATCAGTAATTGTTGAACAGACAAATAATTTGTGACTTTGAGACATAACCGTTATTCAATTACAGAAGTTAAGACATCTGCCTTTTTCTTTTTCAAAATAAATGTTTACCTGTGTAGTTGACTACATTACTTATTGCTTGAATTCCTTCATTATTGACAGCTACTACTCGTATTAAGTAAAAACATTCCACTAATTTCCGCAATACATGATGCATGGAATTAATAATCTATGTTGAAAAAAAAAAATCAAAATCAATTATAATATCTTCCTAAGCATTCAGTTAAATCAATAAAGCTTTATGTACAATTATTAAAAGGTCACTGATTATGTTGATGGTAGAAACGGGATATCACAGTTATAGAGTTAGTTAACTCTTTTTTCCAAGTACTCTCTCACTTATGAGGAAGAGCCAGTGCTACCTGAAAGATCTGCAATTTCTGTTTGATTTAGTTTTTGCTTATTTTATCTTGTATCTCCATTGAGATCCAGCCACTGATACCGACGGCATTGTCATTTTTCAGTGCTTATTCAGGGTGGGTGGGTGCGGATTAATATATTTTGGACCATTTTCGTAATATAATGTATAATACACTACCGATTTATTTTAAGACCCTATAAAATGTGGACCTTTTGCAATTTGGGGGGTGCGTACGCACCCGTTGCCCCCCCCCCCCCTGCGTACGGCCCTGTTATTTTATTTGTATCTCCATTGAGATTCAGCTACTGATCGACAATCAACTTTCGCTTCATATGGGTAAGACCGAATGCATCTTGTTTGGTTCTAAACGTAGATTAAGCAAAGTAAACAAATTCAATATAGATTGCTTTGGAATGACTATAAATGGATCAAAGTCTATCAAATATCTAGGTATTGAGATTGACCAAAATGTATCAGGTGACGTCGTTGCCCGCTCTGTTATAAACAAAGCAAACGGCAGACAGAAATTTCTGTACCGCCAATCATCATTTCTTAATTCACATTGTCGCAAAATTCTTAGTTTTGCTTTAATCCAACCGATGTTCGATTGTTCGGTTTGCTCATGGTCTTCTACGGTAAATAAAAATTTAAAATCAAAATTACAAACGACTCAAAACAAAATGGTTCGTTTTATAAAAAAGTTAGGTCCCCGATCACATATTGGTCAATCTCAGCTAAACGACGTTGGTATGTTAAAAGTCCAAAATCGTGTCGAATTTCTTAGAGTCTGTCATGTTTTTAAAATATATAATCATTGTTGTCCACCTTATTTATGTAATCGTTTTATTAGAATTTCAGACAGTCATAATTACAATACTAGGGGATGCAATTTTAATTTTAGAATTCCAACTATCAAGCCAATGGCACATGTGACCTTTTTTTACAATGCTATTAAAGAATGGAATAATTTACCAATTAACATTAAGGAATCACAAACTGTTTGTTGTTTTAAAAGTAAAGTTAAAAAGTATCTACAGGAACGTACACTAGCATTAGAAACTATTTAATAAGCGCTTCTTCTATTTTTGATAGTCCCTTTGCTGTTTTTTTTGTAATTTTTATATGTTTCATTGTATGTCTTTTTGCTGTTCTTTCAAAGGACCTCATTGGAAACAAGTCCATAGAGGACTTTTATGAGTTATCCTTGGCATCCTTTCTTGTTTTATTCATGGTTTTTTATATTTGCTATTTTTAATTGTATGTCTGTGATTTTTTATGTACTGGTGCCAAAATAAATCAAATCAAATCAAATCAACATTGTAATTTTGTCAGTAATTTTGCTTTTGATTTAATAATAATTCCTCTATGTAAAACATACAACTAAATCTGGAACCGTCTTCCAATCTCTGGTCACCCGTTGTTTCTTTTCTTTATTTTCTATTTTTAGTTGAATCACAAACACATTCAATGTATTGCACATATTCTTCACAAATTGCCAATTGAGTTCAACCAAATCTGGTGGATTATTGTCAGGGCGTAGTTCATCTAAATGAAGACTGCCACATCCATCTTAATACAAAAAAAAGAGTTACTTTTATTTGGAATATATGCCACTGAGACTACTATTTAAGTCTATATAAAGTTGTTAAGCATGGGACATATACAAACGACTGTAGGTAGTTACAAACAGTCTTACTAGATACCACATGCATCACACATCTCTATATATATAAATAGTACCACACACCCTTAGGTTAGGGTGCTAACACACTTTAGTATTCTCTGAAACAGAATATTTAGAGGGTAAAGCCTTGTCTACACTGTCAAACTTTATATGACAATAAAATGTAATGTGCCTATATTTGGACATGATATGATGGACATATCACCGCTAACATATTTGGGCACATCACACTTTTTTGTCAAACTAGTTTGATAGTGTAGACAGAGCTTTAGGTTCAGTTATATTTAGTGAGGCTAGGGGTTGAGTACATACATTGGTGGTATTTAGTAGTACTGATCATTTGCATACCTAGCAGTAAAAAAGCTGTATAGTTCGCTACAAAATGAGGAAGAAAAGATGAGGAATGCAGTAAGTGTATCAAGTATTGTGCTAACACAGCTGGAATATTAAACTTGGGGAGAATTTAAGAAAGTCAGAGCTGAAAACTACAACATATTCAGATCAGAAGAACTTCAAATAATCTATCTTGTATCTAAACCATCTGCTCTCATTCATTCATTACTCTCTTCTAGAAAAAGATAACACAAAACAGTCTAATTGAAAATTAAATTTCTCACAATAATTAAATGGTATAATTATTACCACACTGCAGAACAAGAGCAATTTAAATAATTTTGATTCATACGTTCTAAGAATTTAACATAACAAATAATTATGACTCAACGCTATTATACTCCAATGATTTTGTATTCTCCAGAGTAAAATTGTAAAATTTTATTTTGACTGGTACATAACAATACATTAAAATTTGCAAAAATAAAAAGAAAAAAGAAAGAACATGCACACACGAAAAAAAACTTTTAATTAGAGGTAAGGTATCTTAGTTACAGTATAAATGAGTTTTGGAACCATTAGTGATTTACACAGTTATAATTACTTAATTTCCAGTATATAATTGAGTTTCTCTATGCCTGTTAAAGTATAATTAAATGATATGATATATAATAATTTTGTGCCAATTATCTTTATGTCACAAAGCTACAAAGGAATTTATTTGCCTAATAATTTATTGTGATTCCCACGTGGACAAATTAAACAGCAAACTTATTATACAAAGTTCTGTCTTTCTGGATATGAATGGCAAATAGAAAGATATTTCCCTTTCAAGTTGTTCAAGTTCATCTACCCTAGTAAAAGTTTACCTACTCTTAAGCTTGGGTTCCTATTTTTCTAAATTCTCTGGCATTTTATTTTTACTAATAATACCCTAATAATGCGCTATATAAGTCTGAATTATTATTATTAATTAGAGTAGTATTTAACTGGAGAGGTCCTTAATTGGAGAAGTCATTAATTATTGTAGTCTTGAGTTGTATGGATTTTTTTATTGATGAGATTCTTAATTAGAGACTTAGAGACATCAATGTAAAACAGGTCATTAACCAGTATAAAGTACTCAATAATCTTTGTATGCAGAATTGATTTTTGTAAAATGGTGTTGCCAATTGACGCAACATGTAGTTAATATAAATTTGACAGTAACTATAATCGACATATTTATAAACATTTCAAAAGGACTTGATATCTACCTAGTGTGCTTATATCTAATTGGTGGAATCAATTCTTGGATGATAAATTAATAATTACTGTTTGACATTTCAAAGTAAAAAAAACAACTTGTTTCAGATACCACTACATGCACAACATAAGATGAACCTAACTCTTAAGAGAAAACATTTCTGAAACAATCATCAAAACTGCGTAGATAAATTTAAACACTAAAGTAAAATAGAGGGCATCACAGCATCATTAAGATGTAGTGACCAACTGATACAAGATCTACTTTATAAATTACTTACTGTTTAAACTTGAGGATCTATTTTCAAGTATTTCTTTTTCAGAGCTCTGAATCAAAATACAAAAACAATAGATTAATTAAATAGACTACTTTACATGCAGGAAAATAAACACATTCTTTATGAAGTTAAATTAGCCTAGAGAACATCCTGGTTATTTAATAGAGTTTTGATTTTACAAAGAATTGTAAGTAGCAGTAGTGTGTTAACTACTCGCAATTCATTTTATTAAAAATTCAATAAATTAGCAAAGATTTGAATGAAAAATTTGCGCAGTCATAAACAATCTGTATTCCATCAATAAGTACATTTGCTATTATTAGTACTTTGGCACTCAATTTGGAAAATTCTCTGTGAATATAATGAATAGTTTTAAAAGGTTTACATGCACACTGAACCAAAGGACAGAATGAAATTAAATATCAGCATATAGAGTACCTAGTTTAGTAGTACATTAGATACTCCAGTATCATTTAAACAACTGATAATGTAAATGGAAGCAAGAATCAAGAATTGACGATGACGCCGGAAAATGAAACTGTACACAAACATCTACGTAGGCATTGTAATTGATTTACTCTAAGGTTCTATCCATCAATTTACAATACAGAACTTACGAAATGTAGTGAAACATTAGCTTCTGAACATACAACTTGGGATTCTTCAATGGTCATCTGAAAGAAAAAAAATATTTTGTTTATATTAAGGATAATGAATATTTAATACATCTTTGAGAGTTATGTTTAGAAACAAAAGAAGTTTTACATTTATGGAGAAATTTGATGAATTATATATTATATTTCAGAAAGTAAGGTTTGATAAAAATATATAAGTCAAACATTCACACTGTTTTATTACTAGACCGGGCGCCCGGAAGATTTATTCATGTGAAAAGATACAAAAGGTTTGATGGTTTAGTTAGGTGCGTATTAGGGCGAGATGCAATATTCGACATTGCTGCCGAGTCACAGCCTGTACATGGGGCCTACTGTAGCCTGGGTGCAGAACAATTATTATACACATTTGCAGGAAAAAAGTATAGGAAAAGAGTATACCATATGGAATGTCAGAAAAAAAATCCCCATCCCAGGGTCTTGGGGAAAAGTTTTTATGGCACTTTTAAATTTTGGCCTATATAACACACACAAATTCCTATTAACATACACAAATACCTATATATAGGGGATAGGGAAAATCAATTAACAGTTTTTGTTACTTGCAGTTGTGTTTTAATGATTAAAATTAGTAGAGGCTTACTTTAATAACTACTTCTCATAGTAGTCGATACGATGACATCATCATGCCAGAATCCAATATGGCGTCTAAATTGGCGGGGAAAACAGGGTATTGCTAAACCCCCGCAATCCCTGGAAACCTAAAAAAAAAACATAGAAAACCCCACCGAACCAACATAATAAAAGTGATTGAATCATGGAGTGTACGCCCCACTGGGTATGTCCATGTAAAAAAAATTAAAATTTCTACTGTTAACTACTTATTTTTGGGATAAAACATCATGTTTTGGTTAAAAATTAGCAATCATTTTTTACCAAAAAATGATGTTTTACCCCAAAAATAAGTATTTAACAGTATAAATTTTATTTTTTTAAAAACATGGATATACCCAGTGGGTCGTACACTACATGATTCAATCACTTTTATTATGTTCGTTCGGTGGGGTTTGCTATGTTTTTTTGGAGGTTTGCAGGGTTTAGCAATCATTTTTGACTAAAAAATGATGTTTTACCCCAAAAATAAGTAGTTAACAGTAGAATTTTTTTTTTTTTTACATGGATATACCCAGTGGGTCGTACACTACATGATTCAATCACTTTTATGTTGGTTCGGTGGGGTTTGCTATGTTTTTTTGGAGGTTTGCAAGGGTTTGCGGGGTTTAGCAATACCCTGTTTTTTCCGCCAAATTGGACGCCATATTGGATTCTGGCATTATGATGTCATTGTTATCGACTCGATTTATCAACTACTATGAGAAGTAGTTATTAAAGTAAGCCTCAGCAAATTTTAATCATCATAACACAACTCCAAGTTAAAAAAAATGTGAATTGGTTTTCCCTATCCCCTATATATAGGTATTTGTGTGTGTTAATAGGCATTTGTGTGTGTTATATAGGCCAAAATTTAAAAGTGCCGTAAAAACTTTTACCCAAGACCCTGGGATGGGGATTTTTTTTCTGACATTCTATATGGTATACTCTATCAGAAAAAAAAGAAAAACATTTTCCTATACTTTTTTCCCGCAAAATTTGTACTGCACCCAGGCTATGTGGGGATCATAACATAGGGGGGTAAAAATGCATTTATTCATGTGAAGCGATACAAGGATAAACTTTTTTGGATATCATTCGCAGTGGGCTACTAATGATTACATCACCAATGACAGCAACTTTATCCTGTACAGGGCGCCAAACAGCAACATTTTAGGGCCACGCCCAAATGGGTTTATTCAAAATGTTGCAAATTTAGATTTCGTTGCCTTTTTTCATATAGACATATCACTAGTGTCTAGTGTGTAATTAAAACAATATTTAAATCGAGTTATAATAATAATGTACAATAATCGGTACCGGTGTCGATCATTATGAGTGTAATTATTTAGTTTATCTGAAAAATATTCTTAAATTATATTATTTTGATCGAAATAATGATTTTGATATAATATTGATTGTTCAAAATGTTACCCTAAAATACAAATCTGCTGTTAGTTATTTTTTAAGTGTTTTTGTTGGTGTTATTTATTATTCCAAAATAAAGATATATTTCAATTGTAAAATAAAAGTCACTCGTTATCGTGAATGTGTTTGTATTATCGACATTGTTGATCACGAATGGAGCCTCGGGCATTTGAGCTGCTGTGTACCGGATAAAGTGAAAAAAAAAACAACATTTTTTCAAAAATGATTCATATACTTCATGGATAAACCCATTTGGGGCGAGTTCCTAAGAGTTTGATGTTTGATGATTTGGTACAGGAAACAACTGCTCTCTTTATTTATTGTTTTAGCATTCTACTGTGTATTTATTTTCAGTCCGAGTCCGTATCACGTATTTCTAACCCAGCTGAACACCATAAGACGACATACGCGCCGAGTATATAGCCGAATAGGGGGAAACTGCGGACCTTTAGGGCTGTTGTCTGAGCTTATGTACAGGATAAAGTTGCTGTCATTGGTGTTTTTTTCATCCCCAATATGTACTGCTGCCATTAAAAAAAGATTCAACCTTGTATCGCTTCACATGAATAAACCCATTTGGGCGTGGCCCTAAAATGTTGCTGTTTGGCGCCCCGTACAGGATAAAGTTGCTGTCATTGGTGATGTAATAATTAGTAGCCCACTGCGAATGATATCCAAAAAAGTTTATCCTTGTATTGGTTCACATGAATAAATGGATTTTTACCCCCCTATGTTATGATCCCCACAGGCCCCGTACAGGCTGTGACCAGACAGCAATGTCGAATATTGCATCTCGCCCTAATACGCACCTAACTACATCATCAAACCTTTTGTATCTTTTCACATGAATAAATCTTCTGGGCGCCCGGTCTATACATCTGTAAGAATGTTTCAATTGGGATTCTGAAAAGAGGAAATAAATACCGACATATTTTAAATTATGTCCTCAACAGAGGAAATTATAAACCACCCGGTGATATACTAAATATTTTTTTTTTTTTAATTAATTCATTTTAATCTATAAAAATTAGGAAATCTGTGATAATGGGAAAAAGCTGCCTCAACTGAGATTCGAACATGTAATATTCTGCTTGACATGCAGATGTTCTAACCATTATGTATAATATATTAAATATCAATTCAAAGGCAAATTACAGCTGTTGAGATAGAAATAAATAAATAAATATTTAAAAACGCTTAGTTATAACTTAAATATTTTAATGCAGTATATATTAAGTGTTTATCGAGAAGGTTTCTTTTTCTTTTAAACATTTTGTTTTATTGTTCAGTCAGTTAACTTTTGCTAGATCGCAGACCTACGGACAATGGCTTACCAATGAAACAATGGCTTACCAACTTAATGACATCCAAGCTTTATGTATTAAGATTTATAAAGCTTACATAAATAAGCATTTGAAAAAAAATGTTAAAATTATAAAAAAGCAATGTAGGTCTACTTATTACCAATTAGAAGCATTTAAATCATTTCTTTTATTACAAACTACAGTTTTAATGTCTGAATAAAAATGAAATTATTTTTCAGTGCAACAGTAAACGACCTGACATCACCCCCGATCTCACCTTGTATTCGGAAGTTTAACACCGACTAATTTGACCAATGTAAGATTTTAAGATTGTAAATGGATTTAATAATATTTTAGTCAATTTTTAAAAATTAGATACAGGTGGAACGATATTCAGTCTTATTCTTATAAATTGAAACACTCTTGGTTGAAACTAAATTGAAATTAGAAAATACAACTTTTACCAAAGCAGTCAAAATTACTTGCAATATTTCATCTGTCATACAATCCAATTAATACGTGATTTCATAAAAAACATAGACAAAGAGTTACATATTATTTTCATGAATTTCTGTAAGAACTACAAAATCTGAATCAGAATTAATAATTCTTCATTTGATGCAATTTTCTAATTTTACCATACAACTTAATAAGAACTTCTAACTATGCCTGTGAATTAATACAAAATTACTCTATAAATACCATTAAGTAAAGGTTTTATGCCATCGGTAATGGCATATAGCTGAATTGGCTTTAAGACTGACATCATCAAATTCTATATCCATCTACCAAGTTGGTATACTAAAATTGACCATTTATCTAATAATAGGCCTTATTACAGTTCAAACAATCGTATTCAGAGTGTCTAATCCTTAATCAGAAGTAAACAGAACGTTAAAATAGGCCACAACGGACTGGCAAATAGAATATGAAGGTCTTCCATGAGTGCGTAAACATCTTTTCCTACATCTATTAGATGACTCTGCTATTTTAATTCAAATGGTATCATATAGCTGTTGTATATTTCAGTAGCAATTAGGGAGAACAACAATAGCGTTACTTATGCTTTCTTTGAGGCTTTTACTGAATCTTGAAATCAATTAAATCTAGGACGATCATAGTCGTTTGTTTACTTTGATCAAATTCATAATTACACAATAATGCAGCCTCTTAAGGTGCTGGGTTTAAATCTTTAAATGGTATTTTTCCTATTCTTTGTACAATATTAAATGAAAAGTAAAACTAAAAAAAGCACAATATTTTTGGCTCAATTGTTACAATTTAATATTTGGAAGCTATACAGTGACATGTTTAGAGTAATTTAATTAATATTGTTTAATAAAAAAGAAAAAAATTAGCAAAAAGATGTGGAAAATGTTTTATTCCTTCATCAAGAAAAGAAGAATACTATAGCAACTGAGTTAGGCAGCAGGCAGCAACCGTATACAAAAATTAATTTAATTATACATTTAGAAAGTTTTAAATTTGCGATGACTGACAACTATATCTGGAGCTAAAAAACACCAAAACTATGTTAGGGAAAAAAAATAAAGAGATAACACATACTAACGTCAATTAATACACGACTTAAGTCATCGCAAATTGAAAGCTACCAATTGCTTCAAAATGTTTCTTTTCAAAATATGAAAAACAAATTTAATTAATAAGTGAGGCAAAGGTCATCATCAAGGTCGTGGTTCTCTGTAAACAATTGTTGACAACTTATGTCAGTATAAAACAATTAAGACACTCTGATGGTGTCTCCCAACAAAGGCATTGCCATGACAACAGAATCAGCGCAATTTTTCATTATACTTACATCCGCAGCTGAGCATATTGCATGATTGATAAACTATGCCATGAAATCAATAGACGATAGAAATGCCATCAGCATTGTCGAGTGATTAAGAAAAACAATCGATTGCCGAGGTGTGAGCAGTCGGCCAATTAGCAGGTGGTGTGCAGACATGAAATGAAGACTTGCGATTGTTTTCAATTTTCGATCATGAGGTTTTAAGACTGCATGTAAAATGGATGTTATTTTAATCATTTTCTTCACAATTCATCATAACAGATGTTTTTACTTTTGTAGATATATAAATTTTAAAAAATAAAGGGTTTTGAAAAATGTCAAAATGGCTTCTAGCGTATTCTGACGTATATCCGACATGGTAACCATGTTCACAGTGTACGCAAGCACTCATGTGCGATCCTAAACGGAAACATAGTCCAATAATTTGTTGGTAGAATGCGTGCCTGTTTTGTTCCCCGGCGAAGGAAGGTCACTTACTTGACGTCATACTACAGTAAAAGTTGATTTGCCTATCTATATGCATCTATTATTATATATATTATACGAGAGTAGCCCTGGAAGAGAGAGTGGCAACAGGACCACAATGGAAATAAGCTCTTATGGTCTTTTGGCAACCCATGGAAAATCTAGAAATGTATTTTTCTGTAATGTCAATAATTGTTTAGTAATGTTATGACTTTGTATGTACTGTATTTATTAAATGATTTTCCAAGTAAAAACAAACAAGGTTTCTTATATAAATATATGAATAAAATTCAAAGAAGCTTTAATTGTTGTAGTTACGTCTTGTATTGCATTGTCTTTGTATAGAATTTGTTGTTGATGTAAACAGACATTTACATGCCACAACAAAATATGCAATTTCCACTGTCCAAGACCGTGTTTTAATCTAGTGTTCTATAAACACATTTTTATGAAGTCCAAAATGTAATAATTCTGGGGTTCACATGTTTATGGACTTACACTTTCATTTAATTTTATTCGTCCAAAGAAAATAAAAGATGAAAAGGACCAACAAAAAGCTAAAGCTTGTACGTGGTTGATGACCTAAAATTAATTGAATTGCTAAACCTCTTATATTTAAATGGCTGAAACTGTTACAAATATATTTGTACTTCAAGACAGTTAAAGATGTATTTTCCACCAAAAACATGAAAAATGAAGATTAAAAAAAAAGACTTTGAATATTTGAATTAAAAAATTATTATTATTATATTGTTAATGTTCTCTAGTGAACCACTTATAAAAATATTCAAAACAATTTACTATGGCAAGTAAAAAGGCGACATTTAACCTGGAGAATTATTTGAAGTTATTCAAAGATCTTGTGACCATCCTGAAGTGGAAAGAATTAGATATAAATACTACACTAGGATTTAACCAACATTTAATATAACTAACTGATTACAATTTGACCTGAGCACAACATACTTACTTGCAATGCAATTCTTGTCATAAATCTGCTTTTTATGATTATTGCAAAGACAACAAAATTAAATGAAAGAAAGTAGTTCATGTCATGCTCATATTTACTTTACTAATATTCAGAAATGTTCTACATCTGTCACCTCACACTTTTATGTGCTGCTGTGGCGCAGTATGTGATGCTGCGTGGATGATGTTGTCATATAAAATAATATATATTGTGTTAATCATTTTTACTAAACTTACATCTAAATTGCCTTATATCCATGATTAAAATAAGCATAACACATTAGAGCATTTTCTTTTAGAATCGAAGCTCCTCAAAAATGGAAAGATGTTTTGTTTGTCGATTAAATCTAGTTAAACTCGTGTATAAACAGTTTGTGGTTTATTATTATGATTATTGTTACGGAAATGTGAAGTCCAAAATAAATAGATATGAATGAATGTGGTAGATTATTTCATCAGTATTTTCCTCAAACAGGCCTCAATACATTTCATGGTATTATCTATATTTCACTATCGTAAAATTTATAAATTGACAACATATATCATAGGATCACCCAACATATCGATCAAGTACCATCTACCTCACGTAAATATAACATTGCCGATAACTTGAATCGAAAAGAAAATCATTCATCGCAGTTCTAAATATTCAATTTAGGTTTAAAAAAAAACAGCTGCGAAAATTTGCAATAAAAATGTTTCGTTTAATGTTACCAACGTCTAATGTAATCAGTATATCATTTTATAAAACGTATCGGTAAAATTAAGTGGTAGGATATAAATAATAAGCACATACTTAAAATGATTTACAATTACCAATATAATACACATTGAGCAGCAGGCCTCCTACATGGATTTTCAACTTAATTTATCGAGGGTATTTTAATTTCTATGATTGTGTTGCTGCTTGAAATTGTTTTGTTTTCTTGGATTCCAATTTGTGTCTGATTTTTGTGAGTTAAGGGTCACTTAAATTTCATACAGTATATGAAAATTATGGTTGAACATTTGAAAGAATATATAATTCTATCAAAGTGACCATCTCCTCCACTCTATTGTGGGTGCAGCTGTTATTGCCAGAAGAAGTTCATTGAGGAAAGTATAAGTAATAACCGGGATGAGGGACTATAATTTAAAATATCTGAAATAAATTTCTTTTTTCTGTGGCAAGTCAATGAGTAATATAATTTCCATTTTTTGATAATAAAGGAATTGTACTGTAATCAACAGAGATCTTTATTTATTCTTTATTTATTCTTTATTTCAAGCCAACAGTGTAAAACACCAATAACAGGTTGAAAATAAAATAACTAAACTATAAATATAAGCCAATATAAATATATACAAAAATGTAAATAAGATTATTTAAATAATTTCATTAATAATACATTTAAATTGAGAGAAATTATAGTTAAAGATATCTAAATAATTATTTTTTAAAAGACATGAATTGTACAAAGACGAGAGTCTACAGAAAATACAATTTTTACAAACATTGACACGAGAAAATCTAACATGAAGAAAGGGTTTACTACGAAGGTTACAAACAGGAACATTAAAATAAAACAACGAAACAAGATTACAATCAAACTTAGAAGTAAGACATTTATACAGGAATTGCAAATCCTGTCTTGCTCTCCTAGATGTCGGGGAAACAATAGGAGGCAGGTTGGCTGCTGGGCCGACAAAGCGCAAGAACTTGTTATGGGTCCGATCTATTCTGGAGGCTTGAGAAGCAGAGAGTGAGTTGTAAATAATTGAACAGAAATTAAAAGATGGTTGGATGAGGGAAAGATAAAGTGCACGTTTGGTGTATGGAGAGAAATGTTTGCAATTGCGCCACATCAGCCCAAGCAGCCTATTGGCCTTTCTGACAACATGATCAACGTGTGAAATAAATGTCAGTTTACGGTCGATGAAAATGCCGAGGTCCCGATAAGAGTTTACACTTTCAAGGACTTCTTCTTGAACAGAGTAAGCGAAAATAATAGGTTTTTTCTTAAGAGAGCAAGACAGGACTTTGCATTTCTCGGACTTCAGGAACATTTTCCAGTCGGAAACCCACGTACCGAGTCTTTCCAGATCTGCCTGAAGTGCAACGGAGTCCTCAGTGCTGGTAATAATTTTGTAAATCTTGAGGTCTTCAGCGAACATAAGACAGTTGGAATTTTGAAAGAGATTTGGTATAACAGCAGGGGGGGCAAGAATAGAACCTTGAGGCACGCCTGAGATGACTGGGAGAGAATTGGATGTGGCACCATCAATTACTACTCTCTGCATCCTACCGCCAAGATAACTTTTAAACCATGAGAATAAAGTACCATTAATCCCAAACTGATGAAGTTTTAATAATAACAGGTTGTGGGACAATTTATCAAAAGCTTTACTAAAGTCGATGTAGATTATGTCACATTGCTTTTTAGTTTCGATGGCTTCATACACGGTAGACAGAAGACCAGCAAGGTTTGTTTCACAAGATCTACCAGGCATGAAGCCATGTTGATCTTGGGAAATAATGGGCGATACATGACATAATAGTTGAATGTTGACAAGCCTTTCAAGAATTTTGGAGATAGTGGGAAGGAGGGAGATGGGTCTATAATTTTGGACTTTAGATTTTGAACCATTTTTATGTATTGGGACAACGTTTGCAGTCTTCCACTGGTCAGGGAAAGTGCCAGATGAAATTGAATGTTTAAAAATATTAGTATTTATTACTCTGGTGATGGAACAAATATTTCAAAGCCCATTCGGATGTAGCAAATGAATTCATCTAAAAACATTTTTTTTTATATTAAAAATACACCAAAAGAAAGATTTGACAGCCATGGTGAAATTGAGCATGTTTTGGCCCCATGCTTTAAATGAAGAGTACAAAAAATACAATCCAGGGTTCTCAGCAAAATAGTTATTATATGTTAAGCTCAATTAATTGTGGTACGCTTAGAACACCGTTAAAAGATAAAATTGCATTTAGGAGGACATTTGCCAGGGGAAGAAGAAAGTTCATAGAATGTACAATAACTTGTCGTGCTGCCTGCAGGTTTTTCAACAATAACACAAATGTTAAGAAAGAATAAAGCAGGTGAATTGATGATACAATACTAAGAAAATGCTACAGATATAAGATACAAAGACACAAGAAGACTTAAAGGATATCAAACAACAGGAAAGATGATACGCTAGAGAACTAAATATGCCGTTCACATCGAGGATAACAAACTAGAGTACACCAAGTTACACCTGGAATAAATAACTCAGCGTCAACATTTGAATTCTTAAATTAATCATAAAGCATAGCAAAATTACACTTACACTTTGTTTGGTGGAATAAGTTCTGTCTAGTCTTGAACTGAAATGTTTACTTTACAATCATTTTATAATTAGTTTAAACTAGATATTTCTTAATAATACAGAATTCTTTGTATATGAGCCAAATGGTGGAGCCAAAAAATGTTAATAATGAAACGAGATTCAAATATTTTGTTGGTTTTATATGAGTATTATAATCAATGTCATTACAAAAAACATATTAACGTTATTGATTTAACATTATTGATTTATGTCTATAATTGTTCAAGTCACAATTTATGATTTCAAACAAACTAAATAAAAAAAAATGTTTCTTCTCAACATTTGTTTTTGAAAAATAGCTACAACCATGTCAACACATTATGCTGCAATGATTAAAATGCAGAGGTGTTATTAATCTACTTGGTCTAAACATATAACGTGTTAAGACGGCCTACTTACGACATTAAATCATTCAAAAAATGATACGCAGCACTTCATTACCACGTTAAATCAAGTATGAAAATACTGTCGAGAATTTAATGACAATTTACCGCTTTATACATTATTATTACAAATAAATTTAATAGAAAATATATAAAAACTAAAATTGTATTTTAACAATCAATGTATCTATTCAATAGAGTCAATGTAAGGAAAAATTCTCTCAATTAAGGTTGGTAACTATAATAAAAATGAAAAAAAGAAATTAAAGAATTTAATTTTTGTAGTAAACAATAAATTGTAGTTAGGTGACCACTTTGGGACCCAACAATTGTCCCCTTACTAGAGATGTCTCCTGAAGTCGGTGGTAGTTTCAACAAGTATTATATTTCCTCTTGTTTGTTTATGAGGCAGTGTCCCTTAAAGCCTGTTTTCCTGTCGACGTTAGTTGACGCTATCATCGTTAATCGTTAAAAGTTCAACAACAATCGTTTGAAAACGATCAAGTTGAAATGATAACGATAGCGCGAACATTTGATTTCTAGCGTTGAACGTTAGAGTTGAAAACTCATGTCTTCTCTCTCGAAGTTGTCGTAACGCGAAAAAATGAATAGAGGATTCCGCTGCCTCTACTAGAGTAGGCTCACAGTGTAGGAGACGTGGGCCTAGGCATACTAATATCTCTATACTGATGGTTCTTCATTTTCAGTAGGCCTATCCTAGCCCAAATAGCATTTTGGACTAGGCAGAATACTTAGACCTACCTAATATCCCTACGCCTACTTTCTGGAACATCATTTTATAGTCACTTTGGCAAGGCCAGGCCTAGCTTTGACCGCGCCGCGATGCAACAAATATAAATGTAGTAAGCAGAATTTTCCATCAATTACGTGACGTCATGTGCTGTATCGCCAAGATGATTGGTCAGTTCTTACGTTTTAGCGTTGCGAGTTCAACACTTGCGATTGTCAACGATTGCGAATTGTAGCGTCGATTACCGTCGATTATTACACCTTTTCCTGTAAATCGTTAACATTTCAATGTTTACGTAGGAGATCGCCGATTATTGTTAACGATAGCATCGAATAACGTCGACAGGAAAACAGGCTTTATAGTAGTGCATCCTAATGGAGGGGGTCCTACTGTACACTATTTTTGGTTTTGTTTTATTATATTTTATTTTAGTGATGAAAAATATAAAACAAATAGTTAAGGTAATTGGACGTAGAAAATAGTATGAAAGAAAACAATGTCTAGTTTCTCAAAAAAAATACAGCTATTTATTAGAAAATATATCAGAAAAATAATCAATTTTTTTAAAAATGTTGTTTGATTACTCTAAGTAGTACTAAGTTAAGAAATTGATTCTCCTTCTGTTTTTACCACCACGACAACACAAACATCAATTTTGTTTGAAAGGTTTCAATGGAGAAAAAATCCTCATAAATAAATAAATGATAAGTTAAGCCATTTTCATAATCATTAATCAGTAGAATTATTAAAATGAATGTGTTTGAACTTTAAAAACCATCTTGTATTCGATCAATAAAACTGAACTTAAGTCTGCGATCCGAGTGGACGCTTATACAACGCTAACACATACATTATGGTAGTAAGCATAAAACAATGTATGAACTTAAGTCTGCGATCTGAGTGGATGCTTAATACAACGCTGACACATACATTATGGTAGTAAGCATAAAACAATGTATGAACTTAAGTCTGCAATCTGAGTGGATGCTTATACAACGCTAACACATACATTATGGTAGTAAGCCTAAAACAATGTATGAACTTAAGTCTGCGATCTGAGTGGATGCTTAATACAACGCTGACACATACATTATGGTAGGAGACATAAAACAATTAACAAGTTAGTAAATCATTAGTTAAAAGAAGCAGTTAAAAGGATTTACAGGTTTTTGTAAGGGCCTGCTTTGACCGACACACAATAAACGATTATTTGAAGTACAATCAATTGCTACTAAAAACTAAACACATAATCAGTTTCTCTGCAAGGGAGTCATTGATTTCTTGTCAACTAATAATTGCTTCAATTTTAATCATTTAATTTATACTTATATATTATACAAATTGACGAAAATGTATGGTTTAAAAGTATGTTTGAGTTTAAGAGGCAAATTTATAAATTTTATTTTTGCATCAATCTATCTCAATTTTTCAGAGGGAAAAAGTTACTAAGTTATTGTTATATACTATTTCTATCTTAAAATTCAAGATTCATAAAAATTCATCACCCATAATACAGTTAAAATGCTGTCACAATGAACTATAAGAAAGGTATTTTATATTCTTGTATGTTCTTTCCCCCTTAAACATATGCAAGAGGGTGGGGAGGAGGGGGTGGGAGATTAGTGCCTAGTCTAGGTAACCAGTCTACGTCATTATTCAACAACTATATTATACCAAAAATACTTACATTGCTTGATGAAAGATAGTAGGAAATACATCTAAGCCTATGCAGCTCATCATCTCCGAGAACATTCGCTTCCTTCTCAACTAAGTCCCTAAGACATCTTCCTCCTTTGAAAAAAAAAATTAATAGAACACCATATAATATACAATTATGAAACATATTTCACAACAGTCAATACTTGTTACCGTATACTAGATAAATGCTATGGATGGTGGATGCGACAATCTCATCTTGGAACAACACGTGGAGAGGTTGGAAGCAGGTGACTTGAAAGTGGGCGGAGCTTACTTCATCTCTATTAAAATACCTGTAATGTACTTGTATTCTGAAGTTTTGATAGATTAGATGAAATAAACCTCACACTATTTAAAAAATGTTTAGCATCTATTTATTTTATGTTAAAAATGGTTTCAAATATGAACTAATTATTTTAAAAAAGTCCGTTTATAACTATAAAATAAATATATCATAAAAAATAAAAAAAATTAATAATATTCCTTACTACAAGCCACTAAAATTACAATAATTCATAATAATATTAATTAAAAATAATCATATAAAACATTGTAGGTATTTAGTAGTATAATATACTCTATTCAGAGAATCCTTATTTGTTTATCGGCACTATATAAAAATGAGTTATTTAGCATTATTATAGCATTGGGACTACATTACTACAATAATATCAATATCTGATGAATATTTGGGCAATTTTCACAAACGACCTAACATCCATCACCTGTACGTTAATAATAGCCAGGTGTGTGTTTTGAATAACATGGAATTAAGTACAGTATTCCTGTTAAACTTAATATAAATGTGTAAAAAACATACATTTTTCTGGATGATAAACCAGACAACAGAACACCCCAAAAAACCAGATATTTAATAGATTTTTTTAATTGTCACAAGACATTGTTTACTCCCAAGGCTCTCATTCAATTTCACTAGCTTCCTTGATAAGTAATATACAATATATCTTGATTGCTGATTGACGTAATTCAATGCACTGAAAGACCAATCACAACATTGGCCATTATTCAACAGGCAATACACAATTACAGTCAGACGCCAGGAAATTGGTTTTCTTTTTTCTGTATTGTGTATCGGCGACCAAGTCGGTCATTTCACAACTACATCTAATAATGTCTTCATTATTCTTAACATTTATAACATTTATACTAAACATTGACAATCATCCCCACCATCATCATAAATGTCAGTACTTCTCTCATCACCACCATTCAACATCATCTCTGTCATCACCATCATCATCCACCATTATATTATCAGCACTGTCGCCACCATCATCCTCTTTAACATTGTCATTATCATCACCGTTGCCCCCATTATTGACACAATTTCCACCATTATCTGCTCCACCACCAGCACAACTATCTGCATAAAATCCAATCATTATCACAATCAATTATTTAGCACATTATTATCCTGTTAAAATCATATTCTTACAAAACTGAATCCTAATAATTTATGCAAAAATAATTATCATCATTACTACAAAATAATCTGTTGCTGGACTTTCCTTCTTAGGGGTCAATCACCTAAGTATAATTCTAAATTCTTAATCTATACACGTTTACAAGAGGCGTCAAGCCGCCTTTTTAATAAAGCCACTTTGTACTATCCAATGACCATTTGACTGTAAAACGTGCAGCGACACATCAACAAAACAGGTCAGTTTAAGAGGGAAAATTAACAAGCCGACTCATTAAAAGCATCTTTGAGCGGATGAAGCGTTGGGAATTACTTGTTTCATTAAGCTTGTTCTCAGTATTCAGCCACTATATCCGGTCTAAACTAAATCACAGTATAAGAACCTGAGCAGTAACAATATTAAAGGATCTCGGTTTCATCTGCAAGGTATAGTGTTGATACTCAATCACAAGATATATTACAAACAATCAAAGTTATTTACTATCAAAGTATCTTATATCAATGTTAAAATATTTGATCTTACAAACAAGAAAAATCTACAAACAATTATTTTCTGTACTGAATCTATCCTGATTGTCTATTTTATCCATAGTTTTTTTTATTAATTCATTAATATTACTAACATTCAATTTGCAGACCTTTATAATCAGCTCAGACTTTTTTACATTGTAGTTTTTTCTTTAATTGGTTTGCTGTGTACTGTCATGTGACAGGATCATCTCCTTTTTTAATGGAATCCAGCGCAATAAGATTTCCATATCAATAATATTTACAGAATAACTCATCTTACTCCATCATATACAAAAATACATACAAAGTCATGCAAAATTATATTATTTGAGATGTTGATCATGAGCTGGGATTCAAAGTCTGAAATTCTAGAACATTTATTTCATTTTTTTAAAAGAAAATGTATTAAATTCAAGTCATTAAAATCCCTTACAATTGTCTTTCTCTAGATTTAGGTCATGAAGATGAGTCTTTTATCATGATCAATCTATAACAAGTTCTTGTTAATTAACAAAATTGTTATCACCAAATATGGTTTGTAGATTCCGATAACTCAACTGCTAGACTAAAGGCCTCTTCACACAGACAATTTATTTCCTGTCCATATTCAAATATGACCAGCCATTAACTTAGTGTATAAATGCAGTGTATAAATTTGATTAATTTCCGATGTTTTGTTCTGAATCACTGAATATTATGACCACCAGATCAGAAATGAACATGTGTAGACGTAAAGGTTACAATGAATGTAACAATTAATTACCTACTGTAGCGCTGTGTCCACACTTGACAGTAGTAAGGGGCATTGAATACATCAAAGGTAATTAAAGTATCTCCACTGAATTGTTCAACTCAAATATCAAGTGAACTGAATGAAAGATACTCATTTAAACAAAATGATTTACATTATAACACAACAAAGTGTATCTTTGCATTTGGTCGTTTACTTTTGTAACATTTCAACGGCCGCAAACTCACCTATTCAACTCACTTTCACCTCGTTGAATATAACAGTTAGTCTTTCAGATGATTTGATTTGAATTTATTAGGAATATCATTATAAAAATACATACAAAGTGATAACATTAACTAGGTACTGACATTACAGAGAAATACATTTATAAACGATTCCCTAATCAACTCATTTGTATGATATTGTACATTGGTATATGCACATAGGATATTAAATGCACATTTCCTCACACCTTTTAAAGATATGTTCACATCACTTGGTTGGTTAAACCTTTTTGATGTATTTGATCTCAAACGATCGTCTTTAGTGTTTAAGTGTTTAAATGAAGGTGTACCCGAATACCTTAAATCATATTTTAAATTTTCTAATGGAAATCATGATCATTTTACAAGAAATAGTTGCAAATCACTTCCCTGGAAAAATGTAGAACAGAGTACTATAAGCATTCATTTAAATGGAAAGGTGCTGATCTTTTTAACACATTAAGTGAAGAAACTAAATTGTACCGTAATTTAAAGGTTTTCAAAAGTAACTTTAAGGCATTACTGTAGTTTAAGTTCTATTGTGTTACTGATGTACTATTGCACACAGGGCCCCGAGGGAGACCAGTCTTTTTAACTGATTTGGGCCACTCTGGTTAAATATTGTTAATAAATAAATAACATGGCCTTTTCAGGTTTTGGTAAATATTTTGAAAATGTTGTGCCTGGTGGAAGTACTGTTACATATAATCCAGTTCATAAACCTTCATTATTCATATCTAAATTCATAATTGCTAATTTCACAAGTAATTCTCAACAACACAATTGCTAGATTTCATATAGACTTAAATGATGGTAGGCCATTTTTAGTCATGTGCAAACGCGATTCTACAGCTCACTAATTCGGTCGGTCGGTTGGTAAACACTAACTCAAATTTGAGCATGCGACTGTAGCCATGTATATTGTTTTACCCATGATGAATGTCCCATATTTTTATATAAATCCTAAATCCATCTAAAATTTAAAACCTATTAATTATATTTAAAAGAAAAACAATTAAAGCAATTAAAAAACAAATGTCATGGTAATTGATGCCTACATGCGCCCACACACAACATTTCCGGAAAAACTAAACATGAACCTTGAAAAATGCAGTTAGTCTCAAAATGTTCTTAATATTCTAAACTCATTTTACTTGTCAATTTAAATTAAACTTTATATTAATTTTATGCTTACAAACACACTTTGATTTACTATTATAAATTCAGATATTCAAAACAGAAAATTACTCAATTGTCTTTAGGTTAGGTAACTCCTTTTAAAAGATGTTTTTGTAGGCAATTACAATTATTATTTTCCATTGCTGACGTAATGTCCCCCCAAAACATGAATATTCATAAAATCAAAATTTGAATAGGCTATTTTGTAGTTTGAAGTTTATTCCCTTCCACAGAAAAAATAGCAGTCTGTCCCCTGAAAGTAAATATCATTGACCAAGATCATAACAAACGATATTATAAACATTTCAAGCATGTGATGCTGTTTTGATGTTGTTTTTCCCAATTTTTTATCATAGGATGTCAAAATTGGTCACCCCGGGCAAATGATTGTAAATACTTTAAACTTTAACATGTTATTTTGATGGTTTTATGTCCAATGACATAGTGCTTAACATGGTTCTTATCTTACCTTACGCTGCATCTCTAATGGCTAATAAAGAAAACAGTGAACCGGACTTGGACACTAACATGCACATTTCAATATTGTTCGTAATATAGAATGGTTAAAGAAATTGCTTTCGGTGATTATATAAACATAAATTATGCATCATAAGCTCTGTCTAAGCTATCAAACTACTGTAGTTTGACAAAAAAGTGTGATGTGCCCAAATATGGTAGTGATATGCCCGAATGTGGTAGTGATATGACATCACCATGTCCATATATGTCCACCATGTCACATCCGGTTTTAAAGTGTAGATAGAGCTTTATGCCTAAACATTTTGGAAAGTAAAAAATAACCTGTAGGGTCAAGAATTGTAGTAGTACACTAGCCCCACTCCTTTGTGACACCCCTGTTAAGGGGACATTTTCTTGTGAAACAAACAAGGCAATACATGTTTTACCATTATGGCCAACCTCTATTTAGGGGACAATTAATATGGGTTCTATTGCAAACAAAAACAAAAATCATTAATCAAACTTTGACAAATGTTTCCACTAATTATTGATTTTGTGAAATCAAATTTAAAACAATCATTTGTTTACATACCTGTGTTTGTTCCAAACCTCTCAGTTTCCCGTCCATCCAAGCGCTTTTGTAACATGTGTAAACAATTAAAACGAAATTCCGCAAGAGGATTTTTACTTCAGAACATAAATCTAAAATGTTGATAGACAAAAGTTAATAAATTATTAATTGAATGAATTATTTAGTGACGTTCAACAAACTAGTTGTTTTTGTTCAGCATTTATGCATTCAAAATTCTTTGTTAATCACAAACATAACCAAGAAATCTGCATAGTTGTGGTGAAGCATCATTCTTTTGGGCAGATTCTTGTACAGTAATGTCAACATCTAATCCTGTAATATCAATTCTACAGACAGCAAACAGGCATATACCATATCACCTAAATCTTAAATTCAACTTACAGTAATCCTAAGAATAATATTTCTAAGACCATGCTTATGTTCAAACCATTGTCTATGAATTGGAAAGTTAAATCATGTATCAACCAAACAGAGAAGCAGCAACACACCACTTTTGAAAAAGAGGCTACTGTATATATAGTGTCAAGAGACGCTGTACAATCCCATATGGGATAAGTTCGCTGTTAGAAGACATGATACTGCATGCTGTTGATAGACATAATACAGCTGGTGTATCTAGTTAATTCTATTAGCTGGTTCTTCTTTGCTTATAGTAACTCATTTATCCTCAATCATTTGTTTATTTTCATGTGCCATGATCAATCACCATTAAAACTTAATGCTAATTGATATGTGGTTATTAATTCAAATGGATTTCAATTGTTAGTTTTAGAGCTTTCAGATTCAAACACATTTTTTTCTCAATAATTATTGATAATTGAATCTCCGCCATTTGCAAGAGGTTATGTGGCCGATCACTTTTTTTTTGTGTGTTTCTTTCTATATTTTTAGTTAGCAGGATTACTCTAAAAGTTATTGAACAATTTTTATGAGATTTTAAAGTATGGTTTCTTGGGAACACATCATTAAATTTTCATATGCCTAGACGGAGGTTTGCGGTCTCGGAGTGTCCTTCTGGTTGTGAGATTGAACAAGTAAACAACTATTTCATAATTGTATATTGTTCTACATAATATCAACTTCATACATATAATGTGCTGTTGGAAAGAATTTTTTAATGAAAGAATTTTAGTTTTCTTTAATTATTTTTTCATTTTTGATATTTTTAGATATATTATATTTGCTTTATACTATCTACTTCGTCCAAGTACTTGTGTTGCCCGAAAGCTCTGCTAATTTTTCTGGCTGTTTTACTTTATCGTTTTGATTTAGTTTTTCACTTTTTGTTTGTATCTCCATTGAGTCATTACATTATTTTCAGTAATTTGCCTTTGGATTTATATTTGAATTAGTGTACTATATTTTCATATCTTCATATGCTGCTACTGGGTAAAAAGGGGAACACAACCTTTTTTATTAACCATAGAGATTTAATTTCCTTTTGTGTTTTCTACCAACTTATTTAGTAGTCTGTGTTGTTGTTTTGTACACCGTACTGAACACCGTTTTTGCAAAAAAAAAAAAATCATAGGTAAATGCTACCTGATGGATTCTGACAAGCTACTTTTGAAAACATTTATAACTTGTAACATTTTGACATTTATTTTCTTAAGCTTGGAGATACCTCACTCATCCATTGTATAATCATGTTGAGGTGCCGACAGCAATATTCAGAGGCGTGGGTTAAACTCAGTACATCAGTTTTATTCAACTCTTAACACGTCATTGTCTTGCTTGCAATGAATGCGTCAGTTTTATACGACCTAGATTTATCAATTATGGTCAGGTTGTTGAATATCGATGTGAATGTTCAATGACATCATGTTTGTTTAGCCCGGATACAAAGTCAATGAATTTCATTTTTAATCGTTTTTTTTAAATAACAGAAAAGGCTTGACCAATTATTGCCTTTTGGTTAGCTATTCTCTTCCTGGTTAAAATTTAAACAAATAATACTCAATGTGATTGTTTATTTCTGGTTTTTAACAGCTTTAAAAAACACTATTTGTGTGAAATGCTTATTTGAAGATATGAACATTTAATGTAATCAATTTCAATTAGCAATTATAAAAAAAATTAGTTTGCAAAAGGTTATAATTATTACTTAATTAAATGAAACTACAAAACAAGAATGATATCACATGGGAAATTATGTGGATTTAAGATGTGCTATTAATAATGTTTTGATTCATAACAATTATTAAATGTCATAGGAATGATACATTAACACATGCTCTAGCATTTTTTTTGCAGATTGAACAATGTAGATATAAACAGTTTAACAAAATATGACGCAGGATTTTATTGACGCATGTAGGCCGACTCCAGGCCATTCACCATTGTTTATTTTTTTCCGAATTAAATGAACAATGAGGATGCGAGTATAACCACAATTGTTGGTTAATACCATTTTTTTTATATAAAACATGTTATAATGTACAGTACATGAAGTGGGTGGCAATGAGATATTGTGATGTTGATAGTATAATGTTGACATGTTATAATGTACAGTACATGAAGTTGGTGGCAATGAGATATTGTGATGTTGATAGTGTAATGTTGACATGTTATAATGTACAGTACATGAAGTGGGTGGCAATGAGATATTGTGATGTTGATAGTATAATGTTGACATGTTATAATGTACAGTACATGAAGTTGGTGGCAATGAGATATTGTGATGTTGATAGTGTAATGTTGACATGTTATAATGTACAGTACATGAAGTGGGTGGCAATGAGATATTGTGATGTTGATAGTATAATGTTGACATGTTATAATGTACAGTACATGAAGTGGGTGGCAATGAGATATTGTGATGTTGATAGTGTAATGTTGACATGTTATAATGTATAGTACATGAAGTGGGTGGCAATGAGATATTGTGATGTTGATAAAATGTGATCATGTTGACAATAACAAACGTTATGATATGATCAATTTTATATTTCAATCAAAATAAAATAGCAATATTCAAATAAATGTGAGACATGCTATTTACTGAATTGTTACTTTTTTTAATTTATTTAAGAAAGTTAAGAACAATGTTCTAATTTAGCACTTGTACAATTACTAAACAATAATAATATGATTACAAATATTATTGCAATCAATATTGAATCAGTGCATCTATTGTTATTTTAATTTCATCTAAAAAATTTCAAATTTGTAGGTTTTTATTTATTCATTGAAGAACAATCATGTTTTTGTTGCTTCTTAAATGAATTAAATTAGCCTGTTTTTATTACATAAATATGTTAAGAATTACAGATGTGTTCTTAGAACTGGAATTTAAAATCATTTTAATAGTTGACACATGCTAACTTGATGTTAGTCCTCGGGTAAAGATTTAAAGCTCATGGTTTAGAAAAAAGATGCAAATAGAGTAAGAGAAAATCCAGTGGTGTAGCTCTAGGGTGCGTGATCCCCCTTTGAGAGCTAAAATATTAATAATGAACTATTTCCTTGATGTCTTCTAACTGACTATATTACACCAGGTCTATATCTTCAGTACCCCTCCATTAACAAAACCTGGTCCTGCCTCTGTAGAGGTCTAACATTTCAATTATATATTTATTATGACAGTTTATAGGCTCTTAACAATTTGGACAAATCTGATAAATATGCTTAGCATAAATATTAACCAAAACCAACAGTTTTAAACACAGGATATAGATAGAGATAGATAATTAGAAGTGAACTAGTAATTGGTATTAGTGGCCTGTTTATTTATATATTACAATAATAATTTTTATATTTGAGGAATACATATTAAAAACTATAAATATAATCTATAACGGGTAAATCTATTAAGTATTATAGTTATTCATTTTTTACAAGTTTAAACAAGAAAAACACAATTCTGTTAAATATTTAACTATTATACACAGTTTCTGATAAAAATTTGTATGAATAACTTACCCCTATTGTGCATGGTGCCTAAATGTACTATCCTTTCCTAATTCTTCTATTTAAAAACAAATATTCTGCTTTTGCCATTTAAGGTCTGAACAACAAAGTTTAGTTTTATCTTTGTTAAGCTTCTTATTATCTAAATATGAGTCTACCCCTGCTACTTAAAATAAACTATATACAGGTCATGATTATAATTTTTTTTTAAATAAATAAATCTTTACAATAATAAATTCTTAGTGTACCAATCATTTTATATAATTACCTTATTAAACTAATTTATATCATCAATATATTTACATAACTTTATTATTATACTGAATTTTGGTACTCTGTTCAGTTTAAATTGCTGAAAATGGTAAAAGATACGTCTTGAAGTGGGACTAACTTGAAGTTCACTCTACAACGTATGACGAAGATGATGACATTGATGGTGGTGATTAGAATGAGATGAGGCTGGTGATAAGAGGCGGTGATAAGGGTGATGAGGCATTGATAAGGGTTGGGATGAGTGTGGTAATGATAGTGATGATAGGGCTGTTATCAAGTGTGGTGAAACTTTGGTGGTGCTAACGTTTTGATGATTTAAGAGACGACACAGCCACTGTTGTTTTTAGGATCCTTATCCGTTGGTTTGATGTCCTTCTCTTTAATAGGAGTAACATTCTCATCCTTCTAAAAGAAAAACAAAGTAAATTGTTAATAATAATAATAATAATATAATAAAGCGTGATTATTAAAAGGAAAAGAAAAAAACGAGTTATGTATTGACTTAAGCATGTCCAATGAGCTCTAAAGACATTCTAAGTTTTGAAACTTGAAATAATAGTGTTGGATGAAAAAAGACTTATACAGGATTAGAACCTAAGAACCTGTAATTCAAAGGTGACCACATAAACACTGACATTAGTTCTTTAATTGTGTTAACTGTATCCTTTTGTTACTACAGCAGAACCACTCTATTAAAGGGACACTTTTTTGGGTCCCAAAGGTGTCCCTTTAATAGGGGTTGTACTTTATACTGAAATATTAACACCTCAAATTATTTTTACAGAGTATAATAAAAGTAAAAAGTTAAACATCAATAAATCCATAAAATGAGTCTTCTTTTGTTGTTGTAAAGTGTTCAGTAACCTGATTAGTGTACGTAGATCACATGACCAAAGTAGATTAGATAGGAGAGAACACACATTTTATAAGTGTATTGTTCAGAGAAGAACAACCATAAAAGTACAACTTACAGAACAGAAAAAAACATGTTGGTTAATAATAATAAAGTATTTGATTAATTAGAATTACGATTCAACACTAGCCTAATCTCTACTGTATAATTATTAGCTTGGAGTTAATAATACAAATTGTACTAATCTCTCTATACATATCCCAATACCAAAACATTTTTCGTTACTTACCGAAAACCCCCAAAAATTTAGAAAATTATTAAATAAATTTACACCAGGGAATTCATCCTCATCATTTTGAGTCTGTAAATGGAATACCAGAAACATTAATCCACAAGAAAATGACAGCATTATTAAATTATAAATCAGATTTTTCTCCTCTTAAAGGCTTCTAAACATCAATTTGGTTTGAACAAACTTGGATCTGGTGTGAATGCAACAGGCAAGAGTGAGAATTCCAGGAATTTAGTAGCCCTAGCTAAAAAATTGTTTAACTTTATATTACACAAAGAAATGTATTAATGCCTTGCATACCATACTATACTTATACATTAGTGAATATGATTAGACCACTACCATAGTTACTATTATTAGTAAGCTATACAACAATATTTGTTATGCCTCTCTCACATGTCATGTTGTTCTCTCTTCAGACTGCTGGCTTGAATGTCTCGCCTGTGGAAATAGTTGTATATCATCAGCTAGGCTCACATGAACACAGTATATTATTATTTGTTTGTTGATTAGAAATGGTCAGTACTACAAAATTCCTGTGACTAGCAATAAGGCTTGTTTTCAAAGTCTAATTAACTAAGACTTACTTACAAGGATATTTTTGAACTAGATCTAATCTGGAATAATCTTAGGAAGGATTTAAAATAAAACCTCTTAAAGATCGTAACCTTTAGTACACTAGCGGAAGACTCAAATGACTGAGAGACAAACAGGTTGAAGCAACTTGTTGTTATTTGGTGCTTGTTTGATGTAACCTAATCATAGCAAATACCGGTAAATCAAAGAATTCCCAAAATGAGCAAATAATTTTTTGAATGCCAATGCCCATTTAGTAAATTAACCTATTACAAAAATGCCTCTATCAAGTGAGACATTATAAACAATTATACAATTATACTTCGTATCAATAGGCTAATTAACCCAATTTTACAGCATTTTATTCAATGCTCAGTTCTCTGAAGTCTAATGACAAACACATTCATTTGACCCAAAGTACTGCTATTAGGAATTAATATATTAATTACTTCTGCATACAAACAATTCTGATGCCAAAACTCACCTTAAGTGGAATAAAAACTGAATTTAAAAGCAGTTTTATTTTCATAAATGGAGTAGTAATGTCAATTGGGCTGATGTTATGTGAGATGTGTTGTTAGTAAAGCCAAGTACATTACACTATAAGCTAAAGTACAGTTGTGATTGAGCAGGAACAAGTGCTTTTATTGTTCATGACAAGGAACAATAAAACTGACTTTCAAGATGCTTATTACTTGCATTAGTAGAAAGCTTTGTCTAAGGTCTATTAATCATTTCACAATTTATCTACCGTTCCGAAGTCTTCAAAATCTTAAACCATTACACGAAAGGCCAATCTTCAAAATGCACTTTTTTCATTAAAACAAGTCCCATTTAATTTTCTGGGGAAAATCAGTTTGAACTACTTACTACTACTACTCAACAAATTTGACTGCTGGTTAGTCAAATGGGTTGTACGCATCCTGAAGTAGTTTTGCTAGCTAAAATTCTAGGCCAATCTTACTGAAGATTGGTATCATTATTTAGCGTCCTTGAAAAACGCAACAGTGTAGCCTTTCTAAACGTTCGATGTTCTGGCATAGCACGCTCGCGTTTAATTTTTTGGGGAAACTCAGTTTGAACTACCGAATTACTGAAACAAATTTGACTGTTTTTTATACAAATTTTGAATTTTATTTATTTTAGTTTAATATATATACTTTTTACCAAATATTAAATCCTTTATTTTTCCTTTAAAACAAAGTGAGTACCACCAATTTACATAAATGGTTAGCAATTAATTTACCATTGCATGCATTTCCAGTAAAAAGAGAGACACAATTCTTTAGTGAATTTACGATTTCTGTAAAATTTATAGAAATTACCTGAGCAGGAGCGGAATTGGCAGACATGTGGAATCCATCGTAGATTTGAGGAGTCCAATTTTGGTTTAGGCCTGTGGGGGCATACTCCTGTGGACTAGCTAGTCCATAAGTAGCTTTTAATTCAAGCTCTGGTACTTCTTCTGGGATCTTCTGATAAAATCTAGAGAGAAAGAAGTTTTCAGAATTTTCAAAGATGTACCCACAATGCAGCATCATTACCCACAATCCATAAAAACACATGTTAATATTTTGCATTCAAAAATCAAATATT
Organism: Antedon mediterranea; assembly: GCF_964355755.1. NCBI lineage: Eukaryota > Metazoa > Echinodermata > Crinoidea > Comatulida > Antedonidae > Antedon > Antedon mediterranea. The sequence continues at coordinate 7,260,647 of NC_092679.1, read as the reverse complement.
TTTATATTAGGCATTTAATTTTAAACCTATTCCATTACTATAGTCAACAGATAACCGATTCAAAACCAATTTATTACATTTTTTAAAATTCTTATTTCTTTGAGATGTCTAAAACGAGGTTACTTACATAAAAGAATTTTCTCTTTCAACTTTTTCCAATGTTCTTTTCACATCTGGACCAAACCTTCTAAAGAACAAGTGTTGTTCAGGCTTTGCTATTGTTCCTGGGCCTTTTGCTTTAGCATATTCTTCACACACTATTTTACACTTTTCATAAACTGTAAGAAAAGAAATAAACTATTTGAACAATCCAAGATTGTCTGATAGAGTTTGATTACAGTTGTAGTGCTCTTTTCAGAGATAAACAAGCAAATGTTGGTTTATCCAGGTAAGCTAGGCACAAATAGACTTACATTACATAATACACTAAAATACACATTACATTTACACACATAACAGTACACAAGAAACGACGTTTCACAAATGTTAGTAACAGTAAGAAACAGTTCACTAAAATGACATTGCTCATTTTCACCGTAGGTCTAATTTATTTTACTTCTACTGGTTAGGTTATATTGTAATTTTAGTGTTAATTACTGTGTGTTTTAATTGTCATTATTATTTAAATGATACATTTACTTACACGTATCACTTTCTTTGACTGAACGAATGGCTTCACCACACTTTTCCTTATTCAGCAACACTTTACAATTGTAACAATGAGCCTACAATAATTTATCAAAATATTACAACTTTGGGCGATTGTCTGAGAAAACTGAAAACTAGTGGGCCAGCCAAAGACAAAATGTATTGTCTTGCTAATGCATGTTTATGGAGTGACTGGGGAGAATATTTTCTTGAGTTAAATTTTAAAATGTTTTTAATAAGGTGGTTTTATCCCGGTACTTCACCATACTAATACTGAAAAACACATGATACGTAATTAACCAATCAAATGGTAAGAATAAACATAAATAGCAGAACAATTAATAATGTAATCTAAAGTATAGATATCAAGTACACTACTTACGTATGAGAGATAAAAAGCGAATTTAAGATTAAAATAAAGGCTCCACTTTGTGACGGCCGGATCTTCTATACTTTTAAGCGAGTCTCGCGCTTTTTGAAACAATCTTGCAGTCTCATGAGCTAGGGCCGAGATTAAACTTGCACTGTGTTCCAATTCAATCGCTCTAGCTAAGGTTACTGTAACAAAAATTAATATGAATAATGAATTAATGAAAATCTTGGTAAATGATATTAGTATTAGGTCTGGTTAAGTATAATACTACTGTACTAGGCTGTCTTGTAAATACATATGTATTTCTTGTATCATACTTTTCTTTTTTTAAATATTTGATTAAATTAACATTTGTTTTATACAATAAGGGTTTAGAGATTATGTTGAGATATAGTTTGTGGCACACAACGTATGTAGTTCTAATAAGGGTTTAGATATTATGTTGAGATATAGTTTGCAGCACACAACGTATGTAGTTCTAATAAGGGTTTAGATATTATGTTGAGATATAGTTTGCGGCACACAACGTATGTAGTTCTAATAAGGGTTTAGATATTATGTTGAGATATAGTTTGCAGCACACAACGTATGTAGTTCTAATAAGGGTTTAGATATTATGTTGAGATATAGTTTGTGGCACACAACGTATGTAGTTCTAATAAGGGTTTAGATATTATGTTGAGATATAGTTTGTGGCACACAACGTATGTAGTTCTAATAAGGGTTTAGATATTATGTTGAGATATAGTTTGCGGCACACAACGTATGTAGTTCTAATAAGGGTTTAGATATTATGTTGAGATATAGTTTGTGGCACACAACGTATGTAGTTCTAATAAGGGTTTAGATATTATGTTGAGATATAGTTTGCGGCACACAACGTATGTAGTTCTAATAAGGGTTTAGATATTATGTTGAGATATAGTTTGCGGCACACAACGTATGTAGTTCTAATAAGGGGTTAGAGATTATGTTGAGATATAGTTTGCAGCACACAACGTATGTAGTTCTAATAAGGGTTTAGAGATTATGTTGAGATATAGTTTGCAGCACACAACGTATGTAGTTCTAATAAGGGTTTAGAGATTATGTTGAGATGTAGTTTGCAGCACACAACGTATGTAGTTCTAATAAGGGTTTAGAGATTATGTTGAGATATAGTTTGCAGCACACAACGTATGTAGTTCTAATAAGGGTTTAGAGATTATGTTGAGATATAGTTTGCAGCACACAACGTATGTAGTTCTAATAAGGGTTTAGATATTATGTTGAGATATAGTTTGTGGCACACAACGTATGTAGTTCTAATAAGGGGTTAGATATTATGTTGAGATATAGTTTGTGGCACACAACGTATGTAGTTCTAATAAGGGTTTAGATATTATGTTGAGATATAGTTTGTGGCACACAACGTATGTAGTTCTAATAAGGGTTTAGATATTATGTTGAGATATAGTTTGTGGCACACAACGTATGTAGTTCTAATAAGGGTTTAGATATTATGTTGAGATATAGTTTGTTGAAAAGAATTGTTGAATTTCTCAACATTTCTATCAATATTCTTCGATCATCCTCAGGAGTGAGAATTATAAATATTAAGTTAAGACTGTTGTTACTAACCTGTTATAAGTCCATTATTATAATTATTTCATTTTTAGTTTGGGATGAAAATGATACATTTAGCATAAAGCTACCGAGATAAAATACTCTTGTTGAATGTAATCAATATTTGCTATCTGTTTGAAAAAGCATACAATTTCAGTACACTTGTATTTAAATGCACAACTGAGACACATTCTACTGTGTTGCTCTATCTCTATCATTAATTTTCTTGAAAATCTTGAAACTTAAAACCTTAACTACTCTGCACAATAAATTGTAAATTCATTGATTAATGAAGTCTAGTCATTTGATTACTTAGGCTCCTACTGAATGCTTGCAAGAAAACAATTTTAATTTTCATTTAGAGATAACTAATCTAAATTTTGTATGTGTACACATATCTAGTGTATAGCATTTTAGAATAACCAATTATTATGTTATATTCATTATTGTTAAGGCAGGATTAGGACCTTTTCAAAATTAAAAGGATCAAGGACCAAAGATTATCTGTATTTGCATGTGTCTTTTTTATTGCCTATATTGTTGTATGCACTGTGCATCCATGGTCCTAGAGAAAAATGTATTGATCTGGGCTTTGATTGATAAATAAAGAAAGAAATGGCAGGTGTCAACCTCCTTCTAGGGTTCCTTACCATTGGGCCATCATACCCTCTATACATCAAATAATATTAAATTATTAATTTCGGAAGGGTTCTCAACAGGTGGTCTGCGATTGCGATGCGATGAGAAAGAGTTTTTGCTTAAAATGTTAACAATTTGATTAATATTCTCCAAAGTCATACGACAAGCTTTAGTGAGTCCCATCCACACTCTCTGTTGAAAACCCTTGTGTTAAATGATGTCATCACAGTATACCTTCCTGTGCTTCAGCTGTACATTGTAAAGTATATGCACTCAATATTCTGGTATCCAGATCAGAAATGGCAACACCCTCTTCTTTTAATTGTGGTACAAGACTTTCCTAAACAAAACATTATAAAAGGTGAGTTAATTGTAAACATAGGGAATGAGCTGTTAGAAACGTTGGCATTGTGTCGTAGGGTGACCAATTCCTTTCTACTCTGCCTTTGCTCTCTAGAATTTTTCACCCAGGTTCTCAATGGTTTTGATGATAAAATGACACAAAACAATGTTGTCAATATACCTCTATATGCTTAAATATTCCAGCAGCAGTTCGCAGTGCTCTGTGAACTTCTTTAGCCTCATCTTCTTCAACCCTTAAAAAAAGGAAACCCCATTTAAGCTTACATTAAAGCTAGTTGTTCTGATTTAAAAACCTGTATAAAGTAATTCATTAAAAAAAAGTTTCCCTGTACAGGTATTTTAAAGGGGGATTCTGGGTTTAAAATTGCTTTTAAATATCGTTTATTTATTAAATAAAAAATATTATAACAATATAGACATGTCAGAATGAAGAAGTAATAACGAGAAATTAAAAAAATTAAATTTCATATACATTTTAGGGTAAATTCAGGGAAAGTCTGTTTTTCAGCAGCTTGGGGAAGCTCATTAATATTCATGAGATATTCACAAAATCACGTCATCAGTGGATTACAAACTCGCGACGTCAAGCTTGTACGTTGTGTTCTCTCTCCTCTGTCAAACGACGACCACCCGATCATTGTGAAATACATTTTTTGTAGATTTGCTAAGCTAGGCCTAAAATGTAATAATAACAGTAGTAGCATATATTTATTTGACATTTAATGAAATACAAAATTTAGTTCAGATTACGGAGTCATAAATTATACTATTTTTATACCTCGAATTAATAGTACAGATCGTATATCGGCTTCACGTACTAGGCTAGGCCTAGCCTAAATCATTTTATTCATGCCGGGGTGAGAGCCATTTCTGACTAGGGATTCCATGCCACGATGGCTACGTTAAAACTTTGGGACCATTATTCATAGGCCTAGCTAGCCTATTACTAAACGATTGGCCCATCAATAACAAAACTCAGTGGATTCCAAACCCATCCTATCAACCAAACTCCTAAACAATCTAAACCTAAAACGTTCTACAAAAATCGGCTGTAAATATTGAAGCAAAACAAGGTCCGATCGCCGTCCGCACGTATGGTGTCCCGATCGTCTAATAAGTAGGCCTAGTTTACTCTCCAAAAAAGCGGATACTGCATCAAGCAAGTAGACCGGTAGTAGGAAGGAGGCCTAGCCTAGCCGATCCGGCCCAGTTAAAAATTGAGCTAGCTAGTGTAGTAGACCCTATGCGAATTGATACTACCAGGCCTTTTACTATAGGCTACACTTGTTAAAATTAGCAATACTGTACTTATGTTTGCAAATATTCCAACTCTCTCATTCGAGCTATATTATCTATACCATTCCGGTAGGTTGAGTCGACCTTCAATCAAATACTGTACATCGTTCATGTTGTGATTATAGACGGGGTATACTCGACCCGACCAGTTTGGTATTGTATACTGTATCTGCTTATCACGTGACGATGCCAGGCATGGGCAGAGAGAGCACGTGTATCGTCGTCTCGCTCTCCTCGCTCAGCAGGAATGTATACGTTACGCTTCATTGATTTTGAAGGCTTTCCCTAAGTCAGTGCGAAAATCGGCAAACGTAAAGTGCAAACTTATCTAATTTTTCACTGTTTTGATGGATTTTCATAGAAAATTGACTTTATAAATGGGAAGACCGACTAAAATTACATCAGATAAGTATAATTTTACAAAAGTAATTGATATGGTTAATGATAACGAGTCGTCGGAAGATTGACCATTTCACGAATTTCCTATTCTGTAACCACAGTGTGATTTTGCCGTAGCTGCACTTGTAATCTGGCCTCATTTCACAGCCTTCGTTCTGCTTCACTGGGCGCTTATATAAATTGAAACTTTTACCGTTCAAGAGACAAACCAATATATTTTACATTTTTTACTATTCATTTTAAACCCGGAACCCCCCTTTAATTGGCCTTTCACTAAGGAAGGGCTAGTGTTACCCAAAAGCTCTGCAATTTCTTTCTGGCTGCTTTAAACTGTTTTATCTCATTGAGATCCGGCCACTGATACTCACAGCATTGTAATGTGTAATATTACAATTTAATATTAAATTATTAACATTAAATGTTGACTTACTCCTGTTTGCTTCCAGCAAGTTTAGCTGCATGCTTAGTATACCATAGAGCAACATTATACAAAATACTAATCTTCTCAAACACTAAATCGTTTTGTTCTCTGAAAAGAAAATAATAATACAATGTGTATGAGAATTTAAAAGGAATGGAAAAGATGGATGCCACATGTGTGGAAAGGAGGGGATAGATGAAAGGGGATGGATGGATGGAAAGCGGTGGATGGATGGATGGATGGATTCGAAGAAGATGATGACAATGATGATGATGAATCATAATATTTGTAGTTTTAAATATATGTCACAAAAAACTTACACAAGTTTTGATATCAATGTGTTGGACCACTTAATCCTAAATGCATGTCTTAGTTTACTTTCTCCGTCAAACCCTCCGCTAGGCTCATTCATGGCACCTCCTTCCTCCATGCTCATTTCACCCTCAGGGGTAGGTTCTAGTTGTGGTGGGGGAGATGATGCTTGTGAACTGCCTTGAGGGGCAACAATAAACCCTTCAAGTAAGGATAGGTACTTTTCTGTAGCATTTTGGATGGTTGTTACCTCGTTGCCTGGGTCTGGTAGAAGCTGCATAAGGGCAGCTCTAGCATCTCGTGTTTCACTAAAAGAAGATGCAAAAAGCAAAGCAAACTATAAATGAAAAATATTAATTACAATATTAAAGAAAGCAGTTAAATAAAAAAAAAAGGGGGAACGCAACTCTCCTCTTTAGCTACCTGTTATTGAAAGAAAGTGCAGTAGCAGTACCGTTTACATTAAAGTCCTAGACTGTATAAATAATACAAATATTTATAATATTAATTAATAAGCAAAAATAAATCTATAATAATATACTGTAAACATACAGCCTAATTTAAATTAAAACAAAAGCTCCATAAATCTAGGCTGCTAGTTACTAAAATAAAGACAAAAAACAAGGTAAAACTAAAAAGCATTATGCCTAGCCTAGGCCTATGATGCAGTGTGTTGTTGAAAAATAACACATGAGTCATCATCATATGGCATGTCATCTCTTCTAGGCCTACTAGACCCGGCTAGGCCTAGCTAGATAGGTTATGGTAGTAGGGGAGCGTTGTAGGGCCTAGCCTGGTCCTACCTAGGCTAGGTTATAATAAAAAAACATGAGCCTACTTGCATATCTTTCTTGCTAGTGGAGTAGTCGCTTGAATTCCAAGATCAAAACTTAAAACAATCGAAGCTTTGAGAGGATTCCGATGAAACCAATGAGCCATTTTTTAGAATTTTAGAAATTTACATCAACTGTTGACTCAGGGGCCATCAGGTATATACAATATACCATATTGGTAAGTTTAGATTGTCAACAACCACAGTACGTCTGTATGAAAGTCTATGTAAAAAGTTGTACGTTACGGTTTGCGTAGACTTTCATACAGACGTATGTAGTACTACGCTTAACATACCGATATGGTATATTTGATTTGCCTCTGCACTGAAACTCGAGCGAAAAAGATCCCGAGCGGGATTTCCACGTAACAAAAACAAGGGAGACATTTAAATTGTAGTAACTATTTGTAATTTATCAAACATATTTATTTTTTTTAAACTGTGCAATGGCTGCTGAAGGTAATCCAGAACACAGTGGACAAGCTGAATTGATGGCATTCTTAGAGAAGGAGGGAATTGTAACAAAAACATATGAACATCCTGAAGTATGAAATTATTATTTGTTTACACCTGTTTACACCTCATATTCATAATTTCATAAAAAATATAGTTGATAGAGTTAATGTACAGTACAATGTCTAGTTTCCAACAAAGGCAAACCATCCTCACTCTAGGTGACTACTGTATGAAAAAAAGAGAATTTATTTTATTTTTTAGAGATCTTCCATACCATTTCTGAACGTCAAAAGTCTGCGCACTGAAGTTTTTTTTTAAAGATTAATTTGTGGTTTTTCTTAAATAATAAAATCCTTTAATTTCCAGGTTTTTACTGTAGATGAAATGATGCCATATTTGGAGAAACTGAACCTAGAGGGCGCAGTAAGCAAGAACTTCTTTGTAAGGGACAAAAAGAAACGTAATCATTGGTTGATAACTGCGCATCACTACCAATCGGTAAATTTAAACACACTTGGCAAGAAACTTGGTGCATCCGGAGGAATACGCTTTGCAGATGAAAGTGTACTGAAAGAAAAAGTTGGAGTTGGCCAGGGTTGTGTGACACCACTCGCTGTTTTAAACGACAAAAAGGGCGAGGTTAAGTTGGTAGTTGAGGCAGATTTCTTAAAGGAAGGAAAACATAAGCATCTACATTTCCACCCAATGGTTAACAGCGCTACATTGGCAATAACGCCGTCGGATTTTGTTAAATTTGTCAAAGCTACTGGACATGAACCAATAGTGGTTGATATGACAGAGCCCACAGATTGCTAAAATCTTTAGAAAAGAACTCATGGCCGGAATAATATGAACCATGTTCTTACAATGAATATACACTATTCTCCTTTTTTTTAATAAATTCTACTGTATTCAGAGATTATTGTATCTATATATAAATTTACGTAAGGGCAAAATTCGGTAAATCGCACCTTACTTTTAGAATTTTTACTCGATGGTATGTAAAGTTGGTTCGTACTTTCGGTACTGATTTTTAACCACCTGATGTAACCCTGTTTACTAATTAAATTAAGTTAGATAATTAGTTATTGACGATTAAAACGAATTTAGGTTCAACGATTTGCCCCAGATAGGGGTGTTTTCCGATCGTGGTATACACTGTCTAATGGATGTCCATCTTGAAAAATACCCGCCACAAAAATGCGAGGCGGCTTCGCATTTTCCTATCTCCTCCTACGATAATTGTTTTTAATAGCTGAAAACCGGTTGAACAGCTCGAGTACAGTATCATAATGTTGAAGACAGGCCCATTTTCTTAAAAAAATACTATTTTGATAGATTTAATATACGTTTATACAAATGTATTGATTTGCGATGAATGGAACATTCCAATCTCTGTGTCGTTCCACAAGTGTCTATTCCCTCAGGCGTCGTAAAGGAAAGTACTGTATACTCATAACAGAAATTCGATTCATTTTTTTTTTCAATCTGTGCTGCAGAGGTTGGATATCATTTTTTTTAAACGGATAATAAGCTAGCGTTTTCAGTCGCCGTAATTTAATATTTATTACCGATTAAATCGAATTTATGATTTGCCCCGAATAGAGGTGGTTTTCACAAATTGTTTAACATTATATATAAACATACGTCGTAGTGTATCATTACATGTACTGTACTATTTCAATCGACTACGACGGTGATAGTTTCAACAAAGTATTACATCGCAATGTTTTACTGTGTTTAGTGGTATATTATTTGTAAAACATGTTAATTAATATTTCGTTACAAAATAAAGAATATATTTAAAAATTGTTCCTCTTTGCACCCAACCTCTTCCCCATCTGTCAACCATAATGTTACATACAAAACACAAATTAAGTTTGTTTAAATTTGACTTAAACAATTGGTCTCATTTTCCCAGTTTGCTAATTTTAGTTGAGTACATAAATCACAGTGTCTATTTAATCGTTCCTGTAAACGACATATATTGTTGTCCTGCATTATTGTACATTTGAAATCGCCAGTTTTTTAACGCTGAAATTACTGTGTATTCGAGAACCATCTGTGGGCACGATCTAGTTTGTTATAAATGCATCATAAGCATTTTTTAGGGTCCCTAATCAGCTTTGGCTGGATGCAAGGTTGTAGTGAGACGTTAAAAGAGATGCTTTAAATATAATTATTAATATAAAACATGACAATATCTGCTTTGGAATTGGGGTGGGTAGTGAAAATTTCAGACGAGGCGAGTGCCTCATGTTGGCTACGGCTCTGGGATGGACCACCCTCGTAAAATAAACTGTCAAAATAATTAGTTTTCTCTGGCAAGGGTGTAAACTCTTGGAAAGATTACATTAAACATTTTTCTGTAAAAGACACATTTGTTCCGTACTTCATTTTACTATTTTTAGGCCTCGCCCATCCCTATTAAAAATTCTGTATCTGCTACTGGATTGGTATTGGTATATTGCATTTTTAATACTCAATGGAGGATATAAAAATCAAGTGTAGTTTTACCATTTTACCATTGCATAATTGTAACTAAAACAAGTTCATTAGCAAAATTAAAATTCATGACAAGAAAATAAATATAATAATATTTATTTAGAGAAGTAGGCTTAGAATCAATCTTAGTCACACACTCAGTTCATTATCAAATCAAAAATTCCGCCTTATATACTGTAAGTTTCCTTTTTTTCCATTCAGGATATTTACATAAAAAATAATTCATGGTATGTATACAAAAGTAATGTACAGAATTTATATATATACTGTATAGAGTGCAATATACAAATTGATATATATACTGTATAGAGTGCAATATACAAATCTAAATTTATATAGGCCTATATATATATGTATATATTTGAAAAGGTACCACAAATGTTTTACCGTTTTTATTCAAATAAAAAAAAAAATGCTTCCCTCCAATAAATGCCCCCCACCACCCACACAACATCAAATAAATGCCCGCCACATGCATATACACAATGTGTATTATAACATATTTCTAATTTGTAGTAGAATTCCCATGATCTACAATTGACAAAGTACAATTTTGAAGAATTTTTATTGTATTTAATCACTTCTTGATATTAAATGTGTTGTATTTTTTCATTTTTAGGGAGAATCTGTTGATTATACATGTTACCATATTACACCCAAGAAAAATAAACACTTCCTTCGAATAAACGCCTCCCTAAAATAAACTCCCTTCCAAAAAATAAATGCCCTGGGGCGTTTATGCGGCTAACTACGGTTAACCATTAGTAGACCTCAAAACTATACAAAAAGATACAGTTTGTATACTGTAACATTGGTATTGTACTAAACCGGATACCTCATACATTTCATCTTTCTAAATCTTCAAATTTACAATAAAAGATAAAACTTAAAACAAGATTTAATTTTAACAACAATTTAAATATTCATGCTTAACACACAGTGTTCAAACTTTCTCTATTATAATTTGAAACAAAATAATGTATACTGGTTTTGTGTAATTTATACATAATATATATGTAGCAGGTCACTCACTCTCCTGGAATTCATGTGGTTTTCCATACTTAACTAATGTTCAACTCCTAATAATTAATTGCCTTATTCTATGGAATTGGTAATAACTTACACCCAGCGTTGGCCAATAGCATCCAATTTGGCTGAGCTTAACACATACACTAAAGGATTATTGTCTGTAAAAACTTTAAAATGTGTCCCCAGTAAGTAGTCGCGAAATTTTGATGTGACCGCCCACTTTAAAGCCAAAAATTCTAGCTTATGTGCAGGATAGCGAGTTTCTGATGGTCTAAGTCCTCGGCTAGCGTAAGCAAGGACGTGTTGTATCCCGTCATGTATTTGAGACAACACTGCTCCCAACCCTGTTCCCGATGCATCCGTTTCCAGGATAAATGGTTGCGAATAATCTGGATAAGCAAGTATCGGAGCAGTAGTTAAACGGGTCTTTAATAATGTGAATGCTTGGTCACAATCAGAAGTCCAATTAAATACAGTAGGCAATTTACGGGCATAACTACGTTTATGTTTTTTTGTGTTACAATCCCCTGATGTGAGTGAATATAAGGGTGCTGCTAATGAAGAAAAATTTGAAATAAAACGACGATAGTAACCACAAAATCCCAAGAAACGTTGAACCTCCTTACTGATTCATAGATTTTTAATGTTGAAGTTAATTTTTGTTATTTATGCATGATTACATTATACTTAATTTTTCTTTTATCACTTGAGGGTATGTTATAGCGGCCCCTCAAAACATTTCGTATTATAAATAACATTAGATTATTTACGTTTGATTTATTTTGCTTTGATCTCTTTTAATAATTTAAGATTGATTTTCTGATATACAGTATTTTGCTATAAATTTGTTTGGAACATGATTGTTTTGATGTTTATGTACGGGTAATACGTACGTGCCTTGAACACGCTGTATTGTCAGTGGTTTAGTGTGGCACTTGTTTCTGGAATGAGATGTTCGTTCCTGTTATATTTTGTATGCTAAATTGTTTTTTTGTTCTTTCTTTTGATTTTGCCAATATTGTTAGTGGGTTGTCCTGCGACATGAATACGGCTCTACAAACATGTATTTTTCTAGTTTGTTTTATCTTATAATATTGGTGTTGCTTATTCCGTTAATGTTTATATGCTTGAACATACGGCAGCGGAAAGTTATGTTTTTTTCTTACTTAAGTTTGCTTGTACTTTTCATTTGATTTTTGTGTTAATTTTGTAGTTTGTAAGTTGTTTTAATATTTTATACTGGTTTAGCTTAAGATTTATGTTTTTTATGTAACATCGAGGGCGATGTTCAGAAAGCCAGGGTGGATGTAGCAGGTCACTCACTCTCCTGGAATTCATGTGGTTTTCCATACTTAACTAATGTTCAACTCCTAATAATTAATTGCCTTATTCTATGGAATTGGTAATAACTTACTAATGATTACTTGGGTGTGATCTTAATGGATATACCAGCTCTGGGAGGGGACAAGGAGGGTCACTGAACTGATAAGTCACCTCACTGGGCTACTCCTTAAATACCGGTAGTCATGTATGTTCTGTAATTAACACTTCTTGTAGATTAACACAATTTGGAAATAACTTGAACCGATAGCTACAACTTAATCACTCTCTGTGTACCTGTATATAGTGTAAATAAAGTACCATTGAGAGAATATAACAACAGTCTGTGTCATTTATATAAAGAGTGCTACATATAAATTTAAAAATATGGGAAGGTGTATTCGACTAGTCAATCACAAACACCTCGCAGTGTTCATGCATAAACATAGTTGATTATCTGATCAAATTTGCCTTCAGACTAATGTGTATAGTTTAAAATGATTTTAAAAATAAGCCAATTATGTCATGGCTTATGTAGAAACGCCTCTTCAAATTACAATCTACCTTACCCCAACCAAAATAAAAAAACTACCTCTCAATTTATTTTCAAATTATAGATCCCTGGATTCTTATGCGGTAATTAATTGAATTCATATTCCTGTAATTTGTGTAGTTTTATTATTTTGGTTGTGTGTTTATTTAAAAATAAATATTTACCATTAAATGTATTAATAAATTGGCAAGACAATAATTATAATTCATTAACTATTAACATAGAAAAATAAATCAAAATACTACAAACATAGCAAAGCTAATTGATGCTATTTGGAATACATTTCCAGTCTGATTTTGTTTAAAAAGACCAGTTACCAAATTTAACTAGAGTTAAGAGGCTTTTACACTCCGGCCCCAGTTCAGGTTCACGCGAAATTGTGTGTACAGCGTCGTGAAAACAATACATGGAATTCTGCTGTTATTTTACTGGAGCTGGTGTGAAAGACGCTTTATACAGTATCAACTTACTGACTTCAAAAAGTTAGCTGGTTGCTTTTGATTTGCTATGACCTAGTGGATTGTATATGTTGACCAATGAAAAAATACAGGTCTTAGGTCACCACAAAGCGAAAGCTTCCTATTGTGTATTAAAAATGCATGTTCAAGTTAAATTTTGCCTTCCCAAGGCTCTCTCATCAATCAATCTCACCAATGTGAGCAATAGTACACCCTTAAAATAAAGACGTACTAAGTTGTTAAAATGCACACAATTGAATTGTGTACACTGGACCTACAGTTTATAGTCCTCATCCAACAAGACTTGTTCTACAACCAACATAACAACATAGTTGGATGGCTGTGAACTTATGCTGATGTTAAGACACACATTGGCCTACAGTATAATATATAAATGTAAATGTTAGAATTTTAAAATTTCTATACAAAATTATTATAAAAAGTATTTGCTGTACATTTATATATGTGATTTAAAGTAATAATAATATCCATTAATTGAATAAAATCTCCTTTCAACAACTTAAGCACTTGTTGAATAATTAAAATACATAATTCTCTACAAATTTATGGCAGTTTTCAGTCAATTGTTAAACAATTCAACTAGATGCAAAACAACTCTAGTAAATTGTAGTCTTTAGGAATTTCAAAACTCTGTGAAGCAATTCTTCATGTAAAAAGTACTATACATTGGTGTGCACAAGTTTTCCTATGCTATGAGCAATGCAGATCTGCTCATTCCATTATTGTCGCTTTATAAGAGCTGAGCTAAACAAAAATGCTCACATGTGTACAAGCTTCTATTAAAATACAATAGGCGTATTCCTCTGGTAGCATATGAGCTCCTTAAACTGCTCACAAAAGATCTCGTAACGCTCAGATAGAAACAACAAGGAGCTTCAAACAGTCCAGAGAGACCAGGAAAAAGTGGTCTTGTTTTACCTGGACAGATCAAGCCTAACAGATCCAATAACCACAATTTTGTTTCCTATACTGGTTCATTGACAACTTTAACTGAAATTGCTCATGCAAATCAGCTGGTAACACATCTGAGGACCTTTCTTCCAAAAGCGCTATGTCATAGTTCATCTAATTGAGTATCTCTCAGATTGAGTGTGCTAATAGCACAATAACCATATTATGGTTCCAGTTGATATAAGTTGTTGAGTGACAAAACATATTAAATAACTGGTAATAATTAAATTCCAAGTATTGCATAATTTATTTGCACTCTTCTTGATGTCAGCCAATTTTGTTGATTAAAAACCTCCAATCTTATCATGAACTTTGTATTGAATTTTCCATAACCTGGTAAGATCTTTTGCGATTTTCTTTTACTTTCCCTGAAGATTCAGCTTGATTACTTAAGTCTGTTGTTTGGTTTTTACTTTCACCAGAGTACTCAGCTGTCCTAGAAGGACTTGAACTACTACTTTCTGTAGGAGATTCAAGGATGGGCGAAAATCCAGCAGAACCCGTACTAAAACTTTGCTTTAATTGATTAAGATGTGGGTATGGCGAGGGAAGGTTGACATGCGTTGATGTTGTCGTCACTGAACTCTCGCTATAATCACCACTCTTATGATTTGGACTTTTATATGGGGTCGTATTTCCTTGCGAAGATCCCTGGGAATGTGAACTTTCGCTGGAGCTGCTTCTTGTTTCCGTTGACGAATCTTTTTTCATTTTACGACGTTTAGCTAAGGGTGCGTGCGACACGTCCATTAGAAAGAATCCTTCTCGATGAGCTTTGTGGAAAGCTTTGAGAGTTTCTTTAACTTTTGGCCTAACACTGGTGCTAAATATGTTGAGAACACCGGGGGTCATCAGAGGTGTTGTACTGTACTGTGCACCCTGGATCCATTCATTTCTGCTAAGTTCTTCCATGGTTAAGCGACTTGTAGAATCTACATTTAGTAAACCTAAAAATATAAATGATTTCACAATTATTAGCAACTTACTTGTTTGCATAGCGATCCCCATTATTGGGGACATTTCGCCGTCATTGAGATTATGTTGACATAGCACAACAATGAGAGACATTAATTTTGATGAGAAGGTCATGGAACACTAATAAATTAAAAAAACTAAAAACCTGAGACCTGCAACCCTAGGACTATTCCTGATGATTACCCAGCCTATTTACATTTAAAATTAAACACCAAGACATATCAATTAATTAACTTAATGACTACTGGACATGGTAGTTATTGTCTTTTATAGAAGATGCTGGAAGCGCTTCCTTATAATTATAGTCTTCTTGGTCTAGTTGACTAGCGTTTATAGTTCTCTGGAGTATACTTGGGCTCGGTCTTCCTATCAATTAAATTTTTTGGTCATAAAATGTTAGAACTGACCACAAACTGGACCACAATAAGCGACATCATTGCAGGTTGTTGCTAAAGCATCTGCAATGGTAGCTGCAGACTCTAGAAATGGTGCCTGGAGAATCTGCAATGGTAGCTGCAGACTCTAGAAATGGTGCCTGGGGAATCTGCAATGGTAGCTGCAGACTCTAGAAATGGTGCCTGGGGAATCTGCAATGGTAGCTGCAGACTCTAGAAATGGTGCCTGGGGAATCTGCAATGGTAGCTGCAGACTCTAGAAATGGTTCCTGGGGAATCTTAAATGGTAACTGCAGTGCATAAAAAATATCCCTGGGAGGCTTAAATGGTAACTAAAGCCTATATAAATGATGCATGGGGTGGGGTATCAGTAAAAATAACTGTAATCCATAAAAATGGTACTTGGGACAGCCATTTAAAAATGGTACCTGGGCATCTGGAATACTACCTGGATGTTACCCTGGGTACTGCTTACAGACTCTAGAATGGTGGAATGGTTACCTTTTATCAAATCCTTTGCAGCTTCAGACACAGACTGCCACTCTTTACCATCTAAGCTAAAGTCTCCTTGTTTTATCCTCATCATGATAGAAGCAGCACTATTATCACCACTATTCCTCTTGGCCTGGAATGGCACATGGCCTGACAGCATTGTATACTAGGAAAAAATGATGAAAATCAACCAATGTTAACAAGTAGTGACCACTAGGATGCAACACAAGGTACTTAGATGTAAATAAATAACTCAGGGAACCAACAAATTAAGCGTGGTGATGTAGATAAATAAATTCATCATTTGAGAGAGTCTATGGAAAATAAAATCAGTTGATATTATGCAATACTATATCTATATTTTTTTCCAAATGGGAACTACACTTTAGTCAAGAACATTTATTTGTGTACAGTCTAAACATCTAGGTCATTAAAAGAACATCAAAATAGCTTACAAGAATAACCCCTAGACTCCAGATATCACATGAGGCATCATATCCCTCATCTTTATGTGATATTTGATGCAAGACTTCAGGTGCAGCATAAGATAATGTAAAACATGGTGTCATCAGCGGCTGGTTGAAATTGGTTACACGGGCAAAACCGAAGTCTATGATTTTTAACTCCGCATCGTCACTATCATCTTTAAATAATATATTCTGTTGAGAAATGTGAAATTTTGTTATTTAAAGTTAAATTTATGATTATTTTATTTCATGATAATTCAACGTTTTTTCATGAGATTAAATAGCTCTGTTATTAATACAATGGAGAGGACATAGAGATAATTGATAAATAGCAGAATGTTGTTTATACTGATATCTTTAGGTACAGCTGTTTTATCTTGGCTCAGCATATCAATTATAGGGGGCTCACTATACATAAACTTGCAAATCACAATTGTGTATAGATACACTGTAGTCGGTTGTCTGATGGAAATTCCCCTGTTATATCATTTGGTAAACACCCAAGCTTCACTGTTAATTCAAATACTATTTTAAGGGTCAAAGTTCACTGCTGGAATTTTCAATATATGTACAAATCACACATATTCATAATTGTATTTGACATACCTCTGGTTTTAAATCCCTGTGTACAACTCCTTTGTCGTGCATAAAACTCACGGCTGAAACTAATTTTCTCATGATAGAGCTTGCTTCAACTTCTGCAAATTGTTCTTTTCTTCTTATCCTATCTAACAGCTCACCACCTTGGCATATTTCCAGTATTATATAGGTATGCAGCTAAAACAAGATAAAAATATGAAATTAACTCAACTTAAATCAATGAACTAGAAGGAAATAACAAGTAGTATTTACATAGTATGTATGCTTATCATTTTTCCGAGAATTGAGCATTAAAAACTGGAAAAACCCAACACACATTCTTATAATAACATAATAATAACAACAAATACATTTATCTACATGATACAGTGATATTTTTATTCTCTACCCAAGCCTGTAGCCAAGATTGTTAAAAGTCTCCTTTCCACAAATGAATGAGCGCAATTACAATACAATGTATATAGTAACAAATATATGTAAACTGTACTTCATTTTTTTAATGCCTCACAAAAATATTAATCAAACGTTGACAAATTTTAATGCATTTACCTCATCTTTAAATTCTGCATGTAATTTAATAATATTTGAATGCCCTTGACATAACTGTAATGTTTTCAATTCCTGTGAACAGTCTATTCTCCTACTCACGATCTTCACTGCATATTCTTGACCAGTTTTTCTATTTCTGCATTTTCTGTAAAATCATATAAACAAAAGAATTAGATAATTTGTTCTGTTTAAACATGAACTGCATTAAAATATATTTCATTATTTATCAAATTTACCTGCAAACTGAAAAGCTTCCATCGCCAAGTGCGTCTGATTTCAAATCCAATTCATATAATTTATTAAATGGAGAATTCTATTTAAAAAAAAGAATTGTAAACTATACATCATATATATATTTATATAACTACCATATTTGGGCACATGACACTATTTTTATCAAACTAGTTTGATAGTGTAGACAGAGCTTAACACTATAGTTGTGATAATACAATTACTTCAGGTCCACAAATGAAATTATATACTATACCTTCAAAGCCAATATATTGCTAATTTGAGAATCTGTCGGTTTATTTGTATTGGAAGGAGACAGAAGGTTGTCGGTGACAGCGTTGTCGGTAAACAAGATAGAAGGCGCTATGAATGAGTATCCCTAAAAAAAACACAGCAACACAGTTATCTTTTGGTAATGAATTTAAAAATATAGGTAGACTATAGACCTATGATTGAAATAAATTTGGACAAATTTTGAATTTTGTTTTGCCCTTATGTTGTCCATATTACAGCAAAATATCAATGGAGCACTTTTTTTTTATTCTCAAGTTGTATTTTGACATCACTAGATAAACACTATGATAAAACTTACTCTAAACACTCTGCAGTCAGCTGTGTTAGGTATAGCAGCTGGCGATTCAGCTACCACCATGTCAGTAAACTCTGACGCAAAATTACTGACATCCGTTTTATTCCTGATGACAGGTTTGAACGGAGCTGGAATCTTCCTTTCCATTAATTTTGACCAATTCAATCCCTAGAAAATATAATTTAAAGATTCAAAAAGAGTTATACTGCAAAGTCATTTATGGTATTCACCAGCCTAATTTCTCAAGTTTACAAAAAGCTGAACATACAATAGTACCTCAATTGTTAAAATGGCAGATAAAAATGACATGTGATACGGAATGGCAATGATGCTTAACATGAATTAACTGTAGTGGAGCTGTAGCTTGATGGTTAACGTGCTTGCTTCCAATCCCAAGGTACAGGGTTCAATCCTGACCTAATGTCAGGGTTCAATCCTGACCTAGTGTCAGGGTTCAATTCTGACCTAGTGTCAGGGTTGTAACTCATGACTCTTTCAACTCCACTCACTAAGATTTAGTTTTAAGTGTATCTATCCTGCAATTGGTGAGTAGCTTACTGCTGGATGAGTATGGAATAAAAAAGCTACAATTTAGTGTTTGTTATACCTTGAAGAATGGATGCGTTTTGATTTCATCAGCACCTGTGGGACCTGAACCAAGACGTTGACTTGGATTCTTGACTAGCAGCTTGGTTATAAGATCCTTTGCATCATTACTAAATGTAGTTGGCATCGGTGCATTAATTGTTAAAATTCTCCTGTATAAGCAAGAAATAAAATAAATAAATATAAAGTTAAATGTTTGTAAATGTTTGTAAATGTTTCTTCTTAAACATGAAAAATAAAGATAATAAAATCAAACTTTGAAGCTATTTTATTACTTTAATAAAGATTTTTACTTCCGCCAAAAAAAACCCCCCAAAATAATGATGACAGATGATAGAAATACATTGTCTTCCAGAATGCTATCTGCTCTACTGATGCTCTTATGCAGTACTCTATTATCTCTGTATAGCTTAGCTAGCACAACCGGTGATAGCCTACAGTACATCAGGCTTAGCTAACATTTTCCAAGCAAACCAGGAATAAGACGTCTGAGTCATAGCTCTACGTTTTCACAGAAGTCACATGACCAGAACATGATTCCAATTATTCCGAAACAAATGAAATCAACCTACTTGGATATTTCAGATTGTGAATTTCTTTCACCGTCGACAGTAAAAGGCGACGCCCCTGTTAGTAATTCATACATAAGGACAGCCAATGACCACCAGTCAACTGCTTTGTCATGGCCACCACTTCCACCTTTTACAACCTCTGGAGCCATGTACTCTATCGTGCCACAAAAGGAATATGCCCGGTGACTCTGTTGAAACAAATATAATTACAGTCAACTCTCCCAATACTGCACACCGCTTGGGTTGGCCCATAGTATGTCAGGATTTCTATAAAATCTCATATTGTGAATGTGGTATTAATCGTGAAAAGAATGAGAACTTTCAGGCATTTAACAGAAGGCTACTTTAAGGAAAGTTTCCGGTTTTCAGAGAGAGTTTGGTATTGGAAGAGTTGACTGTTTAAAGGCCAGGTGCGGGCAAAAAATTTCTATTGATCATACATTCCAATAATTATCGATCTATAGTTTCCCCTATGTTTCATAATTTTTGGGATTTTATTTGTGTCACACGAGCTTTTTGAAAATTAGCACTTTCTTATCAGTGGGGGGATAGTTCAAATTACACAGTAAAATCTCTATTCTTTTGTACACAAATTTTGAAAATAGAGAGGCATTTTAAAAAGCTATGAAAAAAAACGGTGTGGTAAAAACTGTTATCAGATGACTAAATATAGGTAATATAACTTTAATTTTACATTTCTGGTATTTTTATTCAACTTCAGAATTTTATTTTCATGCTATAGCAAAAATTATCCACCGTATATCCACTATCTTTTCACCTTCTAGGGAGTCACCAGACATGTTATTACATTATGTTAACTACCTAACTACTGAAAAAAAGTCTTCCTAGTTTTTTTGGCAGAATTTTGCCAAATTTTGTATTTGACCTTATTATGGGAAAATCATGTTTTTTCGTCTTGATTTCTGTTACAAATATTTGATTTATGTACAATTAACCAGATATTATATTTAAAATTCACTAAGTAATATAAATAAGCTAAGTACAGCTATTAAAATCATTTGATTTCATTAATAATTCAAATTCAAATTCACTGCTTACAGACTGAAGGTCATGTACTGTCAAATCAGTAATTTAGTTTATACTTCGAATACTAGGAATGATCTAATAATAATATCATCATTTATTTAGTACAATATCAATACTTCATTAAAAAGAGTTGGTTTAGGATATGTACAAATGAAATGAATGTTTTTAAATTGCATTTGCAGACAAGAAGAATACATATTGCCCTTCAAAACAATATTTTCAACGGGTGCAGGTCAAGTCGGCCCTAAACCGTCTCAGCCAAAGTCAAGTCGGCCCCACGTCAAGTCGGCCCCAAGTCAACTCGGCCTCAAGTCAACTCGGCCTCAAGTCAAATCGGCCTCACGTCAACTCGGCCAAAAACTAATCGGTCCACTCGGCCACAATAAAGTATGGAACGCAAAAAGTGCTTAATATTATTATGATTCTTACTATCCACGCTTTAAAAAAAATGAAGAAATTAAAAAAATAATATAATTAAATAATATCATGAACTCATTGCCGATATGAATATAAGTACCCGCGTGTTACAAAAACATGTGCAGGTACCGCATTTTAGTAAATCGAAGACGGAGGCCTACGTTCCACTATTTGGCCATAGAAAAAATGATCGTACATCGTTTTTGTCCATGATTTGCGTTTAAAAAAAAAGGGGAATCCCCCGGTCAGTGAAAACACGTAGCAGTTGTAGATATCGAAAAAGCTGCCAAAGGCGCAGGGAGGCGCAGCTACGAATTGTTTTCAATTGTGCAATTTGAAATTTTATTAAACGTAAATAAAGGAAAGTTGGTGAAATCATTCCTTTTTTTTTTGCTAAATATATTATTGTCTAAATATTAATATTCATTAAAAGTCAGAATTATTTATAGTTAAAAAATTGTGAAGAAATATTATTTTATCAATCCCCTTCATTTGCACTTTTTGCGTTCCATACTTTAACGGGGCCGAGTTGACAGATTATTTTTTGGCCGAGTTGACCGATTATTTTTTGGCCGAGTTGACGTGAGGCCGAGTTGACTTGAGGCCGAGTTGACTTGAGGCCGAGTTGACTTGGGGCCGACTTGACTTGGGGCCGACTTGACTTTGGCCGAGACAGTTTAGGGCCGACTTGGATCGAAATCTTTTCAACACAAAGTATGTAGATTAATTTTATTACAAATTTGATAACCAATACATAAGTTGGACACTTTATACTTTTTAATTATTTACTAATTTCAAACTAACAAATTAACACATCGATCAATAAATCAATAATGATCTAAACCATCCTAGGTACATTAAGTAACAACTTAAATCAATAATCCTTGTAAAGTCTTAACTTAAACTTTAAAAGAAACAAAATTCAATTTAGCTTACAGAATCAGGCAGAAATTCTTTACTCAGTCCAAAGTCTGTCAAGATAATATGGCCGTCTTGATCCAGTAAGATATTTTCCAACTTAATATCCCGATATATTATGCCAAGCTAAAATAAATAAAATGTGTTTGTTAAGGCTAATGCCCTTTAGGAGTGAGTGAATGAGAAGGTGTGGGTAATTATTGTAAAGTTGTGATGTCAACAAATACATTGAATTGCCTAACATGATAAGAGGTATAATGCTTAAGGAGGTGGGGCGGTTTAAGTACATTCTTACCTTGTGCAAATGTTCTAAAGCCAGAATAACTTCCCCTATGTATATCTTAACCTCTGCCTCTGTGAAGTGTTCTCTTTGATAAAGATGAGTGAACAACTCGCCTCCATTTACATAATCTGTAATTTAAAAAAAAACAACAATCAAATAAAACTTGGTTAAAGTTGCATAGCATTGGATATGAAACTACTAGTACAGTATGTTATCCATTAATCTTTATTAGATAACTTAGATTAACTTAGATTAACTCAATTGAGGCTTAACATTACATACAGTAGAACCGCAATTAAGGGGACACCCTCCTGATGAATGAGGAAAGTACACCTGTATGTATAACATTATAGCCAACACCAATTAAGGGGACACCCTCCTCCTGATGAATGAGGAAAGTACACCTGTATGTATAACATTATAGCCAACCCCAATTAAGGGGACACCCTCCTCCTGATGAATGAGGAAAGTACACCTGTATGTATAACATTATAGCCAACCCCAATTAAGGGTACACCCTCCTCCTGATGAATGAGGAAAGTACACCTGTATGTATAACATTATAGCCAACCCCAATTAAGGGGACACCCTCCTCCTGATGAATGAGGAAAGTACACCTGTATGTATAACATTATAGCCAACCCCAATCAAGGGGACACCCTCCTCCTGATGAATGAGGAAAGTACACCTGTATGTATAACATTATAGCCAACACCAATTAAAGGGACACCCTCCTCCTGATGAATGAGGAAAGTACACCTGTATGTATAACATTATAGCCAACCCCAATTAAGGGGACACTCTCCTCCTGATGAATGAGGAAAGTACACCTGTAGTATGTATAACATTATAGCCAACCCCAATCAAGGGGACACCCTCCTCCTGATGAATGAGGAAAGTACACCTGTATGTATAACATTATAGCCAACCCCAATTAAGGGGACACCCTCCTCCTGATGAATGAGGAAAGTACACCTGTATGTATAACATTATAGCCAACCCCAATCAAGGGTACACCCTCCTCCTGATGAATGAGGAAAGTACACCTGTATGTATAACATTATAGCCAACCCCAATCAAGGGGACACCCTCCTCCTGATGAATGAGGAAAGTACACCTGTATGTATAACATTATAGCCAACCCCAATCAAGGGGACACCCTCCTCCTGATGAATGAGGAAAGTACACCTGTATGTATAACATTATAGCCAACCCCAATCAAGGGGACACCCTCCTCCTGATGAATGAGGAAAGTACACCTGTATGTATAACATTATAGCCAACCCCAATCAAGGGGACACCCTCCTCCTGATGAATGAGGAAAGTACACCTGTATGTATAACATTATAGCCAACCCCAATCAAGGGGACACCCTCCTCCTGATGAATGAGGAAAGTACACCTGTATGTATAACATTATAGCCAACCCCAATCAAGGGGACACCCTCCTCCTGATGAATGAGGAAAGTACACCTGTATGTATAACATTATAGCCAACCCCAATTAAGGGGACACTCTCCTCCTGATGAATGAGGAAAGTACACCTGTATGTATAACATTATAGCCAACCCCAATTAAGGGTACACCCTCCTCCTGATGAATGAGGAAAGTACACCTGTATGTATAACATTATAGCCAACCCCAATTAAGGGGACACCCTCCTCCTGATGAATGAGGAAAGTACACCTGTATGTATAACATTATAGCCAACCCCAATCAAGGGGACACCCTCCTCCTGATGAATGAGGAAAGTACACCTGTATGTATAACATTATAGCCAACCCCAATCAAGGGGACACCCTCCTCCTGATGAATGAGGAAAGTACACCTGTATGTATAACATTATAGCCAACCCCAATCGAGGGGACACCCTCCTCCTCCTGATGAATGAGGAAAGTACACCTGTATGTATAACATTATAGCCAACCCCAATCAAGGGGACACCCTCCTCCTGATGAATGAGGAAAGTACACCTGTATGTATAACATTATAGCCAACCCCAATCCTGGCCCCAAAGATACAGTATTGTATGTCAATAATAATAATATTAAAAGTTAATTATTATTACTGTAAGTTAGCAGAAACAACAATCTAATCTGGCATTTATTGTGGGCCAATACGATAGGGTAAAGATTAATATTTTTTCCATAAAAATCAATTTTATTTTTTTTATTTTAAAAATCATATTACAATGGCCATCATAAACTGACACAATTGTGAAAGACACCTGCTGTACTTGTATAATAATTGACGACCAAACCCATCCAATATTTCAAACTCCAACTTCTAAAAACCATGGCAACAACTTGTTTTAGCAGTTATTATTTTTTACAACCCTTATAAACTGCAAATTTCTGTTGTATATTGAAAGATAAGAAGAACATACTAGGCACTTACAGAGAGAGTGTGAATGCCCTTAGAGAGATTGAGTCATAGTTTAGTATTGGCAATAGCTAGCATAACATGTATAGTTGTTCACTATGAGTAATGCACTGTGTGTTTATTAATAGTAGGTTGGTACAGTTACAAGTAGTGTCATGTACTCCACCAAGATTCAACTTAAATTTATTTAAAAAAATCACAATAAAAACCCGATAGAAATGATCAAGAATATATTTAAATATGAATTATGAAACATTTTCTATCAAGACTGAATGTAATAAAATACATAGGGGACTATGCTTGTAAACATTAAATATATTTGCAGCCTAAATTGTACTAAAAATATATATCTAAATTTGTAGTAAAGTATTGAACATTTGAATCTAAAAATAACCAAATGGATATATTTTAATTTGTAGTAACATTTGAATATTAAAAAATCTCATTAATAATCAGATTCTAGCTATGGACATTTATATAAAATATGCTGTAATTTGTAGTAACACATTGAATTTAAAAATCCAAAGTAATCATATTTTAAACATGGGAATTATTTATTAAAGTTAATGTATTAAGATAGTTCCAGGACATTCAATATGTTGTCATCATTTAGATCTGTGATTTGTTTGGCTACTTGTAATTCATGAAATCATTAACTTAACATATAAGGTGACAAGGTATATGTCATGTAATTAATTTCAAATTTTAAGACATCCTGGCAACTAATTACAATAATGCCATGACCTGAAACAAAGTGCATGATTATGTTTTAACTTGTAGAAACTGACCTTCCTTTTAAAAACCACAAAATCTACAAATAGACATGTACAGTATAACAATTACACATTCAGACAACAATAGTATTTTCAGATTTTGAACATCGACAAAAATATTATAGTATGCAAATTGAATACTACTACTATACAAAATACCATGTATTTATTTAAATTCAAATTTCAAGCAAAAATAAAAAAAGAAACATGGGAACCAGAAAAAAAAATTAGCCAGAGTTGCAGAGAAGAGAAGGACAATAAAGAAAAAAATTAGAAAAAATTACAAATTGTTAAGTATTCAAATATATGAGGTATTGGAATAAAGAAATATATTAGTATTCAGAAGAAAATATTGACACAAGCTCTAAACAGTCTAGTATCTTACCCAGTATAAGATGAAGTTTAGAGTCTGTCTGAAAAGCATAATGTAGAGTGACCAGGAAGGGGCATCTTCTGACCGCCTCCAACACTTGACGTTCGGTCATTGTATGTTCTGCGGTCTTTGCTTTCTGGACAATGCTCGCCTTTTTTAGAACTTTCATTGCAAACAGCTGACCACGATCATTACCGGTCACTTTACGTACCAGGAATACTTTTCCATATGCTGCAAAAATACAAAAATAAACTGGTTTAATGGTCTCTTTTACACTATATAGATAATAAGTAGATATACAGTATATTACAAAAATGTTTAAAACACTAAATTTGTTCCAAATTTGTTCAAGCTACAGTTTTGTAATAAGTTTATTTACATAAATTATTTTTACATCAAATGGTCAAAACAAACTAATTAATATTATTGATTTTTTACAGTTTCATCAAACTAATGTTTGTATAATGTTCTTAAAACCATTTGAATTAAACAATTATTAATTGGGACTGGGGTTCGCCAGGGAGGCGTTATGTCCCCTCTACTTTACAATGTGTACACTGATCCGTTAACTGTTGAACTGACCAAGTCAAAAGAAGGTTGTGAAATTAACAGTCTTAAACTGAATTGCCTAAGCTTTGCCGATGACTTGGTCCTTTTGGCTCCGTCAGTGACTGGCTTACAAAGCCTAATTGGACTCTGTGAAGGTTTTGCTAGTGACCATGATATTACTTTTAATGAAACCAAATGCAAATGCTTGCTATTTTGCCCGAAAGTCCGCAACCTCAAAGGTGTTCCACATATTACCTTAAATGGGGCACCTCTAAACGTTGATAATTCAATAACCTATCTTGGTCATATGATCAGTAATAACCTGAGTGATGAAAGTGACATCAAACGTCAATATCGATCTATTTGCATTAGGGCCAACTCTCTAAATAGAAAGTTTGGAAAATGTTCTACTAAGACTAAATGTTATCTATTTAAGAGTTACTGTGTCAGCATGTACTGTTCAACCTTATGGTGTAGATATAATTAGAGCACTCTGAGATCACTGAAAGTATGTTATAACAATGCCTTACGTTTGCTGCTGAAGCAGCCTAGACATTGTAGTTCAAGCACGATGCTTGTCTTAAATGACGTCCCATCCTTTGATGAGTTCATTAGAAAATCTGTTTTTCGTTTTAAAAATCGTGTGAACGCAAGTACTACTAAGTAGTAATTCTTTGATCATGGCCATTAATCGCCACATTCTTAATGTGTCAAGAATGCACATACAATGGAATGCTTTGTTGCATTGACTTTATATATTTACATATCTTTGTTTTTGTTCTATGAGCTGTTAGATTAAGATTTTTTTTTTCTCTCTTTTGCTATGGATATAATATTATGTAACCATGATATTCCGAAATAAAAAGATAAATGTAAAAATGTAAAACCGTTTAGTTTAATATGGATGACTATATTGTTAGTGAGTGAGCAGAAGGTATAAATTGGGCAAAAGCTATAAACTAAAAATGAATTTTATTAGTTATCAACTTTATCAACTTGTATTACAAATTAAATATTAATCTGTTTCCAGTGTTATCAAAAATTGTCCATAAAGTCATCTTTGATAAGGCAAACTGCACAACATTTTTGCCGTGTCTTAATCCAGTGGAACACATTAATGATTCACATTTATCATCTAAATGTACCTTCTTATCACATCTAGGGTATTCAGAGATTATCAGTCTTGACAGACTTGCTACTAGCTCATTATGTATGTGGATATATCCAGGGATGTAAAATATTCCCAGGGTTCATTATATTCTTTGCATTGTACCCCATCATTCCTCCATGGTGGTTGCATTTAGCTCCATCATCCAGGAATTGTAGGCCTATTGTAACAGTATATTGTTTATATCCTATGGTTATATCCTATGGTTACAAATATTATCATTTGTATTTTTTTAAATACTGCAGATGACTTACCTCCCGTTCCTAGTACTTTAAGCAGTTCAAAGTCTGTGCTATCAACACCCCCGGGGTGGTCTGTGTAATTTGCTAAAATAAAAAATAGAAAAATGTTATAGTTATGCAACAAAAAGGGGACAATACAGTATGCAATTAATTTCTCTCATGATCATACACCCACCCACCCACCCAAGTCATTGTCTTAGACTTTTGCATTAGACTTGCCCGAAGTTTGTATTTAATTTGCTTTTTCCATGTTAGTTCACCAGTCAGCGTTTCTAATGTTGTCTGGAAAATATGTATTAAATAAACATCATGCAGTATGTGCCAATATTTATCTTTTTTACCAATATTAAGTTGAAACACAGTTTAGAAGCTACTGTACACTTTGTATGTTGTCCATTATTATGAACAATTAAATGTTGGTCAGTTGGATTCTCAAAGAAACATCCCTCACTCAATACGTATTTTAATAAGGGCTATAATCATATTCCAAGGTCTCTAAATAACAGATTGCTTGGTCATGCTTCAATGGTTATGATAATATACCTTAGTTTTAACGAAAAATATGAAATAGGAGGAACGAATGGAGGAAAATAGGCTGTTCTAGTTACTATAAATCATTATATAATAAACAGTAAAGGTATAAATGGTTTAAAGTTCATTGACCTTCAAGGAATGAATGAAGACTAATAGTTTAATAAGTATAGTTACTGTATTTATTTTATTTAATCTTTATTTAGAGAGTACGGCAACCCTTCAAACTTCTATTATATAGAATGGGATGGGAGATGTAAAGCCGTTGGTCCCGTGTACTTAACATTGTGTGCATTTTAAAGAACTTGGTACACTATTCGAAAAGAGTAGGGGATCGTCTCCCGGTGTGCTGATCTGGTAGGCGCTGCACTGCTGGCTGCCGTGGGTCCGTGGAGGGCCTAATCCGAATTTCCTCAGTTTCCAGTTAAGCTTGAGGACAAATATAAATACCTTTACCTTTTTATAAATTTACGTAAGGGCAAAATTTAGTAAATCGCGAGTTAATTCTAGAATGTTTACTCGATGGTATATAAAGTTTGTTCGTACTTTTGGTACTGATTTTAACCACCTGATGTAACCCTGTTTACTAATTAAATTGAGTAGATAAATAGTATAGATAATATATTTAAAAATTGTTCCTATTTGTACCCATCATCTTCCCCATCCCTCAAACCGAATGTTAAATTGAGCTTGTTTAAATCACCCTGTTTAAATGATCCAAATCAAAGATTTTCTTATTCGGAAAGGGTGCTAATTTTAGTTGAATACTATTTATTTGTTTCTGTAAACGACAATGTATTATAATCCTGCGGTATGTACACTAAAAAAAACACCATTTTTTTACATTGAAATTACTGTGTATTCGAGAACCATCTATGGGAACGACCTAGATGGTACGCGAGCAAATCGAGAGTACCATCTAGTTATTCATAATTACGATGAAACCACTATGCATAAAATAAGAAATATTATAATTACATTTAACAAATTAATATTAAATAAGGTTTTTAAACTTAATATTGGAACATTCTTTTAAAAAATGTTTTGTTTTGTACTCAATTTAAAAAGAACGTGAAAGAAAGAATGTTTTACTTGGAAACCTTTTTGTGAATTTAGATCCTGGAGGATTTATAGAACAAAGTTGTAAACAAAAGGTAAAGAGGTGTTGCATTGATGGTACTGTTATGTACAATGCAGTTTACAATACTTGTTTACAGAGGTTATCTTTCAACAGTACTGTGTGTCCTGTTCTTTAATTACTAAACACTCTCTTTTAAAGGGCTTAGAAGAACATACATTATTTAACAATTTATTCAATTTAATTAACAATAATAAAAATAAATTAACTTAATACAAAATTGAGTAATATTATTACATTTATTTTATCAGTAGTTCAATAACAAAACGGCACCTTGTACAAAATTTATTAAATATTTTGTAGGAAGGAAGCACTTAGATATTTGTATAAAACAAATAATAATATATATTTATTATTAATTTATAAAAAGTGTTACAAATATGATCAAGGAAACAAATTTAGAATGTAAATAAACAATTCAAATCGTGAAAACATATATTTGCCATTGTAATTAATATAAATAATAAAACAATCAATAAAAACACTACTTACTAATAATAATACGCAAGTTAGTAAATTAATAAAATTACACTCAACTCTGTTCTAAAAAAAAATTACAGTTTGACAGCAACAATATTAGTTATTCTTAGAAGTACAACGTTTTTAGAATTAGTATACTAATATATTCTAGAAAAAAGCTGCAAGGAATAGTGAAGAATTTAACGAGTTTTCATCGTATAAATTACGACTATCCTAGGCCAGCTTTCAGCGACCTACTGCTGGTTATCATACTCGGGGTCAATGATGCCTTGCTACTGCTGCTCTCGGTTGTGGTTAGTTAGCCCAGACACCACCTGCAGATGAAATCTTTGATCTTGCTAATTCTAGCTAAATTAACACATATCTTACCATTTTTTAGCTCATGTTTTATAGTCTTAGTCCTATTTACCATTTCCTGAGCCATCGTGGGTTGGTATAGTGACTATAACCCGGGTATTTTTCCCGATATTTGTACACGGAACTGCTCTAGAGTATCATACTTTGCGGTCAAGTCAGATACGCTTCGATGAACTTCCTAGCCAGGTAACTAACTTCCCACTGAATATTCATTAGCTGCATGCTGAGGGCATCTTTTTTTTTCATCCCAAATTTATGTAATAAAAATAAATTTTAATTTAGGGTCACCTTTCAGGGGCAGATCCAGGATTTTAATATTAACAAATATTAACTAGCACTAACATTTAATATTAATAGTCTGTCAAAAACACTAGATATCAAGTAGTTCATAATTCATTTATTTTATCTGTCAAAGGGGAGCGCATGATTCCCCAAGCAATTTTTGAGTCGTATGCTCCACTATTTAAAAACATTAATTTATAAAACTACAAATAACAAATAACAGTATTATTTTTTTTATTTACAGATAATAAAAGACCATTTGATTGATACAATACAATACAAGTATTTTCAAAAGTCTGCAATAACTTCACTTAAATGGTTAGAATCCTCGACAAAACATTACAAAAATAACATTATTGGAGGCATAACAAGTTAGTTTTTGTTTATTATTACAGTAGTAAATTTCGTAGCTGAAATGAAATATCATCACATTTAAAAGTAATATTTCAATAAATATTTTATTCAGCAAAAGAATAGCTTTTATTACAGTTGATTAGTGCAGATAATCAATAAAAAAGAACCCTGGATTAATAAACTTATGTACAGAAAGAATCAACTTTCTGTGTACATGTGTTATCATGGAGCAACATGGTGTTATTACACTTTTATATTTACCTCTCAGGTTATTACGGCTTTACATAAATAATTAATTAAACTAGGTACTTATAGGTCAATGGTTAGAATGTACAAAAATAACACAATGAGAACCTAATTTAAGAAAACATTTGAGGAACAATAGAGTTGCCACTGGTTTTACATCTATTGTGTACACAATTAGACAATGAATGACCCTTATGTACAATGAAGGACAACGTTCCAGTTTAAAATCTCACAAGACAAGGATTCTGAGACATAATGTATTAAATACATTAATGGTGAATGATGCATATCAATCTGTCTCTGTAGCACTCTACAAATATGGTAGTGACATACTTAAATATGGTAGTGATATGCTTAAATATGGTAGTGATATGACATCATCCATATATGGGCACATCACATTTTTTTTGTCACAAAGTTTGATAGTGTAGACCATGGAGGTATCCTCCATGTGTAGACAGAGCTTTACTAGTATCAGTAGTGACTATAAAATGATTGAATTCTCTTCTTCAGATAATTGCATACTGTTCATAGAGTAGCTCTTTTACTTTGAAGTATTCCTCAGATACACATCCTTCTACAGTAATTCCTCCTACATCATTCTGCAATAAAATATAACATACATTGACTGTATCAAGCAATGCTTTTGGAACTGGTAATATAAATGTGAAATATATATAAGTAAATACTTCATATAGTATCGGAGTAAAGTCCATTATACCAAAAGGCATGGGACCATTATTTCATAGGGGTCGGACTCTGGTCAAAGCTTGTTTAAATGTTATATAATATGTATGGAATAAAACATAAAGTAATAAATGAAAATAGTATGTACAGTTTTGTCTAAAAAAACAAAGGAGGATTGTAAATACAAGACCACAGGTTAAATTAAATCTATTCTAACTTTCCAATCTCACAATAAAATAATACAAATTGGTTACCCTTTTGATTGCGACTAAGTTGTTACAGACCAGCACACCTCCAGACATCTCAACATTGATACCATTTCTTGCCAATACCTGCTTCAATGCTTGGAACCTAGGAGCATTCAGGAACACCTGCTCATGGTCTACAATCTATTGCAATAAACAACATATATTTTAAATTTTGTATGTTACTACAGTGTAATGAGGAGTAGCACTTTATTTAAATCTTACTACTTTGTTTTTTTATTTTCTGTATACTTGTTGCACATTGAATGTGCATCAAAGATAGTTGGAGAATACGGTGTCTTAAAATCAATCTACACAAATATAAATAAGGAGTACGAAGGGACATAGTTCATCCTGTGTGTTATGTATTAATAATTGAATGGACATAAAATACTTACATCAAGTGCAGATAAAGATTCTAAAGTAGGTACAACATCTGCGTTCATAATGGCTGTAAACAAACAATATTAAAAGTACCAAATTAGAATGTTTTGATATAATAGCGATATTTTATTTTTTTATATTTGACTGTTTAGATAATTATTCTACAGTAATACATGCTCATATGTGTTGTAAAATGCATAAAATTAAGTAGTCATAGGGCATGTTGTTAAAATGAAAGGTTGGTACAGTAATAACAAATTGTAAGAATAAATCAGCAATGTACCTTTAGCATCTAGCTGGCCATCAATCCAGGCCAATTCTGCATCTGGTGTCTTGGCAAACTCCAATGAACTAACCATAGCATCAGTCAGCCGAACCTAAAAAAACCACAATAATTAGTGCTTAATATATATAAACTTCCCAAACACTGTAAATCCATTAACTATATTAGATGGGTAGAGACCTATTTAGTAGAGGTCACGATATTTTATTAACAGTCTGTAAATTTTCTCAAATTTGTTCATCAGAATTCCTCTCTAGGGTTTTAAAGGACTTTTTAAAGACAGACAAAATTCCCTTATCATTGTACGTTTGCATATTGGTTTACACAAAATAAAATGTTATTGGATTGAACTAAGTATACATTATCTTTTTAAGCCAACATTACATAAGTAAACTGACCTGGTATATATGGCTTTCCATGGTAGCATCTACTACTTCATCAACTTCTGGTGTAAACACTTTGCTACCAGGAAGCTGTGCTCTACAATAATCTGCGAGGTGTGTAGTAGCTTCTCGAGAACCATGCACCAAGATCTAACAATCAGATAAGCAATTTTAATTTACTTTAGGAGCGTCTATTAGTTTTTATTAGTAAGTAGGAGGGAGAAAGTTGGGAAGGGGTGGGGCTTGACATGCTGGTGGAAATCAGGGCATATTGTGACATACAAACATGATCTCTCTCTTAAAACATTTTCCGTCATTCAGACATTACGCTTTGCACAATTCGTTTCCATATTTTTCTGCTTTTGAAACATGATAGTGGTTTTTAATAGTTTCAAAGCAGGTTGATGTTGTATAAATAGTTGCAAAGAAAATGTTTACTAACCAATTGTCGGGGTTTAACTTGAGTTATTAATTTCTTCATTGATTCTCCGTCCGAGCGTCCTTCAAAGTCAATGAATGTAATAGAACACCTGATATCAATTAGTTTTTCAGTAGCCACACACTTGGTTGGCATTTCCACTTCTATAAGTACAATAAATCAAAGTATAATTCACTGTAAATATTTATTGAAATAAAATACATTTTTAGGATTTGAAATGTAATTCTTCACACCTTCAATATTCTCATCAACCTCCATTTTTCCATCATCCTAAAAAAAAGAAAAATTAAAATGAAGTAAAGAAATAAATGTGTAGATAAATAATATCTAATATCTTTAGTAGATAAAGATAATGGTTTGGCAAATAAGCTATAAAGTTGGAATTCTATATTTAACTTCTAATCACAGTTGGCGTGTAAAGTCATAATGGTAACAACAATATTTTTATTAATTATGAAATATGCAAGTATTTCAATCTTTATTATTTTCTATTTGTAGATTATTATTATTTTTTAAAACTTTTGACTTTATACTTTTTTAATTAATGTACGTTGTCTTTCTTTTCAGAAGATATTGCTGAAATGGTTAAATAAAGAATAAAATAAGAATAAGAGGAAAACAGAATTTTGAAACCTTACATCTTTATCTTCATTTTCAACACCAGTGGCGTCAATGAGGGCGTAATCCTCAGGTTTGATAATCTCTCCGTATTCATCCCACTTAATTCGTTCCTCATGGAATGGAAACATGGGAAACGATTTACGGGCATGCTTGAAAAAACTTGTGCTTTTCTTTCCTCCCTAAACACAACAACATTTGTACAATTTGTAGCAAGTTGTTACATCCTTTTTATATAATTATTAAACGCTATAAACTATATACATAAATAACAGCAATGCATAATAGTTAAAGCGGTATAGAGAAAGGGGTAGGTGCACAAGGCAACTTGATGTTAGGGAGAAATTTTGATGATGTTAGAGAAAGGATTTTATAGAGATGCATGTTGTAGTATGTGTAAATATAGTCCACTATGCTTTGATACTACTACTGTATAAAGCGCAATATAAATATGATGTAAATTATTATTATTAATTATTATGTAAAGAAATATATGTATGTGACTTTGTCATTCACTTAATGTTCCGTAGACGAATAACATCAGATTGTTGGAGTGATATGCATATTTGTGTTGATTTTATTTTATTTACTTACGTCGGATTTAATCATGAGATCATGACTTGACTTATTTAGTCCTTTCATGTCAGTTTGTGACTCATCATCACTCTCATCGCTGCTAGATTCAACTTCTAGTCTAAAAAAAAACAAATAATAATTTGATAAATAAAAGCTTCATAAACACATTTTAATAAGCAAGGCAAATGAAGTAAATTAAATTACTTGTTTTTTGTTGCTTTTTCGATATCTTCTCGTTCCTTTTCCTTTTTGCGATAAGCCTCTAATTCATCTCTTTCTAACGGAACTCTTTTCTTAATCTGTCAACCAAGAAAAAAAGAAAATTATTTTATAATATACCCTATTATTTATGAGCATACAGACTACTGCTACTACTCATCATCAGTACATATGATTTGTGTAACTACAGCACATTATGTTTCTACAACATTTTAAAATAAAATCTGATTCAAATTTTTTGATTCCATGCATGATTGGTTACTGTTGACTTAGCAACCCAAACTAACCTTTAGCCATAGCTTCTGTTTATTAGTGTTCTGTATAAATTCTCTTGATATCGTCGTTGGCGACGTTCTAGATGTCAATATAATACTGTTATTAGGTTTAGTGCTCCACTGTAGAAATAGATCTCTAGAATATCCGCACTCCATGTCTGGTACACTTGCTAAAACCACCTAAGATAAAATGTAAAGAAGTTGCACACATACAGTATATTTTAGGTATCAAAAGTCAGCAGAAACAAATTTACTTAAGGGTTGACTTGAGCAAGGACTTATGAAAGTTGGACTTAAGCAAGGACTTATGAAATTAGACTTAAGCAAGGACTTACGAAAATAGACTTAAGCAAGGACTTATCAAAGTTGGACCTGACTTATGAAAGTTGGACTTAAGCATGGACTTACGGGTGGATTTAAGCAAGGACTTATGAAAGGTGGATTTAAGCATGGACTTATGAAAGTAGGACTTAAGCATGGACTTACGGGTGGACTTAAGCAAGGACTTATGAAAGGTGGACTTAAGCAAGGACTTAATGTGGACTTAAGCAAGGACTTATGAAATTAGACTTAAGCAAGGACTTATGAAAGGTGGTATAGCAAGAACTTATGAAAGGTCGTATATCAAGTACCTTTGGTTCTGGAACTTTTGCCAATTCTTGTAATGAATGGCAAAGTAGAAGATGTTTGAATTGAAATGGGTTATTTCTTTGATCCTCGAAAGAACGCATCACTTTATCACTCATCCATTCCATCTTGTTGATAAAGAAAAAACTAATTTAATTAGAAATCATCATTAACCCATTTCAATGTATATGAAACATTTTACTTTGATAATAAATTATTATTTCAATCATTTTATCACCCAGATTGACTAAATTTATTTTTATTATTTTTACAGAATATTATATTAAATTGTATATTATATATGACTAAATATAATATAAAATGTAATGTTTTATTTGAGTAAAAGCAGAGCAGTATCCCAGCATAATGCCACTTGTTAATTTCAGGCTGTCTGAGACTATACAAATACAATCTTTAAAATTGCCAAATGTGCCTTTGCTTATAACACACAGTACACAGAATGATAGCTTACCATAGATTTGGCAAATTCTACAACATTGTAACTAACATTGTTCAGCATTGCTAAGGAATAGGTACCCAAACCAGACTCTTGCTTGTGCCAAAGTTGATCCTGAAAATATAAAGTTTATCCGTATATAAAGCAACCTTATCTACTACTCTATATATATACTACAAGCTGTGGCAAAATTATTAAGTACATTTAAGTACTTCACATTATATAAGATTACAGCTAGTCAGGGGAACACACACCACTCTTGACCATTTTGACAACTAAAATGAAAATATGAACTATTTTTTTGATATATATTTTTGACAGACTATTAATATTACATGTTATCATTCTACCATTTAAAAAAAATCCTTTGTACAATATAAACATAATTGACATTCGAACATGAAATTAAACTCAAAGTTTACCAGAAGGAGTGAAAGTTCAACGACCCTTCCAGCCGTGTCAACTGCGATAAGTACATTTCCATCACTTCTCATTGTATTCAAGATTATATCTGAAAAAAAAAAACAAATTAAAATCAGAAATTTACAAACTTAGAGTTTTATTAAATGTGAAAACATTTTTATCTGGGTTCGATTTAGTAATGAGATAACTGATAACAACTGATGAATTCGAGCGGACAACTTAATTAAACTGTTTTGACACCTAAGTTACTTTACTGTTTTACAATACATAAACTCTACCTCATTAGAGTTTTATTGTTGTCCCAATTATAAAACAACTACTTGTACAACCCATTACTCTTAATTTATTGACGGGCTGCCACCATCAATTGTCAGGTGATGGCTTTAATTATTTGCTAACTATTCACTTTTAATCAGAAAATTGCATGCAAATGGATTGTTTAATAATACATACTCATTAACTGTTCATCTCGCTGTCTTCTTTTTGTCTGTTGATACATTGCATTGTATGCGTCTGTAATAAGCAGTGACGGACGACTGATAGTCTCTAGCACACAGCCGTTTAAATGTCTCTCCTTCTTGTGGTTGTAGTCAACGGCATACACAATCTCTTCTTCACCGTCTTTTACAATCTTCCAAATTGTACCACCTACCATGTGACCAGCCGGTAACGCTGTGATTACTAAGCCATGACCTTTGCCTGTTTTAAAATTGAATTTAAAATCATTTGATTACTGTTCATTCCTTTGTTTAACTTATTTCTTGACTGTTCTCCAAGAGGGACGATTCCATACTCCTTCTTTATGATGCAGCATTGCACATTATATTGCGATTATATACATGTGAAATCTCCTGCAATGAGAGTAAAGTATCTTATCTAAAGATACAACCAATATGGCACAGACAGGTCTTAGTTATTATAACATTTAATTTGTTGTGAGGTTTGAGAAGACTTGTATGAATATTGCAATTATGTGTTGAGTAAGAGAAATAGAATTTCAGCATATACAATGGGTAATATATGCAATAGATTGTTACCTTTTAGAGTCATGCTCTGTGAATATTTAACTTGTGTGACTTTATCAAATGCTGCATCTACATCGTCCAATGTAAACAAATCAAAGTCTTCTGTGTTGTGCCTTGACTAAAAAAAAAAAACCAAATTTCTTCAGTCACTTTATTCAAGAAATGCTGAAAACGATTGTGTAGAAATGTGTGGTATACAAGTTTTAATATTAACTAGATTTGAAATCGTCACTACGGACGAGTTAGGTTATCCGCAGCGCAAACGCCACGTGCACGTCATACGTTAGAATATTGCGCGCAGAAAAACGATTATGCCATTGAAAAAATGTTAGTGCGCTCTCTATTTTGTGTCACGTCAAAGTGTATACGGTATACACTATATAATGTATACGTACTACATACAGTTCAGAATAGGTGAAAATAAGTGACCAAAGTTATTGACGCTTTTGCACATGATGACGTCATAACAATTTTTAAAATGGTGAATCATGCGAAAGATAATTGATTGACCTAGACAATATAAAGAAATGGAGGGCAATGGAATACGGATAAGTGGAGATGCGCTCTATTAAATGTGATGAGCTATGACAAAAGAGAAAAAAATCCTATATTTTATATTTGAGTGGCCATACGATGACGTCACAATGTACGGTTAGCTATATTGATGCATCATTCGATATCTACAACTCATCTACTTCCAGAATATGTAATTTCAAAAAAGTTCACCACGTAGTTTAGAATCTATGAATTTAAAAAAAAAGGCATAATTTTCACGAATTTTTGAACTTTTTCATCAAAAACGCGCGCAAATTGTTCAATTCTACGTGCTCGTATGACGTGAATTTAAGTCGAAATTGATTGAAAATTGGTAAATTGACTAGAAAAGGCAAAAAAAACAAAAATTAAGCAAAAAAAAGTTGTTTTTGCGCTACGCGCGCATGAAAAGATTGCGCACGGGTGGGAATTTTTGAAATGCTCAAAATGACATGAAACGCATAGAAAGTTGATTAGAAGTTGATTTTTTGCATTTTGAAATTTTAAACGCGCGTGCGCGCGTAACTTTCTGTAAAAAGTGCCATTTTTAATCCATAGAAAGTTAGCGCATGATATAAATTACAGTTTTGCCAAGTTTCAATTTAAATTGTTTTTTGGTTTTCGATCTATGGTAAATACGCGAAATTCACAAAATCGCGCGTAACTTACGCTGCGCGACTCTAAAGTCAAAAAACGAAACGTCCTGCACATCTACAGCTAAATCTTATGTTGGCCAGAATTAGAGATACGCTGCGAACAAAATTCGTGGAAAGAAAGAAGAAAATAGAAAAAAAAAAGAAAAAAAAGATCCTGACAATAACAAGGGGTTATCCGCCAAGTGCGGATAACCAATAAATATTATTGTATATAAAAATTACTATGATATTTTTGTAATTTATAAAAAAGAAGCAATTATTAATTTGACAAACTAGTTTGAAAACAAGGCCATATACATGGCTGCAGTCGCGTGCTACAAACAAGGCCATATACATGGCTGCAGTCGCGTGCTACAAACTAGTTTGAAAACAAGGCCATATACATGACTGCAGTCGCGTGCTAAAATTTGAGTTAGTGTTTACCGACCGAACGACCGACATAGTGAGCTGTAGAGTCGTGTTTGCACGCGACTAATAATACCGACTAATTATATTTCAACAGTTGTTAATTCAGTTTCGATCGCAAATAACATAATACGGTATGTGTAATTTTGAAACCAAATGACGTCCGTTTGATCATTGGTTGATTCGAAATCCATATTTACATACCGCCTGCCCCCATATAGCCAAATACAGTATGATAACCTACGTCATTCTTATCGGATGTTTGCGGTCTGCAAATAGATTTCTATACATGTGTCACAAGTTAAAGTTAAAATTAAAATGACAATGATACAGACTTGGGACAAGTCTAAATTTGACGTAACTATTACAAACAAAGATACAAGAATAGGCCTAGATTATGGGATTACTTGAACAGGAAATGCAAAACATTAAAATGTACATTGTTTTTCTATGTTTTGTATACAGTATATGAATAATTGTAATTGTACTTATTATACTGCATGATTTGGAATATAAAGTACGGAAATTTGATGAACTGTAACATTCGATGAACCCTGAAATCAAAGATTTAATAAATAAATAAATAAATGACTAAACAAGGAAACATTTCTATTACTCTATAATATTATTCAAATCGCGTATGTACTCATTTCAAACAATCAGGAAAAAGTTAACAAGTTGGTAATATAGAATAGAGCTAAATAAACATGTCTTCATCTGGGAATGAAAATGTAACAGAAAATGGATATATAAATGAATACCTTCCTGGTATTGAAAGAGAACTAGAATCGAATTTTGGAACAGACAATGACAGGTCTGGTATTGAACTAGAGCTACAAGATACGTCTTCATTGGACAGAACAGTTACATCAGAAGCAATGAGAATTAGCGATAGGTCAGATTTGGAAAGAATTCGAGAAAGAACTGAAATCTTAGTAACAAGGCAAAGTTATGTCAAAGACGGGCGTGTTTCGTCTATGATTGTATTTTTCCTTATAACTTCACTTAACATTGGTTTTCTGTTTGGGTTTTATGGTAGCGGACGCCACCGTGTGCACGGGGACACGTTAGATTGGAATTGTATCATTTTCTACTTAATTTCCATAACGATAATCATATTAATTCTTTGAAGAAAGAAATCATGGCAAAGGTTAGACCTTATTAGATGTCCTAAAAAACAGTTGCTTCCTAATGATGAACGTCAACCACTCCTTTTGGAGGGCTCTTCTCCAGGAAATATTCTCTTACAAAACTACTCTGAACACCTTGTCGGTCTTTATATCTTCGGTATTTGCTATGTCATTGTAGCAATTATAAATATTGTAGTTGTTGTAAAGTGTGTTCCTTTATAACATAGACAAGAGACAATTTATCAAGAAATTGTCTATGTGATACACAACTTTTTAAAGGTGTTTTGTACAATTGCTCAAGTGGCATTCTTCAGAAGTTTCAGAGGCGCATCCTTCAAGAACTGCTCTTTTTTCCAATATGCATTCATCTTAACCATGTCTGCGAATATTCTCAGTTGGATGGAAAGCATTGCAAAGGAAAGTATTGTTGTACTTGGAATACACGTGGAATATCAGGAGCTGACTTGGTCCTTGATACATTTACAGCCAGCAAACATTACGTCAAATAACTATGATGAGGTCGTCTGGTGCTATAATATGTATTCGCTGCGAGTACATCTTCCCATACAGAAGTTCCTGAGTATTTTAAAACCATTTTCACAAGAGTACAATATTTTAGCTGTTAGTATTCTGATCAATTACTGGATGAGTTTGCATTCGAATAACAGATATACCACAGGCAGGCTTGGCATTACAGACGACATCAGTACTGGGAATACTGATAATAGTGATCGCGAAAGAATACAGTTCCAAACAAATAGCAGAATTCAACAGATAAGTACAGAGGATAGCATAGACGCTAGAGTACAATCTATGGAATGCTATCGTTGTTCATGGAGAGTATTGATAATATTTGTGGTACTTGTACTACTGTCTATATTTATGATAAGCATGACAGAGTTTTATACTCTACACCAACACGATAGCATTAGTATCATTCTAATATTCAGTCTAATCATTTACAAATCTACAATGATCATTGCTATAATACTTGATAAAAAGTACCTAGATAAAAACCGACTGAAATGGTACAAGTCGCTAAACAGAAGCGAAATACTTCTTCTGATTTGCTTAATAGGTGTATTTGTGTTGAGCTGCTGTGACGGTATATCGGCAACCTGCAATTTAATCGCAGATTTCCATAACCTTACAGAGACAGTTGATGTCGATACACCGAAAATTAACTATAGCATAGTGATGCAGACCGGTCTAATTGTATTGACTGTTATAAACTTGGTACAATCAACTCTGCAAACAATGCTCATCCTAAAATCTCGGAGATCTAGGGGTGTAGATGATGGAGGTAACACGATCATTCGTCGTTGTTTGATTTATTTGACGATTGCCAACGCCACTCAATGGTTGATACTTTTACTCGTTTCTCCAGATAATGAAAAGTATTCTACTGCTACAAATGACTTAACGTTCGGAAACACTATTGTAATCATCAATATTATATTCCTCCCCCTTTCTGCATATTATCGATTCACTTCCATTGATTTGATGTACCAAGCCAGCAAACCGCTATGAGCATGTGTATGATTGTCGAGAAGTTATTTATGTCTTGTGCCGTTCCATGTATTCAAAATACAAATTTGGGCACTCTCTCTAAATATTTCCCAAGTCTTAAAGCTGCTTTTTGTTTAACCTAGTATTTAAAAATATTGTTTCTGTCATATAATGCCTGTAAATGTATGTATATAGGCTTATATTTAGTAAATTAGTAATCGACGTAAAATTAGCATAACTTTTTGTTTTGTAAATAATTATTCTGATTTTTTGGTTTATGGAGAATGCTTATTATTACGCTAAATGTTATGCGTAATTAAAAACAAAACTACTTTTATGAAATAAACGCTTGTAATCATTTGTTTTCAATAAACACACAATAATCTTATGCTAATGTAAGTGTAATTACTTGGATTTGACAAACATTTAATGAGACACTTATGTACAGTAATGTAATGTGAAATACACAACTTTAACATTGTTGTTGTACATTGTTTTTCTATGTTTTGTATACACAGTAGTATGTAGTAAATATATGAATAATTGTAAAGCATATTGTGTTGAGTGTTTTATTTACTTATATTACATAGCCTATGTAAATACGCGAACGTGATTGGTTAAAACTGCATCACATGACTACCGCTACGAGGATCGTAAATCGTATATATCCTCGAGAACGATGATATTGACTGAGTAATTTTCGCGTTATTCTTCTGTTATTATTTAAACGACCTAGGCTAGTGAATATGTTATTGTCAAGGAATCATTAATTAGTAATTATCTGTATATTATTCTTCGAAGGGTAAGGTGTCTGGGCAGCTTGTTTACATACAATACAAAAAGGAGGCCTACCTAGCCTAGCTACCCGACCCAGCAGATATTCTACTTGTTGTTGGCTATGTAATATAACAGATATCGCCTTTTATATCGGTAATATATAAGATTAGACATCCCCTCGGGAATGATATTAAGTTCTTGGGAATTACATATTTCCCTCAGCTGGCGCTTCGGGAAATATATATTCCCTCGAACATAATATCATTCCCTCGGGGATGTCTAATCTTATATTTAACCTCTAAGCAGTCAATATCTGTATAATTATACTGCATGATTTGGAATATAAAGTACGGAAATTTGATGAACTGTAACATTTGATGAACCCTGAAATCAAAGATTTAATAAATAAGGAAACATTTTATAAATAGATTATTACTCAAATAATTATTCAAATCGCGTATGTACTCGTTTCAAACAACAGGAAAAATTAACAAGCTGGTAATATAGACAAGGCCATATACATGGCTGCAGTCGTGTGCTCAAATTTGAGTTAGTGTTTACTGACCGAACAACCATCCGACCGACATAGTGAGCTGTAGAGTCGCGTTTGCATGCGACTAAAAAAGTGTTTGCCCAAATATGGTAGTGATATGACATCATCATGTCCATTATGGGCACATCACATTTTTTTTCTCACAGAAAGTTTGATATTTCATTTCATTTACTGTAGACATTGTAGATATTGTAGACAGAGCTATAAACTTCAAATAAATACCTGATAGAGATCATACATAAACATTTGTCCCATCTTGTATACTGGAATGGTTGCATAGATTGGACAGGAAAGGCCAGACTTACCAACCAAATAAGGTAATAGGCCTAGATGGGTATTGTCTGGATAGCTTAGTAATACTGCATCAATTTGCCCTATGTGCCTATGTAATGAAGAGAAAGAAAGAAAAAGCATTTCATGTGTCCAAAAAAATATCAGGTAATATTAATCAAAAGCGTTTTAATTTTTCTAAGTTTATGTTATTGTTTTAAAACATGAAAAATGAATATTAATTTAAAAGAGACTTTGAATAGTCTATTCCGCATATTTAATAATGTTAATAACTTTCGTAGAAAAGAAACTAAAAATAATGTTTTAACTTAAAAAAGTAAATCAATTTTTTTCAATCCAATTTTTGGTCAAAGTGAATAACTATTATGTGACATAAAAATGGCATATTCAACAAAAAAATATTTTTCCAGGGGGACAATATATATTTAATACTTATTAGTGCAGGTAGGCTTAATTGTATATAATTAAAAATTATATTAATTTATATAATTCAATAGTGATGCATAACAACATACTTGTTGACATTCTCCATATGCTGTAAACTGAAATGTTCATCCCAACCACAATCCAACAGAAACCTGAATTCATCAACCTGCAACATGTAGCAGAGAGGCGTCTCGTCCAACACGCCCGAGAAGGGCGTTAACCTGATAATTGATGTCATCCTTCTTATAGATGATTGGATCGTAACAAATTAAATCTAATAAATAAAGTCAATTTATTAATGTTCAAACTAGGATTTTTACAAAAATGTGCAAATTGTTCATAACCTAGTTATTAGAGACCTACCAGTAGTAGGTAATATAATATATTATATAATTACTGACGCAGGAGTGTCTGTGTCAAAAAACCTAGATGGTACGTCACATCAACGAACAAGGTGTATCAATGTCCGTCACTTTACCACCCACCATATTATCATAAACATGGTACGGTGTCACAGACACAGACAGTGCGTCAAAATGGATGGATTATAAATAATTTGTTATATTTATTGTTTTGATTTGTAACAAAGAAACAAAAGCTGA
The DNA here is from genome assembly GCF_964355755.1 of Antedon mediterranea. Taxonomy (NCBI): domain Eukaryota; kingdom Metazoa; phylum Echinodermata; class Crinoidea; order Comatulida; family Antedonidae; genus Antedon; species Antedon mediterranea. The sequence goes on along the minus strand of NC_092679.1, from coordinate 7,215,927 downwards.
AAACAAAAATCATCATTATTTGCTTTGCCTGATTTGAATATGAAAATAACTAACTGGGGTTTTTGTTTTAATTTCTAGGCTGGGAAAAAACTTAGGCCTTGACTACTAGGCCTACTTAGTTGAGTACATCACCCTCATTACCGGCGCCAGCTACAATACTATATAAAAATAACGAGACAGACAGTATCATGAGAATATGCCTCCCTTTTGGCCTAGCTTTTTAACAGACTGGCTAGATAAATTAAGCTCAACGTTCTTAGCTGATATTTAGTCCAATATTTTAATAAAAATCAATATAACAATTTTATACCGTTATTCAGCTAAAAAGCATGATAATTTGATAGAACGGAGAGAAAATGAAAACTAGAAGACTTCCCGGCGGCGGTATTCCGATAACCGGTATTCTGTATTGTTAGTAGGAAGCATGGAAAATCAGCTCGAGCTGCATAATAGACCGCCCTCTAGAGAAGAGCGTCGTTTTGATGATTCACAAAACTGTAAACAACAAGTGTCAGAAAAAAATGAAACGATTCGCTACGTCGGCCTAGACTCTAGGGCCTAAACTATTTCAGCTTTGTAATGCAATTAGGAGTCGTAAACAAGTCGTAATTGTTATGGCCGAAGCTCAAGTTGGACCTAAACAATTACATTTTACACCGGGGTATTCTGAAATTGACGAATTGGTTGAAACACGTAAATTTGTAGTTGAAAAAGCACGTAGGAAAATGGCGAATTTGAAAAGGCAGCTAGAGGAAAGCAGGTTTGTTTTGAGCGGCTGCTGCGGGAATGGATGGGTTGATCCCCTAAGCCTATCCATATACATTAGCTAGGCCTAGGCCCAGAGACCACAATTCTATTCATATTCATACTGTCCTAATATACTGTTTTGATGTATGACCTTGACCTGCCAAGAATGGACAGTACTCAGTAGGCCTGCTGGAATCATCAACTTGATTAAACTGATAAATTGATTGTAGCCTAAATTAATTTAAATGTGATATGTTATAATGTTTTCTCTCTTTTACAGAATGAAGGATGGTAACTCTCAGAATGGCTCATTTACTGATATGTATGGAGGAACTGAACCGTCTGTTAATGAAGAACTAAAACAAAGGCTGTCTCCCCTCAAATCACGATATAAACAAGGTTGTAATTCGAGTATAATATAAGTAATACAGTACCCTCATGATATCTCCTCCACACTATAAAAAAAGAAAAACAACTCAATACATCCCATGATGAACCTAACACTCTCAATATATCCTCCAAAAAGTTCTAAAAACAGTAATAAAACAATTTTTTTACTACAGAACCAAGAGAAAGTCCAGCTGTAATAAACCATCAGCAAGCAAGTTCTCCGAACAGTTCGTGGGTTGGTAATGAAGACAACGGGCAACATCAACAAGGCTCCAGTAATGTACATTCTCAAATTTTCCATTCAAGGTATAGTCCTATTCAGCCAAATTATGGCCCCAGTCAGCCAAACTTTGGCCCTGTACATCCTGGGATCAGTACCCCTCAGTCAGGTTATGGTGCCCTCTTGGTACCTCTATTCTCAGAGCCAACACAGCTAAGATCACCTCTGCACAATAATGTCTCGGAACCGGCTCAAAACAAAAACACTGCAATGAATTCGTCTAAAGATGAAGGATGTCAGACATCAGAACCAAAAGAAATGAAAACAAGAATCGTCCAAGTTGAGAAAAGCTTCAATATACCAGACTTGGAAGAGAGTATGCCAAAGTTATTATTTGAACTCTCATCATCCAAAGATTTAAATAAAGAGGTTTGTTTTGATTTGAAGAATTACATTATCTTGTCTACTTGTACGGTTTGATATTGAGTGTAATAAAACTAGGTTAAAACATGTTACTTCATAAACTATTTAACATGTTTTTTCTGAAGTTATTAAAAAAATAAAGTTCTTCATGTTATTTTGTTTTACTTACAGTTAGCTGAGAAGTTAGAAGAGGCTGAATCTGAAATAGAATCGATGAAACTGATGCAAGACCTGGCTGAAGCACAAATTGCAGCTCAGATAGCTGCTAAAGGAGCGGGTACTGTCTTTCTCATCCTTTTCCACACATCATACCAATCATAATCTGTATTAAAAAAATCATGTTGATATAACAATTCAATGTAACTCAAGTCATTTTCTCTTCAACATCACCAGTAACAGCATTATCATTATATTCAAAATAATGGTTATTATTCATATTTTTTAACTACAGCGATTGTAGATGAAATATACACAGCTCAGAAGGAGAGAGATGAAGCAGTGATGGGTCGATTGAGGCTAGCCAATGAGGAACGAGACGAAGCATTGGCGAGGTCAAGGCTTGGTGAAGGTGACGGGTCAGATTCAGGGACTGATGTCAACTCCAATGATGAAGAGTTCTTTCCTGGAAACAATGTCAGTTTACTAGCTAATTATCTTTTTAATTCAATACACCAATTTAATGCCACCTGAAATGTTATACAGTTGAGCCTCTTAATACTGGACTTACTGAAAACTCTGAAACTGTCCAAAAGGTCCCAAATTATTTTTTTTCATTTAAAACAAATCCAGAAATTAGACAAATGTACTTTAACAATCGTTTCTTGTTTGCGTCACAAGTTAAAACTAATTGACACAGAACAGATGTGATTCAAGATTGCCACAGACACAATAGAAAATAAAACACTTTATTTTATCATTAATATATATTTATACTTTTCAGTCTGTTTCTGACCTACTTGGTAAAATCAAACATGCAGAATCTGGCCAAGAAGTTGACCGGTATGGCTCGTCCATTATAGACAAAATATCAAACACCAAAGACCGCAGGAAGCACATTACCTCAGAAGAAATGCGAGCCATTATACATGAAAGAGATGTAGCCATTGCTAAGGTAAAATATTACACAATAGTTCCAGGTTTGGGGAGGTCAGGGGTCAAAGGATGCAAATTTGTTGGTCATTCAGTTATTCGCCTTTCATGTACTCCCATGGCAGAATATGATTGTCTAAACATTAGGTTATTGGTAGTGGTCAAATACCAATCCATAATCGCAATAAGTTTCTGACTTTAGAGAGGAACCTTTGCAGTTTTTCATCAAAAAAGAACTGATATTAAAGGGTCCTCTTTGAATTTAAATAAAATGCATATGCATCACTTTATCTATGTTTAAAATGATAAATATAAAACAAAGCATAATATGTAGACCTAGACAAACCAATCAAAATTCAGATGATTAAAATCATTAATTTAAAATTCTCTTAATTTCCATTGTGGATGGAGCTTGTCTATAAAATCAATATATAAAATCAAATTATAAAAATCAATCAACATTGATGTATTTAGTAGAAAGTTCAGTCCTTAAATTAAATGATTGAAGTTTCATTAAAATGTCATTAATAAATTATTTGAGTGCTAATCAATCAGGCTGTTGTTTATTATTAAATAGCTGTCAACAGTGATTACATGTCTCATCTAAAAATTAGTTAAAACTTGTGTTTTCATCCAGAATTTATCTTTAGATGTATACTTGGTGAGTTTGGTTGAATTATATAGAGATGTAACCGTATTTTTCACTAAAATGCTGCACGTTATCTATATGCCTGTTATGACCTCCTTTATTATGAAGTAGTATTTCTATTGAATTGAATAATGTTTACAACATCAATGTCATCATCTTATGATTGTCTGTAATATGGTTGATTGACAGCTTCTCAAATTATAAGGTGTTGAAACTAATAAACTAAATTCATTGATTATATTTATTTTCTTACCACCAAATACAATGTATGTTAAACATACAAACTTCTGAAAGATGAAGTGAAACTAAAGACAAGAAAGTAAAACATCAAATTTGTTTAGCATTTCAATATCACATGAACAGAGTTCTCACCATCGTGTCAAGAGTGCTGGTTGGCAATCAGGGATTTGAACCATACACCTTGTTATTACAACTGCTGATAAAATTCTACATATTCACAGGTGTCCATGTTCACAGGTTTTTTGGCGTTTGATCTTTTACTGCCCTCTATAGTTTTTTTTAAACACATGTTTTAATATGCTGAACCATAAAGGAATTGCCTGAGCATTATATTATAATAACCATTAATTATATAATGAACAATGGAGAAATCTATAAGCCTTCTTCTCCATGCAGGAATGCTAAGCTAATAAAAAGCATATTTTACCCAAGGTACTTTTTGGCAACTAATGTAAAGTTTCTCTTCAAGACATTGTAGTAGAGTTGGACCAATCGGAGACCACAAGGCAACACCACATGCAACAAATTCAAATTGTCTAACACCGCCCTCTCTCTCTTTCCAAAATTGATCATGGTTAAACTATTTGCAAAGATAATGTTTGCTACTTTGTATTAAAGTGGATTTGAACCAGAAACTCTGAGATTGAAAGCCATGCAATCAACTCTACCACTTTGTGTAACACCACCCTCTACAGTTAAGCAAACACTCTTATCTAGGCTCTAGGTGAATGACTGGCAATTTGAGCTGTTTCGCCTGAAGCAAGCTTTGAAATTGACAAAAGGCAAATATTTGCACTTTGAAACCTTTTGTTCATATCATGAACCTTGCCTCACTACTCTTTCGAGTGAATTGCGTTTTCTAGGTTTTCATATTTAAATCTACCTTTCTAAAAAGCGACGGGAAAATACCGTACTGGTTAATATATATTGACAAATATAATATTGAAAAAAATGTGATCAATAAAACATGTTGCGTAGGAACACAATTAAACATTATGTTAAATCATAGTTTTGACGATATTAAACTAAAATGCTAATTTAAGGAACTGAAAGAGAAAGAAAATAACAAAAAGTAGGTAATTTATTATATAAAACACAGGTGTGTGAATATAATTGAATACACTTGTTGTTACCAAAGTCCTATGTAGTAAAGTCAACATAAAAATCAAGTTTTTAGAAGTGTAGGATGGGTGGGGTACTGGTTCATATATTAATGGTGACCTAGCAACAAGTTGGATCATGTTATTTCATTGTATGCATGCCGGTTTGGATGAGGTTTCGTCAATCTATTCCAATGACATGTCAATGTGCAAATCCTACATTGTCGGTCATCTCAAATCGAAAGCTCCACAAAAGTTACTGGTCATTAATAGCAGAGGAACAAGTATTTGAAAAGTGTAACAACTAGTCCACCTCATTCGAATTTGCTCCATAAAAACACTGGAAAATCTCTCTAAACTTGAATTTTCTGAAAGTCCAACATTCATAGGAAATTAGATATATAAATCAAATAAGTTAAAACTGCCTCAATATAAGTTTATTTTTACGACATGTTTCGGGCATAGCCCATCATCAGGTGAAGAGAATTGTAACAAATGTTATCCTGTGTTACAATTCTCTTCATCTGATGATGGGCTATGCCCGAAACATGTCGTAAAAATAAACTTATATTGAGGCAGTTTTAACTTACTTGATTTTGATTTTTTCTATATCCTGCCTATGCAGCTCTTTGATTTATATATATATAGCATTGTCATTTTTTTCAGTAATTTGCCTTTGGATTTATATATATATATATATATATATATGAAGGGCTAGTGTTGCGCGAAAGCTCTGCTAACTTTTCTGGCTGTTTACTTTATCGTTTTGATTTAGCTTTTCGCTTTTTATTTTTGTATCTCCATTGAGATCCAGCCATTGATACCCACAGCATTGTCATTTTTTTCAGTAATTTGCCTTTGGATTTATATATATATAAATAGAAATGAAATTTACAAAGTGTGCTACTAAAAACTTGATTATCAATATATTGTAAAAATAAAATCAATTTAGAAGTAGGAAGTTCATTGCAAAAATATTGACAAGGTAGCTGCAGATTAAGTTGACTAAAATAAAATGTACTTTTTTCTAGTTTTACTAATTTTTGTTCAAAATATTAATTTTCCTACTTAATGATATTTATCATTAGTGCAAGAAGCTGGAGAGGCAAGTAATTGAAAATTACCGTGCCACTGAGGGCACCTCAAGTAAGAACAAAGAACTTCAGGATTTACAGGTAAAGTTCATATCTATTATACTGCTTTTGGTTGGTTTACTCCAATGACACTCCTTTTTGTTCATGCATTTATCACAAATTTCTTCATTTTTCAATTCAAATTAATCAATTAATATAATATATCTGAAATAAAAAATAATTTAAATAAAGACAAATTTTAAAAACATAATTATAATTATAAGGTGTTTCTACTTTGATGACTTTTTGTAGTAAAAATCATTTTCTAATCTGACTATAATAAAAGTTCTAAAAATAAGAAACTACCATTTTCACATGAATCCTACTCTCAACACAAAGACGTATAACTTTATATGTTGGGTGCCAAACTTCAGAAGATATCCATTTACAAATGCGAGTGAGCATGTACTTTACTTGTAGAATACATTTGTAATTGTAGCATTTTGTTTGTTTCTGTACATATCAAACATGCACATAATGACCAGAAACTTAATTGTAGATTAGAAAGCATTTCAGAATGTAATTATTGTGCATCAGCAGTGAGTACAAATTGTTGATTTGGCCTGTATTGATAGTTAAACAGATAGTGTACATTGCTGGACTAACTGCCAACGGGTCTCATAAAACAAATACCGCATAAATGTCAATTTGTAAAAGAAATTTGTCAACAATTGTAGAACTAGGAGCAAAGATCATTCAATTTGTTTCTAAATATTGTCTCTGGACAATTATCTTTGTAAAGACAATATTTTATGTCTAACTTTACATATTGAAGTGTATGATAAATGTTGTACTGATTTTTCAAGTAAATATACATAGTAAGTATATATTGCTGCTCTTTGTCTACTTGTTCTGTCTGTATGTCATCGTAATACATGTAAATATTAAATTATTATTAACTAATATTTGAATACAAATTAGTGATAAGTTTGTAGGCATAGTTTGAAAACAATCAAGTCTTCGTTTAGTTATAACTACTCAAGATAGACAGACAGACAGACAGACTTTTACACATTTTTGCAGTTCTCACTTTCCCAAAGTCTTCTTCTTTTATAAAAAAGAGAATATTATAACAGATACAAATCAGTAAATGTTCATTTAGAATTCAGAAGAAAAAGAATATTTAAAATAGAATGAAACTTTAGCAAAGCAAAAGAACAGTTATTGATTTTTGGACTTGAAAGACAACGACATCACATTTAGTAATCTCCACTTTTAACCTACTGAACTCGCATGATGCAATATTTGCCTGATAAATACGGAAGTGTTATCAGAATATGACCTAGCAAAAGCGAATAAAGCTACATCCAACGAAGCTGCTGAGCGCGGCAATCCAACCAACGTAAACATGGCTGTTGGAACGGAAATTAGACTAAAGTACGGTTGTTGATTTCAGTTGATAATTACACATATCAGTTCGTATCTGTATTTGATGTTGTACTAGACTAACTGCCATTGGGGTCTCTAGAACAAATACAGCATAATGTATGTCAATTTGAGAAAGAAATAATTGTCAACAATTTAAAAAGCAAGAGTAAAGATCATTCAATTTGTTTATAAATATTGTCTCACGACAATTATCTTCATTATGACAATATTTTATGTCTAACTTTTGTGTTTGTATGTGTTTGATAAATGTTGTACTGATTTTTCAAGTAAATATACATGGTAAACAATATACATGGTAATATACATGGTAAACAATATTGCTTTTAGGTTTTATATGTCAACTTAATTAATATGTTTGTATGTCATCCTAATACTATATTACATGCAAATATGAATATTGCTACATGTTATAAATATTTACTTCTGATAAATTGTATATAAATCTGTTCTATCAACAATGTTTGTGTACATTACTTTAAAAAATTCATACATTAAATTGATTCTGGAATAAAATATCTATACATCATAAGCTGATAAGGAAGATGCTTAAATATATTATTAATATAATATAAATTAACGCTGCTGGGTAGTGAAGCATCTACAGCACCTCATCTGCCTAATGCCGTCTACAGCCCTATAAACATTACATCTTTGTAAGTGAGTAATCAAAATCTAATCTAAAGTATAGTAAATCCATTCTGCTGTAAGTAACTGGTGGTTTAAAGTATATAAGTAAGTGTCAAATGTTTTATTTTTAACTACATCTGCAACTAGCTTATCAACTATTTTGCCCATCTGTAACTTATGTCTCTATAGAGCAGCACCAGCTTGAAAAGACCAGTACATCATACTTGTAAAGAGCATTTAATTATATAAAAGGAGATTTAATACTTGTACAAAAGCACGCACAATTAACCAATTAGCCATAGTACTAATCACCAATAATCTTCTATTATAATTCATTGTATAGTCTTGACACTTTTATACAATTAACTTTCATTCATTTGATCAATTTCTTTTGGGCCGTTTAGATTTAAATAACAGTTTAAACTTTGTTGTATTTACTGTAAACATAAATGCATTTGTTTGTTGGCCTATAGAGTAAACATATTGATAGCCTGGTAAACCTGGTTAGCCCAGGGCCTAAGGAAAGTTTGTGAAAGTTACAAACTTAAATAAATGTTGTTTTATAGTTTAGTTTATCAGCACCATCAGGGAGTGATTTTGAAAAGCTTGAATATTATACAGACAAATAGAAAAGTCAAGAAAGATTTCTAATCAAATATCTTGTTTAAACTATTAGTCTTGGTCAATTTACACTGCAAATCTGGCTGAAAATGAACACAATAGGGTTTCTGACTTATGGACTAACTTTAAAGGGATCATGGAATAAAAGTAAATTTGAATTTCTGCCCGAATGAACTCTCTTGTTTGCTAATTTGTTGGTTCAAGTTTCTGCTTCATATGTCTGATTGTATTGGCTCAACAGCTTCTTGTTGTCATATTTAAAAAAAAAATGTTTTCCATTTCACTAAGCAAAGTACACATTCTTATTAGGATCATACTTAAAAGACTAAGACAAATTTACATACAATTGGAATGTTTACCAATGCTTAAGTTTCTGAACACACCTTAGAGATTAGCAGATCCCATTCAGGGTTTCCCAATCAAGAGGTACACATTTAAAATTACGGCCGTCGAGATTGGTCGTAAACAGATCTATTGTGTTCAAAGGTTATGTGAGATTTTTTTTGCGCGCTGTTTTTCAACCATCACATTGTGTAATCAGTGTGGACCAGTGTTTGCTGTATCCGTGACGACAGCAGATTTTGCCAGCACCTGTGTTTACCTACGTGATTTGATATGAAACCGTCATTAGCATAATAACAAGGGGCAGAATCCTTGCAGGGCTTTTAGCTAGCTGCTAGCAAAATGAGTAATGCTAACAGCGATCATCATGATGCCATTATATTTTCATGTTAATGCGGGTTGAAGTTTACAGAGTGTTGTTTTGTCACATTGAAAGCATGGGTAAATTTGTGTTCCATTTTCACGATGAGGTCAAGCATGTAAACTGGACAGAGGTCAAGGAATGTCCATGTATGTAGGTCAATAACCTTTGAATACATTTAAGAATAATTCACTTTATTTTATTTATTTTATTTCCAAACCCAAACAGCAAAATAAATTATACAGTAAAATACAAATTTGAAACACTTATGTTTAAAAAAAAATACATTGTTTGAATTTAATTTATCCTGTAATGTTATTCTTTTGACTGCTGGTCAAATAGAAATATTTTATATTTGTTTGTTCAAAAATGAAATGTATGCAAATTAAAGGAAAGCTGTTCTTTAATATCCAGGTCCGTAAATAAAAAAATTGAAAAATTGCTTATTGTGTAGAAACATACTGAACATACTATGTAAATATTTGTATATAGTTAAATTAGAATGTTAATTACCGTATATTAAACTCATAAAAATGTATATTTACTTTGAAAAGTTCAGACCTAAAATATATATAAAAAGTCAATTTGTATAAAAGATATAAACTTTAGTCATAAAATATGAATTGTAATTGTATATAAAAGTACAGATAATAATAAAAATATATGAAATGTAAATTTGTTTCAAGAATATAAAATCAACTTTACTTGAAAATATAAATATATTTGCTTGTTGAACAAAAATTAGAAAGCATAAATTTGTTTCACAGAATATGAAAATGATTTTCTAGAGTAAATTTGCTTATTTTAAGTATTTGTCTTGCAATGTTAAGTACACATGCTTTGTGTGTATATTAACTCAATTCGGACTGTATGTTAATAAAAATATGTTAATTTCATATTGATTATATCTAACAATTGTATTTGATATTAATTTTAGGCCTATACTATACTAGGACAAAATTTTAAAGTTATGTAGATACGAAAATGTAAAAACATTAATAAATGGATATCAGTGTTTTTCCGAATCTGGAATAAATTAGCTCCCAACCAGAAATACATATTTTTCTACTAGTATGGGTTGGCTAGGCCAAAAAATAGCAATTTAAGCTTATATTTTGTCTATTGGATTAATAAAGTATCTTTGTAGGCTAAAGTATTTAGATACATTTTAAATCACCTCGCATAACTGTTTGTACAATACCTGTAAAATAATTTCAATTAATAATTATTTAATTACTAATTTGTTGATTAATAATAGACTTAATTATGAACCAACAATTTTTGGAATGATTGTGGTTTTGAAAAGGTAAGCTACCTCTAATTGAACAACAGCGATTGTAAGTCTTACCCGCAGCAAATGATCAAATTACACGTAAAAACGCTAATACCCTTCTTTTTACTTGCTCAAACATTTGACAAGAATTGCTGAATTTATCTTATAATAGCAACTAAGGTCGTAATTGCTTGAAGGAAAATAGTATGTATGCAGTACCAAATTGTTTTTTAAAAGCAAATCGTTTAGACAATTACAACCATTGCTTAACTTTGCCTATAGCTCTAATTCTATTCAATTCTCTATTTCTGTAATTATGGTGTTATTTGGTGTAAAATAATTACAAGAAACTTGCTAGATTAAACAACTTTTTTTGATATTGCAATAGAGATAATTGTTAAAGTCCCACTCCCTACGTTTTTTTAGATCTAATCTAAGGTCACAAACTACATTAATGTAAAAATAAATTCTATAAGGTCCTATTGCGATAACTTTTTTCCTCTTTAAATGGTTAAAAATATGAAAAATAAGTTGATTCTAATAATTTAAGCGGCCACAATGCATTCTGCATGGATTGATATTTTTGTTTTTCGTCTGTAATTCACCAACTTTCGATCGATCATGAAGGCCAAAAACAAATGGAAGAATCGTAATTTTTCAGCAAAAATACCAGGTTTCCCCCAATTTAACGTATTCTGGCAAAAACAGAAAGACAATTAATGCAGCAACTAGACAATGTCAGACTAGGCCTATACCTAGCATATGATGTTCATATGTCACTGCAGTTTACCAGCTAGGCCTACAAAAACTACACTTAGTTAGGCTAGGCCTAAAGACCGTCCATGAGAGGACATTCACTGTGACCTACTTAGGTAGTGCATTGTTTCTCTCTTTTTATCATAATTTACCATAAAACATACATTTAAGACAAAAAATGACCTGGTTTAATGTTTTTAAAGTAATATTATATGCATTATTTTTACAAAACGTCAACAATTGTAGGGAATGGTCTAATATTGTATTATAGTACTGTAAATTGTACATTTCACAATCAGATTGCTAACCTCTTGATTCTGTCAGGATCTTTATTTATTTATTTATTTATTTATTTATTCTTTCCTTAGCACTATTTTGTCTGTGAATTATCTTGGCATCAGTTTCATCTAGCTAAGTCAATTTTTTAGAGTATATTCCTTATGGCCAGGAATCGATGTGGTTATGTTTTCACGGTCATATTTCATCATATGGCAATACAATTACGTGCGTAGCGCATATAACGCTTGCGTACGCGCGCTTAAAATGTTCAAAATTGTCAAAATTTATTTTCGATGAAATTGGAGTACGTTTCAGGCAATTTTAGGCGTTTAAAGAATTGCCATGAGTGCGCAGATTTTTGCACGCGCACTGCGCATTAAACGTTAATGCGCACTCTTTTTGCCCGATTTCTGTTTTACAGTCTTTCTTTAATAATATCATCATATTTGATTCACTTTTCAACTCGAAATTGCGTTATACGAGCACGTCAAAAGTGACAGGCTACGCACGTATAAGTTAACAAAATGGTGAAAATATGCTAAATTTTAAAATTAATATATATCGTCAGAATGCTGGGGAACACCTATTTTTTATTTCATTTTCTTGAAGTGTATGTATCATATGTTTGATTTATTATCAAATTAAGAGAACAAAAGTTTATTAAGTCTTTATTAATTGCATATTAAATTTAAAAAAAATAATTTCGACAATCAAACAAATTATGACATTTTCTTAGGCCGAAATAACCAACTTAACATTAACTTTCTTTCTTAAGAAGTTCATATATTAAAGTTAAAAGTATTTAGTTTGACAGTGCATAATTTTTTACATTTTTAAAGATGTCATCATAGTAAAAAATTATAATTCATTGCGGTATGTAATAATCTATTTGCACCAAAGTGGTTACTGCATAGTAAATACACAGAGGAATTTTTCTACAACTTTTAGTTAGTTGTGTATGGCTCGATGGTCTGTGCTCGTGTCTATGGCATTCAAGGTACCGAGATCGAGTCTCACCTTGGGAAACGAAATAAGATTTTTTTTTATTATCCGTATTGTTTGTTCAAATTTATTTATAATGAAATCTAGATAAAAAGTAACTTATGTCTTTATTATTATGTAACAACAAATGTGGTTTATGACATTATACGCATATGGATCTTTGACCGGATTGTGATACCGGCTAAGGTGTTCGCGTTAGCAAGGTCCTATCATATATTATAAATAATTAAAGATTCTGAGAAAATCAATCAATCAATATATCTTTTAAAAATCAATTATCTTTATTTAAATCAATGCATATAACCTATAATTCGTCATATAGTGACGAATTAAATCTAGTTTAGTATAGTTATTTTGATTAATTTTAATATATTTAATATACTAAATATATATCAATCCAAAGGCAAATTATTGAAAAAATGACAATGCTGTAGTTGAATCTCAATGGAGATACAAATAAAATAAGCAAAAACCTAAATTAAACTGATAAATTCAGAAAAATTAGCAGAACCTTAGCAGCACTGCAAGTAAGAGTACTTGGATAGAGAATATAAAGCTATACTTGATTGATATGCATCATCTCCTTTTGCTTTCTTAATACTTGTGATTTGTTGTTTTGATTAAAAAGAAATGTGGAAAAGTAATACAGGAAGTTGTTGGGAAGTATAATACTATTAATAGTCTATCAATATTATATTATATACTTAGTACTGACTGAAGTAATAAACAAATGAGATATACAGAATGTTGTAATGGGGACTGTTTTGTTATTTGCTTCTATTCGGCAGGTACACATTGCTTATGGCCTTGCCTACATTTGGTAACTTCCAGTTATTTACGCCAAAACTTCATTACATTCACTAGATTAGTTCATTTGTAGTTACTTTAATAATGAACGATAAATATAGTTCATTAGTGAAGAATTAGTGCAGTACCTGCAGTAAAATATGACCCACCTACTACAGACAGTTTTAGTTGAATAACCGTTAAATTATGATGAACTTATTGAGGTACATACTTTGTGGTAAAAGACATAGCTGTCCGATTGTTGGTTTAGCTTCACTTGTATTGTTTAAGGTGTTGATTGGCGTAGCATTACGATCGAAAGACTTACTTTCAATATCGCGATAAGAAGCTTTTGAAACCTTTACAGGTGGTTAGATTATTGCAGCTCGCTCCAACCCTGTGGCTCTCGACCCGCTGTACTACCATTGTCATCTCCCAACAACAGAACCAATCAAATTTTAATGGTTAGCAAATTGTTAACTTGATTGTTGTATTGAAAACTTTTCAATAGTCGAAGTAATTGTAAGCAGCACAATTATTTTCAATGCCTTGTATATTGCGCTTTATTCTTTTACGTAGGTTGGTTTCTTTTCTTTTCCAAAATTAGAGTTGGTTTGCGTAGTCTATTGTGCAACTTTATGATTGGTTATATTGAATTTTGTACCTCAATTGATGTTTCACAAAGCAAGATTTTATGTATGGTATTATCAAACCACAACACCTTTGGAATAAAATTCATAAACTAAACTATAAAACACTGTTAAGTACTATTTTTATTTTCAGGAATTTTGCAAACAAATTACAATATAACTTGTATAACTTTAGAGTGATAGTACAAAACAAACAAATTCTTGCATTGACAGACACCAAAACAAACCTGGTAATGATAAGGAGACAACCAACACCAATGGGGACCCTAACCATACCCCTACCCACACCCTTTCTGGTGCCACTGTTAAATTTTTTTTTTGTAATATTTTAAAATATTTTTTTTTTCAAATAGGAAACTACAACACTACTACAATGTAGTAGTATTCTAAAATGATTACTAATATAAATGTTATAAATTAAAAATAACCAAGTTGTTGCTGCACAGTAGAGGAGGTACAGGCCTGTACACCTTTCAATGAATAGTAGTAAAGACTAGAAGACACAGGCCTAGAAAATCTAAAGCTTTAATCATAATATAACCACTATATTATTTAACAGAATACTTTCATATAAATTGTTAACAAAATAAACTCACCCAAAGTTGGGTAATAAGCTGAATAATAGTGTGAAGAATACTGACAAAGCAGCAGACTACTGTTCTAACCTTCATAGTGGCCATGTTAGAATGAACACATGATAAATCAATGCCTGGATATTTAAATTAGCTAATTTGAATACTTATTTCCTAATTTAGCAAATTTGTACTAGATTAAATAAATTACATTAAAAAAATCTTTTCTATAATAAATGATATTTAATTATTTTAAATTTAAATACTTTTGTTTATAACCTAATTTAAATCATATAAATCATAAATAGAATTGGCAAAACATAATGTTACATATTGCTATTCATACACATGCTTATATAATAATGTTTTTTTTTATTATTCCTATTTATGTGGTATGCTTAATATTTATTACCAATAATTGCGTCTACCACCACATGTTATTTCTCACAATAAATATAATCTTGAAACTAAAAAATGAAATCACAATTGAAGGGAAAGAGTTCAGTGTATTTTTATTGCCAAAATCAATATTTTAGTGTGTTTTTGTTGAATATGAATTTATTAATTTTTTTGGGTAAAAAGACATTTTATCCAATTCTGATTGATTTGTCGAACGCTTTCATTACATATAAAATGTGTTATTTTTATTTAAAATTTTTTTTCAAAACACAAATTGGATTAATTTTATTCCAACAAAATGAATTTATACAATAATTATATACATAACACTAACAATGTCACTCTTTTTATATAAATTCAATCTTTTTAAATTTAATTTTTTTATGTCTTTAGGTCCCTAATAATCAACTTCGGCTGGATGGACCACTCTTATAAAATATTGTTGAAATTAATAATAAACAAATAAATAAAATAAATTGTCAGCATTTTGTATTCACTTTCCCACTGTAAATGCCGCAATCTTCAGGAATTGTACAAATTACTTATAATTACTTGTTTTAGATAAATTAATTTTTTAATTTGTTTTTAGATATCGTTGGTCTCTGGAACAGTTATTTTCCCGTCTTGTCTCCAACATTTGCGATACCAATTATCTACAAAATAAAGAAAAAAACAATTATTAGTTTAAATATCTACCTAAGAAGAAAACAATTATTAAATTAAAAAAACATTTTTTTTTTTTAATTTTTATTAATTTATTAATATTATTTATTATTATTATACATATTTATTTTTAAAAGTACACAAAAGATGATTGTACATTTTGCTTAAAAAAAAGAACAATTTAAGAAGAAAAATAAATTTAATCTATACTATTAAATTCAAAATAATTTTAGACAGATGATCAAAATTAATTATTGACAATTTTGCACCAGGAAACTAAAATCAATGAGAGAGAGAGCAGTTGAGACATACATTGACTTTTATATTGAAACGCAACAAGTAAATAAGGCGGCGGCAGCGGCGGCGGCGGCATGCCCAGGGTGCCACTTTACAGCTATATATTGACCAATAATCCAAACTTAATGAACGTTTTCTGGCGTTATAATCCTTGTAATGAAACACGATGAATTTCTCGCGTCGTGAGAATGTTTACACTAAAAGGCATATGTTGCCAATGATTAATATATTATTGAAGTTTTGAGAATTTAATAGTAATATAATCTGTCTGCCTGAAACTGCTGAATTTCTGTCTTATTAAGACATTTCAATTCATTCTGTTAACATTTACTTAGCGTTGTATTCTTAGTTAACGATGTCAAATAACACACAGTAACAAATTATCTACTTTTAAATAAATTCAGTCAACAATTCTTACAAATATTTTACTTTGCATGAATAGGCTACATTCAAAATGGCGTTTCATAGAACAAATTTGTGTTCTTTTTGGAAAATCAGTTGATCTATTTCGAAAACTTTGCACTGAAATACTAAGTATTTTCTTAATATTGAACAGTAAAGTACATAAATGTATTCATGTTTTCTCAGAATATACAAAACAAATACTGCCATATTTACTGCCATTCTTTGAACACACTTTTGCATTATTTCCATTATGTAATTTTAACATTATTTTATTGACTAAAAGTTATTAATCAATTTATAAATTATAAGCTTCAAAGTTCTTCATGCAATTGATAGTAACAGTTTCATTTTCTATTCTGTTTAGATTCAACTTCAATCCACGAGACAGGAACGAGACATGGCTATAACCAAATCCCGCAAACTTGAGGAAGAATTGCAAAACCTCAGGATGTATTATAGGTATTTTGCAAAATGTTATAAAAAAAGAGTTATTATAAAATTTATTTATAAAATTATAACTCTTTAAAGATATATTGTACCCCTAAACAAAAATTATAATTTTTTTTTATTGAATATACTATTTTAATGTCACATAGAAGTTTTTTATTTGGATCGAAAAAAAAATTATTCACCTGATAAAACTGTAATTTAAGGCAAAAACCAACAGGTTGTTGGTCGAATTTAACTGTTTGTTTATTCAAATTTTTACATTTTTGAAAATGACCTATTTAAAGTCTGATTTTTTAATCTTCATTTTTTCATGTTTTTTAACACATTTTATATCATTTTCTATTTACTAGTTTACACAAGTCACTATCGCAAGAAGCAAATCTCAGAGACCAATTCAACAATACTCTTGGCAGCATAGAGGAACAAGTCAAAGCCAGAGATGAAGTACTTATCAAAGCACAAACAGACAAGAATCACCTGACAACACAGTTGAAGATGTCATTGGACGAGAGAAACTACGTGGCCAGTGAGTTACAGCAAAGCGCTGTAGTGCAGAGGGAACTGAAGCTGAAATGTGACAAGTATGTTTTCAGTTTTAACATTGTATTGTTTGAATGTTCACATTACATCATGATGCTAAAAATAGAATTTGCCAATCATGTTTCCTGTTTTCTATGCTCCTTTTTTATTTTTTTGCATGATAACATCCCAAAGTCATCGTCCCAATTTTTTTGCCAATATAATATTATTAGACCAAGCTTATTGAAATGGATATATATATTTCTGACCTCACAAACACTTAATAAAATTATTTATGTATTGAATAAGGTCCGTAATAATAAATCGTACACCCTCTGTCAATTTCTACATTTTGCCAAGTAGTATTTATCTGTTATGTTTTTAATATTTAGCAATGCTGGTAATACCTACTATTTAAGACATTATTAATATTATAATATGAATGATATCATCATTCCTTATTATTCTGAATAATAGTTTTTAATTACTAATCTGTGTGAACTGTGTCATACCGTCATTATACCATCATTATACCAATATCAACTGGTTATAATTAATATGTTATATGATACTAACAGCTGCTCCCGATCATACTATTTTAATTTCTCCCAAATTATAATTGGGAACAAAATCATAATCTTTTTGGGAATAACCATACTGGCAACGAAACTTTGTAACTGTGAGAAGCGGTCATGTGCGTAAATAAGACCGTACCCATAAGCCCCCTTTGTGCAGGTCATCACGCTTGAATGAACATGTGTGAACGAAACATGCTATTTAGATTTTCGTGGTATTATTAAATTAAGAATATCAACGGTAAGTGATACTTAATAGTATGTACGGTTTGTTACACAAACTGAATTTAAATCAGTTTACTTAAGAAAGTCAAATCGTGTGTAGTGTGAGCTGATATTTATTAATAATACTAAATTATTTGAAATCATTAGTTTTCCCTCGGGTGTGTTCATTAAATAACTTTAATATATTTAATCTTGTTCGACCAATTTCAGATGTAACAATATTATGCATAAAATGGAAAAATAGAATACAAAGTAATATCAGTTCACTTGTATATTTGTAGGTGGATGGATAAAATTAGTGAAAGGAAATGCATTGCAGATATTGATAAATATTACCAATAATTAAAAAAAAAGGAAGATTTTATTTGGTTTTCTGCCATAAATTTGTAAATTTAATCAATCTCAAACATTTCAGGCAATAGTTTCCAAAAAGATTATCCATTAATATGAATATAGATCTTGTGTCTTGGCTTATATGAACAATACAAAGAAAGTTTAAAGGCATGTACAATGTTTTAAGTAAAGTAGCTTCATTTCGCTGGTTAGGGCTTCTTCGGTGAATAAAATGTGTATACAAAATTTACAAAAGATCATGGAAGATTTAAGTCTTCTATGTGAGTTTATTGACTAATATTATTTTATTTGATAATTTCAAATGAAGATTTATATTCAATTTGACTGGTTGGTCTGACCCTGCCCCATATTTGGAATCCATCTAGTGAACTGCATTCAATGATTGCCGGTATATATTTCTATTATTCTTCGGTTTATGGCATGTAGGTGGAAAAATGTTTTGTTATTTTTCAACAGGTCTTCAATAGCTAAAGATCATATTCTCGTAGCTTTTGTATATACTATTGTTTCTTTGTTTTTCTTTCTTACAGACTTGAGCGACTTGTTGTAGTGTTGAGAAAGAAGCTAGCTGAAGGCAATATAACAACCATCAATTGAATGAAAGAAGAAAGTTCAAAAACTTAATGTTTTCATTTTTCTAAGCAACAGCAAGTAATTTTAGATATTTCATTCCATAACATTTATTTACATAGTTTTAAGACATGAGAAATGATTGGTATTTATTGTCGATCAGAGAATGAAGTCAAGTGCTTAGAAGATTATTTTCTTGTGTTGGGTATGCCTAAAGCTCTGTCTACACTATCAACAAAATGTGATGTGCCCAAATATGGAAGTGATATGTCCATATATAGACACATCACATTTGTTAGTCATATAATGTTTTATAGTGTAGACAGAGCTTAAGATACAAAATGTTGTTAGAAAATAAATTAAAAGCATTTGAAAATATACCAAATAAAAAAAAATGATATTAAAAAAAGAATAAAATAAATTGTTTGTATTTGCCAAAAGAATGTATAATTTCTTATTGATTATTTATTAATATTGATTGGTATTGATTAATAATTATTGATATTGATTGATGCATATTGATAATGAAATACATTAGATTTACATTATTAGAATTAGATTTATTAGTATTTATATTTTATCTAAAATCTTTTATTGAATAACGATTTATTGATAATATAGATATTGAATTTAAATGATTTGTAATCAGCAAATCTACTGCTAATATTTCTAAATTTGAGGTCATGTGACAATTCTCAACGAATATTGCACAATTGCATATAATATTAATTTTTATTTACTGTATGCAAAAAAGGAAAATTGATTTTTGCATTTTTACACAAATTTGGCGTAATAAGATAACGTAGGTATAGTGTATATTATTTTCCTTGTTATTTGTAAACAATTTTACATTTTTTGAGGGTTTAAATTTTATATTTGTTAAAGGTTAGTACTTAATGTAGATAAAGAAGTCAAGCTAATTTTGAGATATAACATATTAAGATAATTAAAATACCGTCCAATATGCCTTGAAAAAATCATTCCAGTTATATTGTATATGGCGTTCTAAAGAAATTGCTTTATTATAAAATTGTATTCCATTCATATTTATTCACTGGTTTGTATTATTAACTCTGCCGTCCGTTTTTTACTTTGAAACTACGTAAGTATTAAAATTAATTATTATTTTTCGTTTAAACATTACTGTTGTTGTTAATGTCAAAAATGTAATAGTGGATTTACTGCTACTTAAATTATTCATTGTAAACTACATTTTCTACATTTTATAAGAGAATCATTGGTAAATATAAGATTTTTTGACGTTAGAAGAAGACAAACAACAAAACAGGATTCTTCACCTTGATTGATTCGTTCAACTTGTCATGATCATGTGCATTTATGTAAAGAAAGATAATATTTTTGTTTTGTTTACGTTAACAAAGAAGGTGATGCGTTTAAGTTTCAGTTGACGCGTTATGACAACATACCGTCAACTTAGCATGTACTGTATATTTTATTCGTAATACCATTACTTGTACATTTTGTTTACATTAGGAATTTTGTTCGAATTGAATATTACTTTAATATATTTACTTTAACTTGCTTACTTTCAATTTTATTATTTGAATATGTAAATTTAGTTCGAAATATGTAAATTTAGTGAAACAACAAAAAAACCTGTTATTTGCATTTTGTTTTAGAGAGTACTAAAGAAGGATATTAAAATTATATTTAGTTTCATTTTCTTTATTAACCATGAAACTTAGTAGCAGTGTTTACATAATGAGCTGCAGGTAGTAATAAATTATAGAAATTTACAACTGTGTGTTTGTGTGTGTTTTATGTCTCCAATCAATCATGGCTACATCAAATTATTTTGTCATACCGTACTTCATTTTATTCACTATAGGCCTAATTCTTATATAAGTTATCATTCTATATTCTAAAGTTTCATCAACAATTTTTGGATTATCTTCGAGTGTTTTATCAATGTGTTTCACCTAAAATTGTCCAAGCTTGGATTAATAATACAGTGCAATATTTATCATTTTAAATTTACCATTTTCATTCCGAAATTTTGTTTGAATAACTTCGTTTGTTTCCTAAATATAAACACATTTAACGTTAAAAGCGCCGTGAGCCTATATCATAGCCGTATTGCGGCAATTCAAAAACAATTAACGATGATGTAAGACACTTTTATTAATGTTACGTTACTTCCTGATATTACTAATTATATATCAGTAGTAAATATATATCTAACATTGTCACGTACAACAGGATGTATAAGAACCGGTAGTACAAATATCTGACATGGTCATTTTGTCACGTTTGACAGAATACTTCGAACCGGTGGTGAAAGTCTAATATCAATTGTCTTTGCAATATTTTGTCACGTCGACTATATAGAACGAGAATCCGGTTGTAGTTATATTCAATATTGCTGGGGTGTTTTCAGGATGTTCACTTCAAAATAAATATTTATACTTTGTCTCGTCTGTGAGTTGTTAATAATTGTGTTTAGTAACCACATATAAGTGGAAAATTCAAATAACTAACCAAACACATTAGAACAGAAAACTATAATTTTTTCGTCTTTATAGGCCTAGTTGTAAAAAAGAAAATGATGTAGGCGTATTAAAGTCTATTTTAAAATAAAGTATAATACTGTATCAATATAGAGAAAACGGCCGGATGTCGTACAATCATAACAAAATCCTGCAATCCAGCTTTAAAAAAAAACGTAAAGAAGTTTCTCCAACTTTAATTTGATTGGAACTAAAGTCTTTAATAACTACACGAAGAAAACAACACATTAAAAAAAAGTAAAGATTCAATAGTAGATAATATGTTTCGGAATCATAATATGTACTGTTGAACTAAGGGTAGGGCCAGCACTATTATTATTATTATTATATTATACATCGACTTTTGTTCATGTTAATGTTTATCAATGAGTTTCTCGATAATAAATCTTTCTGTGAACTTTGTGAATGTTTTACGGTTGAACTATTTAATGTTATTTTTTTCTTTAATTTCACCATCAAACTTTCTCCACATTAAAGTTTAATGCATGGGTTTCTAAAACCCAAGGTATACTACGGATCACATATACTGGTGGTAAAACTAGGCCTATTACAAATATCAATATGATTCGTTGACTGTGTTAATATTTATTTTATTTTACAGAGGTAGGATCACATATACTGGTGGAGAATGATTATCAAATTTATTAATACCATGACTGTGTTAATATTGATATTTATTTCGTCAAACAATATCCCCATATTGGAATAATTATGTTTAAAAGACATGGTACCGGTAACTTGGTACTCAACCAATACGTGTTTTCGATTTCGATTTTCATGATAGGGAGTAACGAATACAGAACGGTTCAGTTTAGATTATGAGACAGAAAAAATATTATAAAATTGATTTCGAATTTTTTATTTATCATTTTTATAAGGAAATAATTATAAAGTATTTATAATTTTGTTTTCATAATTACATACCTTTTGATAATTAATTCGTTACCACAGAAACAGGCCTAATTTACCAATTTTATATTGAAATACAAAGTTACTATTGATTTTTGATTTCATAATTAAAAATAAGCCTTTTGGTAATGATTCAATATCTATTTTGATTAATAGAATAATCTTCTCTTTCACGATTGGTCATTTTAATTATAAGTTTACGTGATGTTATTCGTCGAATACCATTATTGCATCTTGTACGTAAATGAGGTTCGAGGAGCCATCGTGTATACTGTGACCCGGTTATGCTGTATACAGTTCAAATTATATCCCCAAACTTAAAGAAATCCATTATACAGGATTTTCAAAGACATTGTTTCCCCGACTACTCTGTACCATAATATAATTTTCTAGCTACGGTGTTGACTTAGAAATCGAACCCCGAGCAAACACGGCCGATGCTTAGTGCACAGTCTTTCATATCGACTCATCAATAACAAGCCTTCGGGAACATTAATTGAAACTTTAATCACTGTGTAAATGCAAACCCAATAATAACAACCACAAAATATCTGGTCTCTAGTTTATGTTACATTTTAATATTTGAAGTAAAATTTAACATTGCGAAACTGAATAAATTAGGGCCATCTGACCCATTTCTCCCATAATCCAAAACATTCCCCCTCCCCCACCCCACCCCTTCAGATTATGGAACATATATAAATATTACAGCATCAAATTAACGGTATCTTAAAATGCGTTTAATCTGTCTGTTATTCGTTCATTCATTCTTTAATTTCAGATATTTTATTGTATTCCTTTTAGTGCAAAATATAAAAAATGGATCAGCAGGCAGACTCACAAAAGTATGCCAGAATGGATATAGATCGCTTTCTGATGAGGGCAGTTACGTCATTGACCAAAATTACAAGTACAGCTTCTTAAACTAAATTTGTTAAAATAAACAATGTTTAAAATTATTCGAATATATTTAAAAAATCATATTTCTGCTCCCACGTTATGTTCTAATCACTGCGAAATAATTGATTTAAAAAAAAGACATCGATTGAAACATGTGCACGATTCTACAAACGCGAATTGAATTTATTTATTATACGGATTTTAAGAGGATATAATGTTTTTTATTACGGTGTTTTCAATACAATTAAATAATTAAGTGTTCTTATTATGTAAATTCAAAGCTGAATAGCTGTCATGTTCTTATATTCCAAACTGAACGAACGTCTCTCCATACGAAATGGACTTAACAATTCTGCCAAAGTCTAAGCATTTCATTTAGCTTCTAAATCCCATCGATAAAACCAAAGTTTGAACAATTATTTCACAGCAAGAACGTATAAATTAGCTCTTCATTCTGTCGTCATTATGTGTATTAGTTTTTTTTATTAGTTTTTTTTCTTCAGAAAGTTGAATAATGTGTTCTGTTATAAGATGTTTCTCTAATGCTGTACTGTATGTTAGTGTTGCCTGAATGCTCTGCACATTTTTGTGGCTGTTACTTTATCGTTTTGATTTAGCTTTTTGCTTATTTTATTTTGTATCTCCATTGAGATCAGCCACTGATATCCACAGCATTATCATTTTTGAGTGATATGCTTTTGGATTTAACTTTAATGAAATATTAAATCAAGCATGCGCAAAAACCAAACGAGTGCCTTAAAACTTATAATATTGCTTACTATTATTTAACAACAATTTCGCTATCGGGAAAATCTTGATCTGTGCCACACACATGCTCGCCCATCCCTTAGTGTATTACTTTTTATTGAAACTAATATACAAACTAACAAAGAGTTTTCGATGTCTGTAATGTTGTTTATCTAAATATTAATTATTTAAATCTAAATATTCATTATTTAGTTAAAATGCTTTCTTTTGTTGATCTGCTTTGAACCTGGTGACTGACCTCCTAAAATAAAACAAAGCGGAACCAAAAGTGAATGTCGAGTTTTATCTCTGTGAAGTGAGTTTCATATTTGAAAATTAACAGAGAATATGAAAATTATAAGTCAATTAATAATACCATAAATTTTCCCAGATTTGTATCATTTTATGTCTCTATAAAAAAAATATATAAAACCAGGGAATAATGTTATTTTTATCTTTTATTAACAATATTTAGTTTTGTTTCAAAGAATATTTTGTAATGAGTTCGGCGTTCTTTTTCAGTTAATTATGCGGGCGTACTTTTGGTTTGTTTTCATCATTGTTTCCAACATCATCAAAAACATTATGTATGTATGTGCGCGTACACTTTATATTTATCGTCAGGTTGACGCTCTTTCTATTGTTTCGTCGAATGACCAAATCATGTCACACCATGAGAAATACCACGACTGTTTCATTTATTGTAATTATTAAAAATTGCCTACTTATTAATAGATTTTGAGACCTCAAATTCCGTATCACTTTTTAACAAAGGCAATATTCTTTTTTAAAATGCTATTTGAATTTCGACAACACTGAACTGAAAACTATATACTTGTCGCGCGTATTAACGATAATTGTACGCGCGCGTAAACTATGTGTCTTGTAATAACTCGAATGAGAATGTGTATTATGTCACATGATGACGCTCCATACATTTGCCTCTCGACATAGAGCAACAGATAGGCTGCATCGATAATGAAAGAATTGACAATCAATCAATCAGTCAAGTCAGCTTTGTAGTGACCTACAGTCACGGTTTACAGTCGTACATGTATTTGCAATAAGGACAAAGGTGAAAATACAAAATGTCAATTTGTTATTGATCATCATTATCAAATAATGAAAAAATTAATAATAATAATAATACAAATTTTGTAGTAGGCCTAGACATTATAAGTCTGTTATTTGACTTTCCACACTGTGATGAGTTTTCACATTAAGTTGGGTAGTCACTCCATACCACAAGACCAATGGGGAACTTTTCTGGCGCGAAGTAATTAGACTAAAATCATACATTCATGCCGTGACGTCATCATTATAAGTTGAACCATGAACAACCCTAGAAGTGAGTGCAAGTATTTATCCTAATCCACCAGACCACAACTATATATTCTGGTGGTTTTTTTCAAGTGCGGTTTTCTATCAATTCATTTTGTATTACCTCCTTTTTACTTATTATGTAAATATCCAATTAAAAATCAAATATGACGTTTTACCCTTAGCCCTTAATGACCCCGAATGACCCTACTCATAATTAGGTATTCATTTTACTCCACACCCTTGCATCTACGTATACCCTCGGGCTTCGCAAAAAAAGATGTACATCCGTTTTAACTTTAACAAGTCCTGTATTATTGTTTGTCTTTTGGTGGCTTTCGATACCGGTAAAAATTATGGTATTCAAGTTTAGCTATACTAATTTTTTTTTATAAATAGCTCATGTTTACCAATGCACATTTCAGACACGATGTTTAGAGTCTGTAATATTACGTGCAGTAGGCCTACAGCAGTGCACATAAAGACGGATAGC
The DNA here is from genome assembly GCF_964355755.1 of Antedon mediterranea. Classification (NCBI taxonomy): domain Eukaryota; kingdom Metazoa; phylum Echinodermata; class Crinoidea; order Comatulida; family Antedonidae; genus Antedon; species Antedon mediterranea. The sequence goes on along the minus strand of NC_092679.1, from coordinate 7,189,924 downwards.
GTATTTCAATATCCAAATCAGCCTTAGTCATATTCTTGTATGTATCATATTTAAAACCATTATAGGATAGCACGCAATTGATGTAATACTAATCATAATTTTTGTCAATTTTTAGATGTATTTTCTATCTAAAATGTTTATTTCTTGTAACATAATCCATATTTTTACTTTCGATTTTAAATTGTATGTAGGCCTATGATTGTTTATTTCTACCGATTTTATTTCTTGTTATATTTCTTTTGTTTAAATGAGGAATTTCTTAAACGGAAGAAACTTAAAACTCCCATGTATTGAATAATTTTAACTTTGCTTAGAAAAAAAACTTAAAACTTGTTAATTAAGTGAAATATTTTTGCTGAAGTCAGAACAGCCGGTACGAACATACTGTATTTGTATTACTTAAATCTTAGATAAAGAAATAAGTTAATTCATAATAAACTTCTTTAAAATCACATTTTACATAAATTAATAAATATTTCTTAACTTTTGACTTAAGCCCTTTCCTAAATTGAAAACAAATCTGGAAATTACACAAAAATAACAACAATAAGCAGCAACAAAACAACAATCGCAATTATGTCAATTACGACGAATAATCACATCCAATTTAACGAATTATTATTTCTTTTCAATGTTTATTATCCCTAATATCGACAATTCTCCGTCATCATTTCGTCATTATTTTGTGTATAATGTTTATTTGTTGACCAATGTCTAAACGTTATCTCAAATTGAATAGGTCGTTCACCCTTTAATGTTCTATGTTGCTGTTCTAAATTAGTACTAATATATTTGCGTGAAATACTGTACTTTACTGTTATTGTAGGCCTAACGGAAATGTTGATATTGCATTTTATAATATTATAAGCCTAATTTAATTTTAAAATGACAATGTTGTACAGTTCCAGTTTTTTTAAATGTAAAAATAAATAACGTGTATTCTTTGGTAATGTTAACCATTTTTCTTGTTTAAATTAAATTTATTTGTTTTTTTTTTTAAATCTTTTTTATACAGTATTTATTAGCTTTTGTAAATTTTCTTATAGGCGGAAGCCCTTTGGTTTTTTTTTCATTTTTGTCAATTATTGTTTTCATCCTTTAGTAAATGTTGAACGAATACATTTTTCCTTTATAAGATTATTTGAAAATCGACATTTAATATGTTGTTTCTTAAATGTTCCCAGTTGTGTTGTTCATATTATTGTATTTGTTTTTTTATACACAAGTTTAACTTGATTTAAACAAAAGCTCTTTCCATTTTTAGCTCCGATTCTACGAAAATTGTATAAGATTATAAAATGAAATTAAATTAAATGGTTTAATTTGATTTGATCTATTTCGATTCGAGTAAAAATACAGATAAAAACGAACAATCATTTTGTATGGTACCAGGTATAGCCCTCTAAATCCCCAAAAAGGAAGGGGTCCCCTCCCTTGTTATAGCAGCAGTAAACCCTGTGTTGTACCGGTAATACGTTACATTACAGCAGAGCTTGTCTACTTGCCATTGTTGTATCTTTCGACACGAATTCCCAGTAGAGATAAGATGCAAAGCGAGCTAAGAAGCTCAAATTATGCGTTGAATACATAATGTACTCAGTCCATCCATCTCTCACCATCTACTTACGGTACAACCCGAATATAAATCGAACGAAAATACAGTTTTTAAAACTCTTATGAAAATAGTTTATAATTTAATAAACAAGTATATAATCTGTACATTTAGATTGGATTTAATAAGATTAATTAATATATCTAAATTCGAGATTTTTCGTCGATTTCGTAGCTTAACAAAATAATATAAGTCAGCAATTTACGTTGTTTCGCATCGAATCAAACAAAGGGAAGATGTCGCCGAGTATATATACGTCTTTTGATTCTCTGAACATATTCTTTAAAAAACGAAATAGTTTTCTTTGTCCGTAGGTTATGTCTCATATTGCATTTGAATAGCTACGTGAATATTTCATTATGTTTTTAATTATAATATGTTTTTCTTGTTAATTTAATTTTCTTTATATGGATATAATATCATAAATAAAAGAATGAATATTATGGTCTAGGCTTATAAGCTAAATTCATATTATTTAGAATTAAATACTTAATAATAGAAACATATCGTAGTGTACAAGAGGGCCTGGCTTCGTCATTTTTGTTAATTTTGTACGCCTAATCGTTTGATTATATTATAGAATTGTATAATGTTATGCAATTTTAAAATAATTTATAATTCGGCCATCTTATGGATGCTTGTTTATATTCCTTTTATCTATTTTAAAAAATCTTTTTTATTTTCCAAAAAACAATGCAAATATAGAACGGTACGTTTAAAAAGAATATTCTTTTTATACTTGAGCAATATAGATAACCATTACATTGTGTTGTCTTTTTGTTTCTTTTCAGACCGGACTTATTTTTTATTCGACATGGGTCAAAGTCTACCTGTGATTGTATAATGAAAAATGCTAATAACATATTTCTAAACATACGTAATTTGTTAAATGACTGAACCATCGCTTATTCATGCAACAGAACTGGACTTTGGAACAGGAGTCAGCAATTGCCCATTGGTACACTGAATCAATAGCCGCCATATTGTTTAGTAAGAAGCCGGTTGATATTCAGAATCGGCTGAATGGTGATAGATAGATGGTGAACGATATTGCATAACACGGATAGCTTATGAAATTATTTTGCAAGGTTAAACTAAACACCCTTAATATAAATAATATGAATTTAGGTTTATGGAGACTATAACCCTATGAAACAAACTAGATTTAAACTTTTCACGTTAACCATTTAGTTATCCGAACAACAAATGCAATGTGCACGTGTACTTTAGAAAAGGCGCACAGAAAAGATTACGCCATTATGACCTGAAGAACAAATTTGTTGTTTAGTGCTGTCTATGTTTGTACCGTACAGTAGAGTAGCAGCAAATAATATATTGCAGCCTATTATTTATTTATTTATGTCTGTCATACTTGGATATTGCTATGTATGAGGTATGAGCAATATGTGTAGGCATAGAGCACCGAATATTCCTTTCTTGGAAACTAGTATCTCTATTGATAATTAGTAGGCCTGTACTATATCAACGAAATACTAATATAAGCAATAAAAATGGAGTTGAACATAATGTTATATTTTATTATTATTAAATTGTCACATTGTTTTATTATTGCATTTCATTTTCATGTTGCCTTGGGTCACATATTGTAATTAAAAAACAATAACAAGATTTGAACTCAACACAAGAATGAATATGTGATCCGCGCAAACGCAACGTGCACGTAATGCTTACGTTAAAATATGTGCACGTTGGATGTATCTCTATAACCTAATGAATAATTATTAAGAACCAAACAGACTGTACAGTAACATTCGGTTACAAACTGTTTTTATCAGGGTGTCAATCTAATATCGATAACCTGACGGCCTGCTGGCTAATAACCTTCTTGATTTTTGATTGTTCTAATAAGGTCTTGAAATTGTGGTTCACAATACCGGAACAACAATACCCATAACAGAACCTGTTCCATGTTTTTGTGTTAAGGGTTACAGGGGTCATTACAGGTCAAACCACCACCCAAAACAATATGGAAAAATATGGAATGAGGTTTGAACAAATTTCTTTTGGTTTCTATTTAAAAATTCGTTGATTTTAAAAAGGTCTAGACATGGTGAAGCAATGAGATTCCCAAAATAAAACATCAAATCACATCTAATCTGATAAAATTTGTTAATTAAAAGAAACAAATAAATGGAAAATTGGGTAATTCAACTGGAAGCTCAACATTCTGTGTCTTTCATTTATCAGGACCAAGATTTGTTTTTCATTTATCAGGACCAAGATTTGTTTTTCATTTATCAGGACCAAGATTTGTTTTTCATTTATCAGGACCAAGATTTGTTTTTCATTTATCAGGACCAAGACTTGTTTTTCATTTATCAGGACCAAGACTTGTTTTTCATTTATCAGGACCAAGATTTGTTTTTCATTTATCAGGACCAAGACTTGTTTTTCATTTATCAGGACCAAGACTTGTTTTTCATTGATCAGGACCAATACTTGTCGATATCGTCGATATATTACTTTATTATAATATTTAATGACTTCTATTTTACAATAAATTTAGGAATAGGCCTATGTCAGTATTTGGTTTTTTTTCTGTTAAAGATGTATATATCCTCCACATTTGCAGTTTTAATAATAAAGTCAGAGCCACTTCTGTAGGAAAAAACGATCAAAAATAATCATTTCACTTATAAAGACACAGCAAAAAGAATTAACTAAAGATCATTGTCTGACAGACGACAGACTTTATATTTTTGCTTTAAATTACAGTATTTTAGGTAAAATTTATTTCCGATCCTTGGTCAAAGTGAATTTGTCATTTTGGTACATATTGAGAATCAGAAAGCCGAAGCTAAATAATGCTTACGACAAAAACATCCAACAACATTTAGGCGTAAGTATGATCTCACATACCTATATTATCCGATCGTTTCTGGGGCGCGTTTCACGCACATTTAGGATTATTATTATTAAACGTTAACGTTGTTAACGTTTTCCGTCTTCCGACATTACGCTTTCCACAATTTGTTTCCATTTTTTTCTGTTTATGGCAGGATGGTTTGTTATTGTGTTAGTTAGTTATTAGTGTCTAATAGTCCTTGTAAGTCTTTCTTTATTTGATTCATCCAGTTATTTCTTGGTCTTCCTACGGGTCGTTTTACTTTCCTGTTAGTTTCCTTCATTGTTATTATTAGACTCTAATTAATTTAAAGTCTAAAGAATATTCACACGTATTTTTCCTAAATATACCAAATAGATAATTAACACAGAGATATTATTAACATGTGTTCCTTTATGTTGAGTTTATTCGCTTGAGTATCGTTTAGGTTTAACTTCTTTGTCACACACGCGATAACAATCTTTTAGTCTGTAATTTAACGCCACTTATACTGCCAGAATATAACTAATGCAATAACTCGTGTAATAAATAAAATAAAACATTTCAATTGCTGGTGTTAGTAGTTCGAAATGTTTGCACAATAGGTTATGACTTCTCAAGTAGATTTTTATGTAACTTGTTATGAACATTTGCAGCTGGTTTCACCTTAAATGAACTGATACTGAGCATGCCTATTGAAGTTTTGGATATAGTTATTTAATATTTTATAGTATTACCCGCGCCGACACCGACTTCTCTAAAGTTCCGGTAGTAAATAGGCCTAATATCAAAACATTTTCATATTACGCAGTTTATTAAAGGCGGTTCACGAGTTGACGTAGCCGATCGCATTTGACGATTTGCTATGTTGGCATGATCAAGCTATACACGTAGGGCCTAATAGGCAATTTCTGCATTTATTTACAAAATGTGTTTGCATGGACCTACTACAGTGTTTCATAAAGAAACAACTTGTTTGTCTTATACTAATTGTTTGTTGTTTTTCTTTAAAGAGACTATAGCAATTACCTCCTATTGCCGCCATATTAATTTCTTTTTTAAGATAGTACCGTAAATATAACAGATATTATTAAATAATTCAATGAAATTATTAATTAATTGTTTTAGGTAAAATAAAAAAGTGTATATTTTTTTTATTACACCGTTTAGGCTTATATTTTACATACCATAACCAAGAAACATAGGACTGGCCATAGTTGATAGTTCATTGAAAGAGAAACAGCATTGTTTTCTGTAGGCATATTGAAGTTATCAAATAATAAATTGTCTAAAAGGGTGCTCTTAAAACCAGTACCTAATGTGTGTATTCTATGACATCATGACGAGGTTACGAATTTATAACGTGCTGTTTCATAACCAATACAGATACGATACAATATTATTTATTGTCATTTTAACAACAAGCACAAGTGAAATTTGGTTGGTTGAATAAAAAAAAGCGTCGTAACCAGTAATTTTAAATAGTTTTGAGCAACTTGCTATTAAATACGAATTGAATTATAAATAAATGATTGTCGGCAGCATTTATTGTTTTGTTTCAAATTGATATCAGTCTACCAGTTTGGCTAAGCTTTAAGAATTTTAGAGGCTAATTCCGATGATTTTACTGGCCCTCTTTACAATTTTAGCTAGTTTGTATTTTAACACATGACTAAACGCTCATACAGTTTAAAATAAAATACATAAATTATATTTCAATATAAAACATAATTCCTTTGTATTTAGTCAGTAATTTAGTGATTAATAACGACAAAATGGAAGCCGAATACGACATGCGTCGATTTGAAAACAAAACCAAACGTTAACGAAATGGTTACTTTGTGACGCGCGAGCGATAATAAAAGCAATGTACTTACCAAATACGTTAAATTAAGATGTTTTACATGTTTTTAAACATTGTGAATCTAATATGATGTTCCTTGTGTGTCTTTCAGCCACGTACTGACTAGAAATAGAACGCTAGAAAACGCACTATGTCTGTGTACAGAGCAGTTAAACACACAAAAATGTAATCACACAGAAAGTGTGTTTATTCAAGAAGGCACATTGCACTACACACAAACAAACTACAAATCTAACTAGAATATCTGCAATATTTTACCAATTTTAAACGCTTTCTAACATTAAAACTATTTAGCTATCTTTCGATCACATTATTATGTTATTTAGATATATAATTGTTGAGTTAAACGGTAGAATTATCCGCTACATATTGCGGTGTTCTAGTCTGAATTGAGGCCCTCGGGGAAGAGGCTAGTTTCATTTGTATTCGGCTGTGTTTTGCTTGTGGCGTCCGTATCTATTTAAACGCTAAGAATAGATGGCAAACAAAAGTACCAGGTGTTGCAATAATAACAATTATCCAGCCGTTTAATTATATTTTGGAAAATAGTATAACTTGTATAAAATAATAGAAAATCTACTGCTTAAAGGCAAACACTATATTTAGGTGTAAAGCAGCAAAGTGAATTATTAGTATAAGCTTATAGTTATTTATGATAATGTTCATTTAAATAGGCTTCTACAATATTGTTTCTTATAAAAATTGCACTATTAAAATATTTATCATTATCCTTTATTTTTAATATTTCAATGACAAATCATTAGCCTTATTTATTTATATTATTAATTATATATTATAATATATCGTATAAGGCGTCTTAATTTACCAACAATTCATAATATAAAATCCATAATTTATAAGGTATTTTTTTTTACAAAGAAAACAATTGAAAAATAAAACCCAACTTAAAGTCATTTTTATCTACGTATTTTGTAGGTGGTAACAGCAGTAATTAATTACCGTTATAAAAAATAGATATTATAAGATCATTTAATTATTTTCGTTACAACTTCTATAAATACATATTAATATGCCTTTGATTCGTATTTGTTATAATTTCTCTTTAAAAACATATTAATGTTTCTTGGTATTTGGACATAGTCGTGTGAACATGGCACATGGTATCAATATGTAGGTGAAATGCATGATACGGTATCAAACAAAACTTTATGGCGATGTATTCGGCCTATTATTTCAGGTCCTTCTATCAACATGCCTTCAACTTAATGTTCATTTTATCTTACAGGATAATAAATACTATTAACTATTATGTAGACTGAATTCGAATTGTATACAATATGAAAAATAATATTTTGAAACCTGGTCACTGGTATTTTTATTTCTATATTCCATTGATTGTTTATTATTACATTGCTTATTACAACTAGCTACACATGATGCACAAAATATTACTTAGGCCTATAGTTTAGACTATGAAGGTATGATTTATTTTAATTATTATTAATTTAATTAATTGATATATACCTCCATTCTTAGACCTAATGAAACATTGTATATTTATTCAGTATTTTATTATTCAACTTCTGTACTTCATTTTTTTTTCTAATTACTATTAAAAGTCAAGTGTTATTTTTCATTGTTAATCAGCTACACTTATAATCACTATTCTATATTATTTTATTAATATTACATTATAGTTTTTTGTGTGTATAAATCACTGTACTATACATTATTTGGTTATCGTTATTATGATTGATTGAAGTTTGCAAGAAACAACATAGGCCTATTCACCAACAGTACGGTATTTACAGTACTAACCGGTCAGACACAACGAATAATATATTATTTTAAAACAGGGTTTATAAATAATACTATTGATTTAATCAACAACATATAGTTAAATGTTATTCTCAAATTCACATTACTATTAATAATTGTTTGACTAAATTCAGCATTTGTATATAGGCCTACAAATGTTTTGATCTACGGTAGGCTACTCAAGTTTAAACTTAATTTGACACTGGGATATTTTCAGACATGCCTACACCATGCTCAAGCACTAATTCGGGTGATAGCAATTACTACAATAAAATATACATACCTTAAATAATATAATGTATAAATGGTATAAAAATAAGTCTACTAATCATCCAAATAAAATGGAAGTATAATCCGAGAGAGTTGGTTGTAAATTGCGTGTGTCCTTTGTGAATATTTACAGTTGGACTGTTTCACTTGTACTTTGTGCTAAGAACTGTATCCGTTGAGACCGAATTACAAACAAGTATATGAACTAATATTTAACATCTCCTCCAATGTAAATGAATGTTGCTTTTGATATATAAGATTTGATTTTCGTTATATTTGTTGACTCTCAGCAAAGAAGAGCCGAGCAATTTGAGATTGAGATACTTGTTTATCTGTAAATGTTTGTCAGTATACAAAAGTATCGCATGTTGTTGATTTTGGCGACGAATAAACGCAGATGTAATTCGTTTTAGGGTCGTCTATTTACATTTGGAATAAAATATTTACAAATATGTGACAATCATTTAAAGTATATTAATAGATCAATATATAATAGATTAACACATTTTCTAATCGGCCATTTTATAATGTAATGATAATCTATCTGTGTGACTTTACTCTTCCATTTTCTTTTCTTCTGTCTAGGCCTATACGCGTGTATTTCAGACTCATGGCGAGTTCCTATATCGTTAGTTATAAAATAGGCCTCTAATAGCGCTAATTAAAAAATAAAATAGGTCTAAAAAATAATTATTTTGTTGTTTCGAATTGGATTCAATTAATTTGTAATGAATTCTACATATCATGTTAACAAAATGAACTTAAAACAACGTTCGGTTTTCTCGGTTTCGTTACGCTGGTTATAACAAATCATAAATTAAAATATATTATAATTGTATTATTCTAAATTGACTGCAAAATAAAAAATATTATACATTTTATCATAGAATAATATTTTATATTATCATGATAACTAAATTTTTTAACATGTTTTAAATAGAGGCCTATACGTGTATTACACATATGGTATATATTATATGTATTAGATATTTGAAATACAATCTTTAAGGGACTTTTGAAATTTAAAAAAAATTTAAAAAACTGTTTGCAGCAACAAGAACAATTTAAAGAATTTTGTGTGAATGCATTCGTTGATATTTGTTATTCTGTGTCATGATGACCTGCGATCATTCAACACTGACTTGTTTCGGTAACCTTACCTTAATGATTATCGGTTGACGAATTTCGGAAAAATAACAGAAATATAGACCTAAGCCTACCATCAACACATTCCTAAACAATCTAAAACTACTATAAAATGTTATTTTAGATAAGTTAAATAATTAAATTATATTATTAGACATATAGTTGATTAGGCCTATGTTCTTTTATTATTTTATTTTTAAAGCGTTTCAAACAAGCCTCGCACGCCTACATATTTTGAAACTGTTTAGGCCTTAATAGCAAATATGCCTAACACTATCATGCGATTTCATTTTAAATGTTTAAATTATTGATAACCAATAATAAATACATTAATCATGTAAAATGTCTTTGATTCGACAAGGTCAACGATACAGGACCAACTTTGCAATCATCAAAATGCCAAAATAATTATTCATTTTGAGTTTTATCATAAACTGAGGTCGCATTTATCTAATGTTATCAACTTGATCGACCTTTATCGATAATCTCACGATGACCACGGTATATAATGTCCTCTTCCGGTATTTAATAGGTAACTTATAAAAGTTAGCACACCTACTTAAAATAAATCACTTGATAAAGCATTTTAATGTTTGCATAATAAAGTAATGAAAATAGTAAGAGAGTATACAAATTTGTATTATAATGTGGTACCGTAAAAAAATAAGAAAGAAAAGAAATGACAATTCAGGAAAGTACCGGTAACCATTTATTTTTTAGGGCTAGCTTACTTTTATTATCATACAGACAGGTAAATGATAAACAGTAATAGAACAACAATATACATAATATAATATTAGGTGTTTTTTTTCAATTAAAAATGAAGTGTAATAGTAATAATAACCAATAATTCACGAATATACAGTATTTTGTAATTAAATTTGTTTTTTTATGTTTCAAATTTGTAAACAGTTATTTGAAAAGAAATATTATTATTGTTTGTTCGTTCTTCGTGGTCGCTCACTGTCTCAATCGCGTAAATAAATATTTGCAATTATTCTATGAATAATTTGCCAAAGTCTGATGTACTTGTTGACCTGATATTTTTGCGCGCAATTCAATCGAGAACAGACAAGAATATTCAAACTACCATTTAATATCAATTTGGATAAGAGAAATTATGATACGGTTTGATATTTAAAAGATATAAAAAGTTCGTATAAAAAGGATTGGTCGATTGATTATCTTATTAAGTCATATATTTAAATATATATTAAATATTAGAATATTATATTTCTATATGAACACAAAAAATAACAAATACAGTTTGAAATATTTTCAATTATAATGCCTTGCCCCACTTTTTCATAGTTTGTTAAATATCATCGTCTGTTTTATATTGTCGTCTGTTTCGGCATTTAAGAAGTGAAGCAAGTCACATTATATTAATGAAGCAAAGGTTTGCCAATTTTGTTTTCGAAGTTTGTTTTTTAACAATAAAGTACAGTAATCAAATAGTTCGGAACATTAGACATGTCCACACTGCCGGTTACAAACAGGAAGTAATGAGTTTATCACTTTTTTATATACAAATTTCGAAGCGTCGATAAAACTGGTTGAGAAACAATCTTTGTGCTGTAATCAGATCAATCAATAAAAAAAAAAAAAAGACTTTTAAAGACACAAAATAAACATTTTTTTGAAAGATTTTTTGTCTTTTATTCATAAGAATGGCATGATCTATTTAAAATAATCAATAATTATTTATCTTAAACTAATTCAGCAAGAAATTCATTCAGAAATTGATTTAAATAAACAATGGTAATAATCAACAGATAACAATCATGAATAATGATGGGATGTCAAGGTTCGAGAGACACATTTAAATCAAGGTATATGACAACAAGTGATTTGTTTTGGCACTATTTTACATCAGTCTAAAAGACACACTTACGATTCAAAATTACTAAAAGTATTGACTGGAATGTTTCCCAAAAGTATACCATCTAAAATGAAATCTAAAAAATAAAGTTCAACAACTTCATTAATATTTATCTTCAATATTGCAAACAATTATGCGAGTTAAAATCTATAGGTAGCAGTGAACATTCTCTGCAGCACATATACAAATTGATTACTAAAAGTAAAAAAGTTCTACACGGATATTTTTACAATTTACTAAATTTAACATTCTTACTAAAACTAACTCGATAAAACCGAGTTCGGACGTGTTTACCTAAAGATTTAGTTTTGTGAGTTTCTGAAGTTTTAGCTAAGTTTTAGAAGTAAATAATATCTTTGGCACATATAAAGAAACCCCACAGCTAAATGCAAGTAAATTTAAAGTCTTTGGCATTAGCTTTAGCTCGCTTTCTTTGGGTTTTAGGGAACAACTTCGTTTTATAAAATTCACAAAACACGAGCTTTTTGCTTACCAACTGAAGTTGTATAGATAACCGCTCATACAAATAAACAAATGATTGTCAAGGTAACAATTTGGTAACCAACGGCGAATAAAATCACAATTAGCACCATTTTTACATAAAATGTTCAATAAAAATTCTACAGTTTATATTTGTTGATGATGGTTAGCCTGGGCTGTAGTGAGTTGGCTGTATGTAACATCATTTGGCGCGGAATAGTCCATAGTAGCTTTAGCCATCTGTACAGATCCTGTCATGCCAGCCATAGCATTATACGGATACCCCAAAACTTCGTATCCTTTCACGTCGTATTTTTGTTCAGGTGATATGATACTGTTAATAGAGAATGGATGGGTAAAAGACGGGTGCTGTCCCATGACAGAGTGCATCGGGTGGTGCATTGGTAAATGCATGGCTGGCATCTGACTTGGGCCTAGTGGACGGTTTGAAGGCATGTTCATATGATTAGGCGTCATCGATTGTACTGGTTCCTCTTTTGGTAATTGTTGGACCTGTTGCTGTTGGTGCTGCTGAGGTGAATGCATGTTAGGGTCGCTGTTTGAATCTAAGTGATGTGTTGGTGATGTCGTGGTACTTACGGAATCTGTAAGCCTGCTACCTTCAGAATTTGCGATATCTTCTCCGTTTGACGATGACTTTGGTTGTCTGTGTTCTTTTTTGATACATTTGAAACGCTTCTGACGGCGAAGGTAACACCCGTTTTCAAACATGTTTCCAGCGTCTGGATGCAGTGTCCAAAAACTTCCTTTTCCGGGACGGTCGGGTGTTCTAGGAACTTTTAAAAAACAGTCATTGAAAGAAAGACTATGGCGGATTGAATTTTGCCATCTTTGTTGATTCTGGCGGTAGAATGGAAAGAGATCCATAATAAATTGGTAAATGTCGCTCAATGTTACCATCTTTTGCGGCGATTGCTGGATAGCCATCGTGATGAGAGAGATGTACGAATAAGGTGGTTTAGCGTGCGTGTACGATCGTCTGTATGTTTTTTCGGCGCGTGCACGATTGAGATCTGCCGCCTGCGCTTGTGCAAGACGCATACTCATTGAATTGTTCATCGGATTCATCTGTGTCATGTTCATCGCCTGCATTGATGTCATCGTATTCATGGCATTCATTCCCATTCCATGTGGAGTCATTCCATTAATGTTTCCTTGCATCGTACCCATGGTATTCATGGGGGACATTGACATCGTCATAGATCCCATTCCTGTGGAATGAGGACCGGTACTGCTAGCATAAGTGTTCATGCCTCCCATCGCATTCATATGCCCCATACTGTTCATATTCACGGGCGACGCACTTGGATATCCTGGCTTTGGTGAAATCATACTTGTTTCTGTCGTCCTGGCCTGGTTGTTGACTATTTGCCTGGGGATGCCCAACACTCAATATTCAAGTGAATTTCTCGTCTTTGTACACAAGCAGCCACTTCTATGATTACACACCAAACAGTTTTTCAAACTCAGGTTTTATGTATAGTGAGCAAAGTACGTTTTGAATCCGTTGTGTACTCACAACTTGCAGTCAAATGATCGCTGTTAAGTGACCCCGTAAGTAAATAACCGGCAATTAATTAGTCCCTCCCCCGCCTATTGTAGCTACGTCAACCGACCGAGCCATCTCATTCGTCAATTACGTCTCCTTTATCATACAACACCCAATTACAATGCGTGTATTGTGTCCGCGTCACTTTTTTAAAGGTGTCCGTCACTGTGTTTTAAACTTACTTATCTTGTTGTAGTATAATAAGAATTAGCGGCACCGAAAACCCCCAAACGACACCGCAAAAAGCAACAGGAAAAATAGAAGAGATATGTCGGTGATATTTGCGGTGATTTTCAATTTGCTTAGCCAACCAAATGATCACATCAATTTGTGTATACAATACATGAATTAGGCTATATTAATTGGTGTATTAAAGTTGTTTATTAAATATTGGCTTTTGAACACGAGACTGAAAACCATATATTTTTACATTTCGTTACATTTATACGACCGTTCAAAATAAGGCTACCGGTATAAATGTATTATAAATTAAAAAACTAACTTACTGTGGCTACATTCAAATTGGAAAGATTTAAATTTTAACATTTTATATTACTTTACTTTTACTGTTGATATTATCATACCACCGTTCTAAATTAAAAAAATAAAATAAAAACTCTTTTTTTCGCAGTATAAATGGAAATAAATTCGCTATTACAGTAAAACTGTTGTTCATGACATGATTGCATTTGTGTTATGTAATAAACGAATTTTATATTTTCTTTCAAGAAAAATATTATTTAATTGTACCGTATTAATTTAATAGATCTCACTAAATTATAAAACGAGTTTCATGTTAAATAAATATGATTTTAAATTGTTTCACCACTCTATAGGCCTATTCAGACATTTAAAACTAAAAATGATTGAGAATCTGATGGGATATTTTTAGCTTTCTGTTGTAAACACCTGAATTGAATTCCTATGCCACGATGTTCATTATCTAACATAGAAGATTATCTCCACTCTTCCTTCCATATTATGCACAAACACGTATAAATATCGTCATATTAGCACTCTTAACTTTTCACACAATTAGTGGATTTAGACCACTCCGTTTTGTTCTTCTATTGTCACTCGATTAGAGGTGAATTTTACTCAAAATAACTTAATTAATTCCCATGTTTAAGTACTTTTCAAACATTGTTAACGAATTAACGGTGTACCGAACAGGTGTCGTAAATGCTGTGTTACATACAGCAAAAGGTGTCTTAAAACATGAAACTCTCTGCTTAAACCATGGAGCTATAACAAATGGAGCTGTTTATAGCTCCATGCTTAAACAACAGTTCATATCATTCCAAACCGAGAAGATCGCATTACGTAAACATATCGAGGGCGTGGGTATTAGAAGCATGGCCCATTGTGTCTTTATTGCAACAATCACTTAATGATTTATAAATGTTTATGAAAATAAAATAATAACTCATAAAATACAACGTATATTGGATTAGATTTTATACTGCTTTATATTAATCAATTCAATAAAGCAACCGAACAAATTTAGAATTGTTGTTGATTACGGTATATTATGTCACTTGATGTATTGTCCCCAGAAATGAAGATTTATAAAATCGACTTTGTATAGGTCATTAATGAAGTTATTCCATAAAAAACGAACAAAAAATATGATTTCACTTATAATAAGACAACATAAACAGTTAAATTTAACCCAAAAAATAATTGTCTTACAGAAAATTTGACTATTTTTGCTTTAAATTACAGTTTTCTAAGGTAAATACTTTATTTTGGACCCTAATTTTTTCAAGTAAATAGCTATTATGTGACATTAAAATGACATATTCAACAAAAAAATTAAAAATAATTATTTTTTCATTGGGAAAATATTATATCTTTAAGATATTTAAAAAATAAATCATTTTTTGTCGGAATTAATTATCAGTGCTATTTTATTGTTTCACTTTTCTTACAGTTATGATTCTGCAATTATTTTACATTTTATTCTGTAAAATTATGTTTCTTTGTATCATGGAGAAATAAGTTACTATACATGGAGTTTTTCCGTAGTTTAGGCCTATATAAAATAACATCAGCGTAATATCAGGGAAGAGTGACATTCACTATAATTCCCTGCATAGAACTTGAACATATGCAACATTAAATTACTGTTGTCATTATGAAATGACATGAAATAACGAACGTCAATCTGAACAATAACAACACAAATAAGCGGCACTTGAAAGGGTTAGCGTTGGCATCCGTTGGCCTGTGTGTCATAAACAATTAGTAAAGAGTAAATCACTGTATGTAATTGCAAACATTGGCATTATTGTAGCACATCAGTACAATATATTCATAAAACGTTATTTCATGAAAAAATCACTCTCATGAGATTTATGCTGTGTTTGAAAGTTGCTTGTTTTAGTTTCAGTTTTTATTTTCCATATTTTTGTATAGTTTTTAAGTAATTTTGATGTTCAAATTTTAATAATAATTGTAATTGTATGGACGCACCATACGCATATGGGCCACTTTAAAAAAAAGTTTCGATCTAAATATTTATTATTATTATTATCATTAAAAAGACAGCTACGTTTTACCATTAACTCATGGAATTCCTCCATGCAAGAGATATTATTTAACATTGGTACATTGTAAGTATTTACTGGAATGATTTCTATTCTCTTTTTGCTTGCTTGTGTTGCAAAAGTACTATACTGTATATATACACACAATAAATGATATGTAAATTATAATTCAATGTTTCGATCGAAATAGGAAGTGGTATAATTGTCAAAATATTTGGTTAAATAGAAACTTTAGTTAAGTGTGACCAGGGAATTAATGGCCTTTCTTAAAAGTTAAATTGTCAACAAAAAAAACGAAATATTAAAACAAAAGTTCTTTAAAAATAACACAGTAATTACGGTATGTAATAACAAATGAGATTCTATTATAATACAAGAGGTCATTCGAGAGGTCATTCCTGATGACGACATAACTGTTGAATACAATTGTTTATTTTGTTTTTAAATATATACTTTAATCTTAATATGTACATAAGTCAATGTTCGATGATAAAAAGTGATCGAGGAACAATTAAAACAATTAATAGGTAAGCCTAGTTCCTCATTTTCACTTTACCTTCTGGAATACCACGGAAACAATAATCATAAGAGGTCATTGAACTCATTATTATTATCAAGTTTATTACTACCTCGCATTCAATACCTCGCATTGAACAACACGACTGGAGGAAGCTCGTTTTCTTTAACATTTTGTTGAACCCGTGTATTTTAGGTTAAAAAACTATTTGTTGTATAAAGGGTATATTTTGATTATTTTAGAGAGAAAATATAAATTTAGATTCATTTAAAAACAGAATCATGTGGAGATATTAAAAACTCGATCAATTTGATTATCGCCTAACAAATTACTTGCATGACAGTGCGCATACGTCATTGCGTTGCGTTCAATGGGAACCAAGCTTTAGTATGAGAGATTCACGGAAGACAAAAGAAAACACTAATTTGTTAATGAATTATGATAATGTGTGAAAACGCGCGCATGTTGTAAAATAAATCCCAAGTATGTATGAGAATACTCTGTTTGTATCAAATAAATTGATTGCCATGAAATTGATGTATGCATCTAAACAACCACAAAATTCGATCCGAATGAACCAGATACTTTAGTCGAGTGTTCGAGAAATCACGCCGATTGAGTATTGCGGAATCCGATACATTCGTACGGCTGTCCATAGTGCGTATGACGTTCTGTACGCGTAATAATAATACTTACATCTCTCGCACGTGACACTTGAGATTTCTATTTTACATTACAATTATGTAGAAGCATAGACCCAGGTGCTGCCTTTCATTTAGGCCTACACGAGGTATTGTTTTGAACCCATTCAAGATAAATTGGCGTTTCGTGTATCTCACGTCGGCTTTTGTTCTCAAGGTGTTGAATCTAAAATGCCGTTGGTTAATAATTGTCACAACAAATGACACCTTAAGATGTTTAGGTGATGAATAGAGGTTTAAATGGATGTATTATATAGCAATTAAAGGTATTATTCAATGTAAGGCCACCGTCCACTTAGTATTAAGTTGTCCACACGTCGTTCAGGCCTCTGGGAGTTTGAAATGACTTTTAAAAGAAAAATGATTCGCTTTAAAAATAAAGACAGTTCGGGTGTTACAGCTATTTTAACATCTTAATAAAAATGATAATCACTGGCCATGCTCTGAATGTACCATGCGCCCATGTAAGCAAAAACCACGTAACTTGCAGTGTCTGTTCGGCATAACGTACGGTAGGCCTTCCCCCAAAATAAGATACAAAATTGACATACAAGCCTAGCAAATAGCAAATTACAATTTACGTAAAAACACAAATTAGGTCTCGTTCACACTAAATTAACGTAGTACGCGTACTCAATTGACATATACGGTAACACGCGCGCGCGCAAATAGTCTGAACAACAATTTTGGATATAAAATAACCACTTTACGGATTATGTATTTTCAAAAAGAACAAGGCCTGCAAAATCCCAAGAATAAACAAGCCGCAATCAAGAGTAGATTAAATCCAGTGTGTGGTCTCAAAAAGCTTTGCATGAATTATTGTTTTTATTATTGATCCAATTGTTCATAATATCAAGTTGTCTGATAAGGTTGTTGATGGCAGGGAGATCTCCCTGTTATTAGTCATTATTATATTGCTTACATCGTTCGAATGGTAGGCCTAACTTAATCACATGCAGACCAATTCAAGTTGAAATTCGTAAAGTTCTCAGTCATAACCAACATGCTATTTCTACAATTTTTTCCAATTACAAAAATATATCTAATTATGCAATGCAATAAAAATAGGCCTACATTCTTTAACGCAGGCCTATCGAAATATTTACGATAAAACGATTATAGTAGCTAATTTTTAGCTTTGTTTAAATTCGATATACGTTTAAACATTTACACATAGGATCAATCGTACGTTGACTTCCTGACTATCTGTTGCAAGAAGTCTACAATCTTCAGTTCCTAACTCACAGACTCTAAATAAAATAAATAAATAAATAAAATTAATCATACAAATTATTTCAGAAATATATTTAAAACTACTATTAGGCCTATAAAAGGGAAAAAATAAATTTAAAAGGAATGAATCAACCTATATATGCCGATAAAATTGTATGATAACACATGTCATTAGTGAAACGTTAGATAGTCTGACTTTGGTGTCGAATTACCGCCTATTAGTGACAATCGATATTGTTACTCACGCTCATTTTATTTCAAAGTGATAGCTTTATGTGCAAATTAGCCACAAACTGAAGCGACAATATTCAATTATTATTCACTCATTAGAATATATGCACTTATGACTATGTTCTTTAGTGCTATTTCAAAACCAGAAATTATTATTATGACGCCAGAATCAGGTAAAGACAGTGGTCTATCTGATTGTGTTTTTTTTCGCTCAACCAGCCGTTCACTCCGCGTTTGGTATATTCAATTCAATTCAAAAAAAGGCATATATTAGAATAATACTACAGTAAAATCACTACTATACTTTAACAGTATTTGTAAAACTTGAACCAACTGAATAATCATTAAATATTAAACGTGATAGTGCACAAATTCTATATAAATAATTACTGTTGTTTTTCCTTATTTTTCTTTTAATATTACACTTACTAGTTTTCTAGGCCGGTGAACATTATTGCATTAAATCACTTGCATACCGATAAGCGTACCATGCTGATGATAACAGGATTAGGCCTTCCAGAGCCTAAAATCAAACTACCAAAATCATATCGTCTGAAACTGACTTAATCCACCGTCTGTCATTTGCAGGTCTCCAAATAGAAGTCGTTTTAATTCATGCATTAATCCAGACAATAAATATTTGACACAAAAAATAAATTCCTGATTTAGAAATTCAATGCAAATTCAACAGATTTAGCATATTAGTTAAATTACATGTGTTTGTATATTAGTAAGTAAAGTACCTACATTTTGATCGTTCTTTGTGTACTCGAGACTAACAACAAACATTTACCATTTAGGGCTTTGCTGCTGCTTTGCATCGTGAGGGGTATTGAGTGTTAATATCTCCCCTGCTGACGAAATAAGTATTGATTGACGCGAAGGGGAGATATATACATTCTGTCTGTTTTATATTGGAGGAGACCGAGAGTTAGGAGGGGATGGGCACGGTGTTTGGGGTAATTCAAATGTGTGTACTTAATGCAAATTACTTTGTTATGTTATTATATTGTTAATGTTCTCTACTGAAACACTTTGGAAATAAATGCTTTAGCACTGAAAGTGTCATTCAAAATATATAATTACGGTCCTATAGTTCTTACAATAATATATTCTGTTGATACAAATAAATTGTACGTATAGTACCGCGAATGAATACAAGATACTCGATGTTTCTTCTTTTTTTTTCTCCTATTTCTCGTCACAAATTTGATCTTCTATTCAGGCCACCCTTTGCTCGAACTGTCTGTTTTCAATCTTCACTCTTTTCTAGATTCTGTAAACTTTGGAATGGTCTTCCCTCTGATTTAAGTGAGCTTGCTCTCCTTGGCAGGTTTCGAGAATTCGAGACTAGTCTTCGCCAACACTATTTCTTTTGATTTTACCTGGTCCCTGCTGTATTTTTTTACATCATGTCTTAGATTTTTATTAATAAATTTTTTCTCGTCATTTGTTTTATATTTATATTATATTTTATTTATGTTAAAGGAAAGTCTTTAAACAGTGATTGGGTTCGCTTGTGACAATCCTGGCTTTTTGTTTCATTATTTTTTTAATGTTTTCTGTTGTATTTGTATTGAGCCGATATTGAATAAATCAAATCAAATCAAATAAATTAATACACGAAATGTTATTTGTCTAATTCGTAAAAATAAAGAAATGTTGGTTATATGCCTACACTGTTGACTTTAAAATTTGTTTAAAGTGAGACTAACGAAATATACTTTTACCAGTAACCTATTGATTAAACTCACAGTTCAAAAGTAAAATAACATTCATTTTCAAGCATTAAGTTTGAGTAAAATTGGAACATTTGATAGGATTACCGGACAAAATCAGACACACAAATTAAAATTTTAACAGAAAAATTAGTAAATATAAATCATGTAGTAGCAGTTATGCTATCTTAAAAATATATATATATATATATATATTATATATAGGGGCCTATTTATCGAATTGTGTTTTTGTCTCAATTTCATTGGATTTAAATGTTACTGATTATAAAATACATAAACTTAACTCAAGACTTTGAATACTTATCTTGCCGCTTTGATGTTTTAATTGTTTATTGGTAATGTATTAATTTGCCCAATATATTAAGTACGTTATCTATCCTGCCTCCGGTCTGTGTGCGGTACTGGACGACGGCGGATTATCGCAAAGCGGTGTGAATATTACTCCCTCATTTCACAGATAACGAAATTCGGTAATGTACCAGAGAAAACATTAACAATAAATTACAGTAAATTATTTAAGATTTAGCTGCCAAAATAAAAGTTTGGACTGACTACCATAATGGATGATAACAGGAACGACACAATTAAGGTGCAGTTTGTTGTGTTTTTTTTTTTAGTTTTACTATTTTACGAGATTTAACTTTTAAAACAATATGATTTATAGGAGCAATAATTTAATTCGTTTCTCCAACAATATATTGAGGAGAAAACAAGACAAAAAAAATTTAGAAAAATAAATTGAATAACAAAATTGGACTATAGGTATAAATAATGTTTTATACATAATCACAAGTGCAATAAAAATATTTGCTTAGGTGAAATAATTTTGTTTCAGTAACAATGGACTCTGGAGAAGTGAGAGTAAACAATTCACATAAATCCAATATTGCGCAACGGAACAGCATGAGACAAAAAGCACACCATAAATATACGTGAGTTTTGCTAACACGTTTCATAATCATAACACTAAAAAACTGTTGTTAATGAATAAACAAATGATATGAGGAAATAAGATAATAATATTAATTTTAATTTCTAATCTTTTCAGTATGTATTTCCCCATGGTTGATGAACAAAATACCAACACACCGGGTATGGATAACCGTGATTGTAACAAACTGTATATACAATTACTGTATTTTATTTAAATTCAATTCAATTCAATTCTATTCTATATTATCACCATTGCAATTAGTTTATCATGTGCTAATTGTAGCTTCGGGACGTTGTTAAGCGCCTTTTACAGATTGTAGGCTGGGGAGTTTGAGTAGCGGTCCAAAACAGATAATCTGTGAAAATGGCGCACAAATCCGACCATATCTGATTTAAAATAAACAAAAGAGCCACATTAAGAACATTTAAAGAAAGTGTGAAAATAGGCAGCTTAACTGGTGCTTTGAATGAGCGGCGATCGTCTGTTGCATTCATCCTATTGTTTGCCTTGTTAAAACTATTGGGCCTAGTGAATGCGAAACCTTATTAAGCCATCGTATTTGATACATTTATCTCTTGATTCTTATATATTAGAAATTGGAAAATGCAAGTGTCCCCTTGGATTATTTCCGGTTTGTTAAAATGTTGCCGTTAGGGGATGTTTTAAAGCAGACAATGGCCAATCAACCTCAAGGACGGGATGTTTGTTGTTGATCAAAAAGTTGTTTTTAGTGTGAGCAGGGAACATTTCACTCTTCCCTGTAGTGTGAGATATGAGTAATGAAGTTATGTAACATTAGGCTTAATTGAGCAAGAATTATAGCCTACTATAACAACTCCTTGATGATGACATTAAACAAAATTTAAAGTTTGTATTTTTTTGTGTTAAAACGGTTTTCAGTCACTATGACTAAATATTATGTGCTTATACATATTTATATTTATATATAATATTATTGACCATTGTCTAAAGAATACATGTAAAAGTGATTGTATTGGGTAAACCATTTCACTTTCCCTTGATTTCATTTATGGTTCTTATCAATTAGTTTTATAACCCTGTTATATCGACATCCTAAAGTTTAGTGTACCGACTGTTGTCAGGGTATAGCCCTATACGTCGCGCCATTTTCGCTCTTTGGAAATAATATGAATACCTACCACTTATAAGCCTATAGAAATGAACTATTAGTTTCTCATTAATATCAGTTATTATTAACTAATAATTATGTTGTATCTGTTTGTTGTATTTATTTTGTATCTGTTTGTTGTCTATATATTTATTTTAAGAACGCACCGTGTATGAATGTGTGCCAGTTGTAAAGGTGTAGCTTCCTTCAATAAATATTATTATTAAATAAATCGGCCGTAATTTACTTAAACGAGTTTTAAAAAAACTTGACATTAATACGATTTTTGTATTAAAATATTGTATTAGAATATTTCAGATACATTAAATAATTTAGTAATATTACAAATTTAGACGAGGATGAGGAATTTATTATGTTAGGAAAATAAAACGTTACTATTGTGTGTTGAATAATAGAAATGATAACTTACGCCCTCTGCAGTTAAAAAAGTGGTTAACGGTTTGAGGGCGATATATAGTTTTTGTCATAATTCAGGCAAAGGATATCTTGTTACATTACAAAACGTAATAGGCTTAGTTAACGATGTAAAAAAACATGAAAAGTTAATATTATTAAAATAAGACTTTCTAGGCCATTTTGCAGTTTTAATAAAGTTAATAATTTTTTTTTGGATCACATTTTTGGTCAAAGTGAATATCAATTTAAATGGCTTTTAACAAAAACACCAATATTTTAGTAGTTATAGTATGGCCTAGTTATCTTTAAAAACAGTAGGCCTACCATATCTTAGACAACTCAGCTTCGAGTCTTAGACCTATAACTGAAATTTTACACTTTAAAAGTGACAAGTGAAAACAATAAATTCCTTTACTACTAACATTATTACGAAATGGCACGGTAATAAAATTTTTGTAATGACGTCATATAACTCATCAGCATACCAGCATGGCGCTTATAACCGGACCTGCAACAATAAGTCAAACAATGTGATTTTTATTAATTGTCTATGGTTACAGTAATCATGGAGGAAAAAATAATAATTATTATTTCCTCCATGCAGTAATTTATTCAATAAGCCCATCATATATATTAACTTAAAGTAACGTTCAAAAAGTACTGACGAAATTGAATAATTAATTATATATTTTGTTATCATCTAGGGCCTATTCATTTTAATACTGGGGTATTAGAGTGTTAAAACATTTTATTACTGATATCTAAGAATTATGATAATGATAAAAATAAATCAATGTTAAACTATAGAGTTCGGTAAGGGGGGGGGGGGGGGGGCTTTCTCCATTTTATCCAATCGAATCATGTTTCTTTTTTTTCTGTTTTATACTTGTGTCTCAGAGAGCAACTCCATTTTATATATTTATATGCATGATATAATAAATGGAAATGATGACCTTTCCACCAATGAATCATGAAGGCCTAATCTCTACGGTAAGTTTTTTGTTATGTTTATTCCTTTTCTGTTTGTTTGTTAACGCCATATTTATAATTCAGGGGACATTTTTTTGTGAAACGAATGAGGAACGGCAACCTCTCAGGAGGTACCACTATATTAAGGGAACACTTTGAGGGGTCCCAAATATGTCCTCTTCATAACTATTCTGTGACTGAATTTTGTTCGAGGCAATATTTGATTTTCAATACAGCTCGCCTGTACCATTCCACACTAAATTAGGGCTACTCTAAAACGAACAAAAGAAACGATTTACAATGTCATAAACATGAATAGTAACAATATAACGCAGATAAGATATAAGACATACCTTATTATCATGTTTCAGTATTTATATAATTGTTTGTAATTGCAATTGTAAAGCGATTAGCAAAATGAAGAAGTTGCCGCTGTACTCCGTTACCCGTCTGCCAACACCAGACACACCTTTCGATGTCGCCCGTCTATTCGACCGACGGCCTTTGAAGTGGTAATTGTGTTTGATTTAAACTCACGAAACATTTATAAGAAATTTTACAGGATGATATCAATCACAATTTATGATTGCAATATAAAGACTCCAAACAATGAATGACGATCGGTTTAATGTCACTGTTAGTAGGATTGCCGATCACAACGGTTGTTTTAAAGTAAGTAAACGTTTTAACAATTTCATTTTAATCATTTCTATTTTTTTTTTCGAATACCAAATAGGCCTAAGGCTATCCGGATAGAAAAAGTTGAAATTAAAAAGCTTAAAACAATAAAACCCAATATTATTAAACTCGCTAATTAGTAAATAAATTACTCATCTTAGGCCTATTCTTTCCATTCTTTCTTTTCATTACTCTCTCACTATAAAGTAAAACGTTTGCAGTCTAAGACTACTAATATTCTTGTTGTGACGTTTCATGAGGGGTCCCCGACTTAAGTTGGTAAAGAAATATCTCAGCCCGCTCGTCCGTCCGTCGTTAGTATAGGCCTACTCCTTCATTTATCGACTTGTTTAGCACTTCGTTCACCACAACTATATTGATACCTAAAGATCTAAAGATAACATATGACGAATATGTGTTACTGTATCATGGAACTTTCCTAAGCTGCTGAAAACTTTAAGTGATCACCGGGTATAAGGTTATCTCTATTCAATGACCTGAATACGATGTCTACTATCAAACCTGTAGTAGCGAAATGACTTATGCATCTGGGGGTAAAGTATTAGATAATGTGTTACTGTTTCTACCGCGCACTAATGCTATTTTACTCGATTTGTACAACCTGTTGAAAATAACAAAGCCCATTCTGAAATTTGAATAAATAAATAGACCATAAAAAGGCAACGAGTTTAGGCCTATGTGGCAAATGTTACGAGATGTAGGCATTTTGAAGTATGTCTACGTGATGATTATATTGCATTCAAGACATTAGAGAAGTCATAACGACACAGATAATAAATTACTTTATGGTTTTTTCAAATGTCTGAAACCGAATAGCATGGTGACGCAAAGATTGTGGAGGAGGGACGTGAAGGTTTTCATAGTTCAGTTCTGAATGGTTACAATCGTAATGAACTTGAAGAACGGTGAAGGATACCGTATTTCAATGCTGTGCCTTTCGGCATCAAAGTTACTTTCAATAATTGGGTTTTAACACTGCTACTCAAATTTTATTATATCGCAACACATCCCCTAATCGATCAAGAACGGTACCGAATAAAAAAAAACCGTATTACGAATCGGTGTTTCAATACACCCATCGATCAATCAATCAAGACAAGAAGTTTACAACGTTTAATTGGGTTTTAACAGCCGCCCAAAGTTTATGTTATCTCATAACAACTCTAACCAAATATTAACACACCGTCAAAAGGGAATAGTACCGTAGCTTACACATTTCAACGAGTTATTAAATCAGATACCGTAAAAAGTTGGATTACTCATTAGTTAAAACCATATCTCACGCGAGTGAGTTGAGTTGCTGGCCAATCAGTTTAGATGATCATATATCGTATTCTGATTGGTCAAATTACTCGCGGCGCGCTTACGTCCTTGCGTTGCGTCCAACATTCATTCATTCAAGTTCATGTTGCAATTGCGTCTTGTTTTATATTTTTGGGATCGGGTTTTTCGCAGACCCTCTCGAAATCAGTTTATGATTGATGAGTGTTATTAAAATGTGTTAAAATCAAACACAGATGCACAATAAATACCGTATATAATAGGTACTGTACCGTCTTTTCACAAGAGAACAATCTTAATATTATGAGGCGCCATCGAACCAGTCTCTGAATACAAATATGAAGTATATACATAACAGTTTGAAATAAAGGGCTATTGAATAAACGGCCACGATCTCCTTCAGATGGCATACAAGCTGAACAGTGAGATTTACTATGAGTAAACTTTGCAAAGACTTCCATCATTCATCAGTCTTTAAAACAAGTTGTTTATTTTTATATTTTAAAGTTTAGTCACTCAGCATTCTTGATAAGTTTACCATTATACATTGAAAAAGGCATAAAAGGTGCCAAGACGCAGTGTAGGTGCTCAACGTTATATCAGAAAGTGTTTTTGATACGGTGAGATTTTTATCTTATTATTATATATCAAAGCAATTTAACAAGGATTTTTTTATAGTAATGATTCGACAATAGAAATGTATAATAATTACCGGTACCTAGGTGATGCACTGAATATCGAAAACAACAAGAGATATCAAACATAATAAAACAACATCAATGTTAACTGTTGCTTTAATTATGTAAACATTAACTTGGTTATATATTAAATACAGTTTCTTTCGGTGGAAAGGACGCCAGTCGAACCGATATAGGCCTATTGCAAAAGTAAATAAGACGAAAGGCGTTTATTCCATATAACTTTTTATAATCAACAATAATTTGGAGTCCAACTTTTTCCCACATCGAGTGACATTGTGACGTTCAATAGGGTTGCCAACCCAAGAAGCAACATGTTTTCAATAAGTGGTCGTTGTCATAAACAACCACCGAGAAAAACGTCAAATCATTTGATATCAAAATAAACACTCGCTTCATTCGGAGCTGTTTCCGTTTATAATAATTTTTTAATTGTCAAATAGAAATCCTGGATTGGTCAAAAGTTAGAACGATGTACAATTCATCTCCTTACGTTGTAAATTTGAGTATCTGTTGACAGGATAACCTATAAACTACGCTCCATATTGGTGTCGTATGTCCTAGTCCCGTGGGGTATTTTGTGGCCTTCAACGATCGTATAAAATTGGTAGCATTGTTACCACGACTTTCACTTCAGTACTAACACGGGTTAAAGTGTTCCTCATCGACTGTGAACGTGTATCGTGACGTTATTCATCTTTAACGGCCTAACTGAGTGTGAATCTTGTTTCTATCTACTAACTTGTCCGTTTGTGCAATTTCAGGCTTGATAAAGTTCTTACAAAGTTAGTCGGTGGTTGTGGAAAGAAGACACGGTAATTCTAGTTATACTAAAGTATTGAAAAAGAAGGAAACAAAATGGCTGATGATAACTGTAGCGGAGGAGATCCAACTACCTCAGAGATGTTTAAAGGTACGTTCAATATCATAATGATTAGATATGCAGGGAGTTGTACAACTACCTGAGATAATATGTAAGCCTATGTTTAGATGAATATAATACGCCTAATTGGATATCATAAAAAATTCATTACAATAATGATGTCCTTATTGTCTGTTTTATGGCATATTGACACCACAACATGGAGGATAATTTAATGCCGATTAGATGATGAGAAGAGATGAAGAGAACCGTCTCACACAAAATATGCATTGTATTAAAATATGATAGAAATTCGGCAAAAATTATCGTACCATAGCAATGACCTTTGTTGTCGTGGCAACCCGACAAGATATTTGCCCAGAGGTGGATATCGTAAATTTGACCCTGCTGAAAAAAATGGAATCTATGTTATGAATTATTATAGAAAGAACTGGGATGATGCAAGATAAATAACTTATTTACTCAAATTATAAATACAGTAAATCTCGATCATTATAAAATAACCGTTGATGTATTAGCTCACTATGTCTCAAATTTGTGCACGCGATAGCAGCCATAATAGTTCTTGTTTTATTGCAAGTCACAAAGTTCAAAGTGACAATAATACTAAATAACGCTATTTAGTGTGTACATTAATATTTGTATGTTCTTTTTTTAGAATTTGCTAATGATACAGGGTCATTATTGACATTAATAACCTTAACATTAATGTCATTTACCACTATGTTTCTGTACTTGGAGTCCAGTATGTATATTAATCAAAAGATAGCAAGTAGTCGACGCAGAGTTCGTCTACTTTGTATTCTGGGAATTTATCCTGTAAGTTTTACAATAATAATAATACCAATTAGTAAATTAAAATTTGTTTTCAAAACGCAAACATTGAAATTAGTCTGCCAGTACACCGTTTAGTAAATATAATGTATTTTAAATTATACTGTACCTATATTATTGTATTGTTTAGGTATCACCAATAGGCATACTCACTCTCTAAATATATTTGATATAATTAGTGTTCGACTTTCGAATCCAGTCATTACTAAAATATCGGTGTACTTAAGTATGCATTGTGTGTGCATGACTAAATGTTAGACAAGAAATTTGAGACATAAATACTATAACATGGTCAATTAAATCTGTTTAGGTTTTATCCGGTACCTCACTAATTGCTCTGTACGTTCCAGCCGCTCATTTGCTGTGCAGTTTTACAGGCTCTATGTAAGTACGCACTTATTTTAACCGTCTCTTACCCTCACAAAAGTACGGGGCGCCGTTCGGGACTTTAAAACTGACAGACTTCTGACTTTAAAAAAACTATACTGATACTTTTGCTTACTGTTATTTTCCTTTGCATAGTTTCTTTTCAGTGGCGATGTTCCAATTTCTGATGCTGGTTTTCGACTTTTACGGCGGAAAGATGTACGTAATAGAGGTTTTAAAAGATCAAAAGCTACCGCTAGCAAGTCCCCCTCTCACGTGTTGCTGCCCATGCCTACCAAAGATGGATGTCAATGAGTAAGTATAGATTATAAATGTTTATAAATGAATCAGTTAACCAATATCGGGTTCAGATTGTCATTGATAAATCGATCAGTCACGTGTCTTTTAAGACAATAACTGGACAAATTTCACAATTTAAGTCGATGGCGTTAACTCGGAATTATGCACTCTTTACCCGAAGAAGGCAGTAACGGCGTTCCATATCACACTAGTACTCGAAACTCGAAATTATTCCTATTTGTTCATTTTCTAGAAAGAACTTACGATGGGTAAAGCGATTGGTGTTACAAGTCGCATTCGTACGACCTATCGCACTGTTTGTCGCGTCCGTCTTGTGGGCGAATGGGTCTTACAGACCAAAGGTACGTTGTTTTATCACTCAAAATAAAACCTTAATAATATAAAAAAAATATGTAAAGATAATTACATACATACTGTTCTCTCTAAAACTAAATAGCAAATGTACTTCTAACTTTATAAACTATAGGTTTGAGAATAGTTTTTATTGATAATTATTCTAACATTTAATTTTAGTTGGCGTTTGACGAGGCGTTTCTGTACATTCAACTCATCTCCTTCTCTTCTACGTTCATCGCTATATACGGCATCGTCATGATCTTCAGGGCGTCACGGGAACCTCTGCAGGATTTCAGAATCACTCCCAAGTTTCTAGCCATCCAGATTGCCTTGATCTTGACAAATGGGCAGACGATCTTCTTGGCGCTCTTGGTTCTCGTTGACGTCATTCCGTGTACACCACCGTTCAAGTCACAAACAAGAGCAAATTGTAAGTTTATCCGATTAATCAAGTAACAACTACAATGACGAGCTTTCGTTTCTAAATTTCGTTTCGAAATATACTGTAGTTTATAGGCCGTGACTGCTTCTATGTACCGTCATCTCAAAACTACCGTACTGTCCGAAAACCTTGCCAAAACGAAGAACGAAAGCTAGCCATTTAATCGATAAACCCGATTGCCAACGACGACTGTCGATAACGATGACTGTCGAGACAGGAGAACGACTACAAACCATACAATATCTAACTGTTTATGTTTTTTCTTTACACAGACGTAAATGACATGTTGATTATCACGGAGATGTTCTTTTTCTTCATCATGGCCCGAGTGTATTTCCGAACGCGAATCGGGAATGAAGAAAGCCTTCAACAAGTGAAAAACAAAATTATGTTGAACGCACAGAAACACTTTCCAGACTCTTGTCCAAACTGTGGCTTCCAGAATGATAAAACTGATGACGTCAACGGTATAACGATCAGTCATATTAACGGGCAGCAGACGGCGGACGAGGCAACCTCACCAGAAGATAAGGAGAACCTACTAAACAAGCAAGGGATGTTTATGATCCTTAACGGCGGGGAAACTGTAAATGTTTAAAAAATAAGCAGCTTCATATGGCTTGCTATAATACTACCAATGTACCGCGTCTTAAAGTAGCCCACCCCTAAGACGAAAATGTTTAAAATAAACAAATGCTGTAGGCTAATGTTTGTGTCGGGCGCAGCTGTATATAGTTAGCTTAAGCGACGTTAACTGACCTCCTAACTAAACCATTCAAGAGATGTTTATGATCCTTAACGGTGAAACTGTGAAATAGTTTACAAATATCTAAAGCAGCTAGGCTACTTCATAGCTTGCTATGAATTTAGTTTTTTTTTCGGGCGCAGCTACCACATTTTAGTTATAGTAATTGGCCTGAATTCGGCACCTGCTTTCATTCCGATATCTTTGTTTACCTCTAGCTTTTATTCATCAGAAATATGTCGGAGTAAGTTTTATATTTTTGAGAATGTAGTAAATACCCATTCTCTGATAAAACAAACTTGATCAGTGCATGCAGGAAATTTGATTTAAAATTAGTAATATATTGACAGGGTTACTCACCTAACGTTCTTCGCTTTGTATTCGTAAGTTAAGCGTTTTAGATACAGCCATGGATTAAGGAATAGAAATCCATGATATAGCATAGAGGTAAAATGGTGACGTAGTACCCATAATTCCTCAAATATTTTACAATTCTAAAACGAAGGATACTATCCTATGAAGACTAAGCTTGCGGCTAAATGAAAAGGACTAGCTTAGTAAGAACGCCTGAATATAGGCTACATGTCACAACGCACATGATAGAAATATCAACTATGCAAAAACTTTTTTCCACTTTATGATGTCATTACCCTCTATACCACTACAAATGGTGCTTTTTCTATTGAATAGCTGCTGAATTCCGTCCCAAACGCACAGCTGCTTTTACAACTTTTGAGTATGCAATTAAAATTACTTTAATAATGACGTAATCATGTAACGTATTTAATTAATTTAATTTGTTACGATATTTAAAACAAAACAACTTATAATACAGTTAATGTTATTTATGTAACTGCTAATATATTAATTTTGATAATGACGTCACATATACAGTAATACGTTTTGATAATTTCGATTTCATAAGAATGCAGATACTAGGGTTTTTGACTGCCAATTATATAGCCCTACTGATTATAATATGCTAATTAGATTATTACATGTTTTTCGCAGTTTGGTATTAACATACTTTAGAACAAATTTGAATAATATGTTATATGTTACCTGTAATTGAGAGCCTAATGCTACATGTATACAAGTTAATGTTAAGTTTTGTTTTGTTGCAGCAACATCTTTGTTTAGATTTTTTAATTAAAATTAGTTTTGAGTTTCTATATATTTTAATAAATTCCGTCCGTGAAGCATAATTCTATTTTGTAGTCAGTCGAATTAAAAATGATTATTACGCATTGGCTAACATACACTCAACAGTAAGTGCACCAAATGGAACTGAGGAACTTGGAGAAATCTACGCCACCAACGTACGATTTGTGAGATATAAAGTGTGTATGGCGCGCCGATAACCAATCAATTATGAAACGCACGAAATGCATAAATAAAACACTGTTACGAAAGTATAGGATGAACAAGATACAAATATATTATATTTTACTTGATGGCAGTAACATTAAGTATCAACATAGAATTCGAAATCCTAGAATCAATTATTACATCAACAAAAATATGCAAATTACAAACACTGAATTGAAGAAAAACACTAATATATTACAATTTTATAATATTTACATTATATTAATAATTTTAAAATACTGAAAGTTAAGCAGTAATTATGCAATTAGTTTAGACTAAGTTTCAACTAATTTCTCTATTTTTAATATTTAAGTAATTGGTAAAAAATCTAGCACTTGCCTAAAGTCACTAATTAGCACAAAGTATATATAAATTTCATATAAAATTAAGTAACTAGGATATTAGCAGTATTTAACGTCTTTGTTAAAGTACCATTTTTATAAGCATCATGATTCATTACGTAAATTAATAATTTAATCATTTTTAATTACTAATAAAAAGGTTAAAAATCTGTTAATAGCTCTCAATTTATGAACAGTAAATCTACTATTATTAGTAAAGGTCAACTTTCTAAAAATGTACTTAGTTGGCATGGAAAATTGCAACTTAAAAGCAAAATAATATGGCCTATTAAAAATGGTGGCGAAAATTAAATATTATGTATTTCATTCTTGATCTCCAGCTGTAGAAATTACTATACCGCCCTCTGGAGTCAACACTATTTGGAAGTATAAAAACTACACCTACTTCATGGTAAAGCACCAGTAAGAGACATTCACTTTGTTCATATCAATTGAGTACTGTATGATCTATTTGAACATACCAACATCAAACGGTAATCATTTGGCACTAGTCTGTGGTCCAATTTTACAGCTAAGTTTTTTATACAGTAATATGTATCTACAATGTATGTATCTTCTGTGAACACAGAATAATTGCTTACAGAGACCTGCTTCTGTTTATACATCGACTGGTTTTTTATATTCTCCTTTTCTTTTATTATCACTGTGCACATTTTTTCTGGCGTAACATCGAGTGGCACTCAACACGGCAACGGCAAACCAAATGCTAAATGCAACCCATGATGCAATCTAAATAGATAAACAAATATTAAAACAATTAATAGGTAATAATAATGCATCAACAAATTAACCAATTTAAACTGATGTCTAAAGACTTTCATCAAGCTTTTATAGTGCAATAATGACGTGGTTATAACGTCTAATTATTTGGAAAAATTTTAGATATATTTTAATGTTAAGTACGTACAAAACAATATTATTACTATATGGATTTCTTATATAGTATACTGATAAAATGCTCTGGCTGGTCACGATTTACTGGCATAGATAGTGAAGACATGTTTATGTTAAGTAGGTGCTTACATAATAAGCAGGCATGTCTGTTTATTGTTTTACTGTACCTGTGCATCGTTCAGAATATCGTAAAAGCGTTTCAGTCCTGGGTTTTTAAAAATATCCCCAAATGTCTGATAATCTCTACAACTGTAAGGCAAAATAAAATCAGAAAAAAATTCATACAATTTTGTTTATACTTCAAGACATTTATATACAAATATGCAGTTATAATACAATGAACAGTTTAACTATAATATAGTCAATGGAAATTGCCTTGCTATAGTTTTTGCTACAATGTGGGGCTGTTTTGCTGTATAAAGTGAATAAATTAACTCCATTTTCTTAGGAGCAGAAACAGGACAAATTTGTGGTAACCGGTTAAAAGGCAGCGCAAAATAACCGGTTAAAAAGACCAATTTAATTCGGTGTTAGAACCCCATTTAACCGGTTATTGCTGCAACACAAAATAATGGTTCAACTACATGGCAGTAACCGCCAGGACCAATTGCATTTTGGGTAATTTTAACAATTTTTGTCAACGACCACCCATTGATTTAACCAGTTATTTCAAAGCACAAATTGAGCAGAAATGCAGTCTTGTTATTTTTAATCCATTTTATAATAAACAGTTAATTTGCGTTATGCATCAGAAACAGACCCAGTGTAATTGTATGGCAATGAGTATAAAGGTCATTAAATATAATTACTTGGCACTGTGTAGTTATAATGGTATTATCAAATTACAAGACATATCTGTTTGTCTAACAATTAGTCATGTAAATATGAATCATAGAATTGTTTGTTTAATTTATGTTTTTAGAGTTACATGAGATATAGTAAAGAAAAAATGATTGTTAATCTAACAGTATATTATTAAATTTTATTTAAAATTCAACAACACAGATTGTCACTTGCCAATTCTCTCTATGTCACATTGGTATCACATGTGACACTAGTATTATATATGTGAAGCTGTTACATATTTACATTACGTATGAAATCAATTTGATTTGAATAATCTAGATATGAGCTGGACTAGGTCTAGGTATGAGCTGGGCTAGATTTCAAAGGCTAAATTTTAATGGTTAGCTTAGTAAACTAAGTACTGTACTAAAAAATGAAATGAGGATGTAGAAATGCTGGTGATCACTTACTGAGGAAGACTAATTGGCGCCACTCCATGTATTTCATCGCACAAACTCTTCAATCCCATTGTTATCAATATAGAAACAATGAACAGTAAAACACTTAAAATGCCATAGGCAAAAATACTTGCTATTTTAAGAAATTGCCTGTAAAATGAATAAAGATAACATTACAATTGAACGAAAGAATAATTGTCAACTGATTCACAAAAACATAAGCAGTAAATCAATTGAAAATAATCAGCATAGCTATCAAACAATCAATCTAAAGCTCTGTCTAGGCCTACATTATTAAACTAGTTTGACAAAAAAATGTGATGTGCCCGCCGAACATGGTAGTGATATGCCCAAATATGGTAGTGATATGACATTATCATGTCCATATATTGGCACATTGCATTTTTTTGTCACATAACGTTTGATAGTGTATAACTTTGTTGTCTGACAGCAATATAGGATTTAAATGACATTTCATTTCCTGATACTTAAAAACACAAGCCATGTACAATGCAATACAAGGTTAGGCATAGAAACAAAAACAAATTTAATTATCATTTTTAAAATTTGATATACAAAATATATAATTTAGTCACAGTTTTATTTGTCTGATAATAAACATTTTTTTTTCCAAGTATATACTGAACCACAATTTTTTACTGTGGTACGTATGATTTATAGCTTGTTCCAATGTTAATAAATGTATTATGAAGTCACCTGACCAAATTAATGTGCAAGATTTCCAGAAAAAGAAAACTTATTATTGCACAGGTTTAAAGAGCAAACACAATGTAATTAGTGAAGTTAGTGAAGTGAAAGGAATAATTGAATAATATTCAGCAATGTATTAGAAATAAGGTTTTATAGAAAACTCCACACAATATGGTTTTGTTAAGGATGCTACTATTACTCATTTCCTATAGGACATCAAAACCAAGACCTGGCAATAAAAAGAGAAACAGCTCAAAAATAAAAGTTGGCAACCAAACAATAAGAGGAAAGTTGCTAAACAATTATAGCGTAGTGATGACACATAATGAACCCAATGCCGGAGAGGATGAGATTATTCACAAGAAGATTAAACAGACATTTATTATTAAACAAAAATAATGATACATACGAGCCTTCACGTCCACGTATTAATTTGTACAGCCAGTAGGCTATACAAAAAGCAGCGTAGAAAAATGCGGCGATATGAACACTGACTGGAAAGCGACATTTACTGGAGTGAAAGATGGCGGCATTCTTTGACATGACCTGGATATCAGCAAACAATAGACACGATCCGTCATAGTCATGCTTTAAAGAAAAGATTATTAAAATATTATTTATCTCCTTGGCTTATATGATATGCACAGCAGGAAGTATCACAATTATGTCACATACAGGTACTTTATTAATATTATAATTTAGTTTTAGTCATGCCGCTCTAGACAAGTGTTTATTTTGGAAAAAATTGTTTCAGAGCTAATCTAATTTGATTTGATTTTGCTGACTAGATAGGTAGGACTGTTTTAATTATTAACATCATAATCATATTAAAGATAGATATAGTTTGTTAGGCCTAGACTACGTCAGTCATACTCTACTACTGTACTGTAGTACTACTTATACTAGCTAGTGCTACTAACGAAACGGTCTCATGTCACTCATCTCTTCTTACATCGAAAGACCCAAAACCACACCACCTCGATCCGATCCTGTCTGTAAAAATGTACTCTGCCAAATAACTTACCCTTGACATCGCAAGAAACGTCAAAGTAGCGACATTTCCTCCACAGGCCAGGATAAGGAGGATAATTTCCACAATTGAGTACC
Source organism: Antedon mediterranea (assembly GCF_964355755.1). Lineage (NCBI taxonomy): Eukaryota > Metazoa > Echinodermata > Crinoidea > Comatulida > Antedonidae > Antedon > Antedon mediterranea. The sequence continues at coordinate 7,153,763 of NC_092679.1, read as the reverse complement.
GGGATTCCACAGCATTCGCCGCCATTCTGTTGTTATTGACCTTCTGATTAAAAATAAGGTGATGATGGAATTTACTTATTCAGCGTCAAATCATGCGTGAAAGATGAATCACCAGATCCCACCACACACACCAACGACACAAAGCACAAGTCTGTTTGTTGTTTATAGTGAAGTAGTAGGCCTAGTCCTACCAGTACTGTATGATGAATGTTGTAAAACGACTTTTTGATCACCTCATACATATACATAGGAAATAAACCATTTCCAGTTTGGACTTTGCTCATAGAAAATGATAACATCTCTACTTGTCTAAACAAAGGGAAGCGGAAGTGTTTCTCTGTGATCACTCAAGCGCAACGAGTCAGTGGTTTTGGTGGTACCTTTACCTTTGTCCTATTTAACATTCGGGATCCAAAGAAAGGGGTTGTTAAAATAATGTTTTTTTAGTATGCCACTTTATATAATAGTTACTCACATCATGGAGGTACCTCCATGCTCACATGGACAAAAACTGGATTGGAAAACAAATTATTTACCTGAAAAAATTAAAGGTTTCTTTTGTCTTTTTATATGTGAAATATTTTTTTTTTTACAGAAGTGAATAACTTTTTTTAAAAAAGTGGGATTTTATTAATCTTCATTTTTCATGTTTTTGGGAATACATCTTTTAAAAAATCATTTCAATAACAGAATACTGTATATTTTTATTATCATTCTTCGATTTTGTTTGGACATTCTCTCAAGACATAATCACTTGCCCGTCCTCCGTACACTACACAGAATAAATTGTCGTATTCGATTTAGACTTTCACCATTGAGTACAGTTTTTCCGTTGAGTACTTCTTTAACGGAGTATTTTGTGCGTTGAGATTGTCAACGTTTTCTATTCGAATGACTTTCTGTTGAGCACAAATTTACAATTCGAATACAAAAAGTACTCAACGAATCTTTACGTTGACAACGAAAGTTTCCAATCGAATACGACAATCGAGAAAAAAAATGCGATAGCAAACCAATAGAGAGCACTTGTTTGCACTGTTCAAGTAATTCAATTCATACTACAGGTACTAATAAACCAAACAAACTACTTTTTTTTTTATAACAAATTCACAAAAAGTTATTTATTCCATACTGTCAGCATGATGTACAGCACAATGATTATGTAGCTTACAGATAATTACAAGTTATAAAAGTCTAAAGAACAGAAAAGCACAAATTCGGAATATCCCATCCCTAGCATAACATAGTAAATTATTGGAGAGAACACCTTTGTATTCCATTTTTACATACACCATAGAAAATGTTGGTGTTGACATCATGTGTGTCTAAACTCATAAGGTCTGCTAGGCGATATAAAAGTGGTATACTGGAAGGATAAAAGTAGCCAATAGAAGCTTAGGAATACTCAATCTTTTTTTATCAACTCCTCCCTCTCAAATTAAAAAAAAACATAATTCTGTAAGTACATTAAAAACACCAGAAAATTTAAAACAATTGAACTTGGCGACTTTCTATATTTACAGCAGTGCCATTTGTATGGTTCTTAATGGATACCATGACTAGCATTAATAATCGTTGTACGTCAATGGTATTCAACGACTGGTTCAACGCCGCACTGGCGGTCTATCGTAAGCCGGTCTTTCATAAGCAGTTCGTTCATAGCTGCGATCATAGCCTCGTTCGTATGTGGACGGTGCTGCTCTATCGTAACGTGAAGAACTAAAACGAAAAAATAAATTATGTATTAAAAATAAAGTTTTTTTGAAAAAACATTAAACGTCTCGAGAGCAAACTACACATCTGCATATTTATACTTACGATACTTGTGGTGCGGCGTAGTCACGAGTGTATTCTCGTTGGTATTCTCTGGGATAATAGTCTCTACCTCTTGGTGGAGGTGGTGGCGATCTATAAAAAATTGCATTCAAAAATGACATTTTTTGGTTTAATATCATTGTGATCATTGTGATGATAGCAATACAGGAAGTGTTTTTTAACCACCAATCAAATGCATCAGGTTATCAGATTTTGAAGGGCTTATTAAAGATGAATTTTCAACTGGGCCACCATAGGAAAGCAATGTTAAACCGAGGGATAGCCTTTTAATAAGGAAACAATAATGATAATCTAAGGAGAAACGTACACTCTGTTTTGAAATTCAATATGTTGTAAAAAAATGACCAATAAGAAATGAAAGCATTAGTTAGTGTCATAAATGAAGCTTATTATGTTTGGTGCCATTAAAATCAACTTAATGTGTAATGGTCTCAAGTAATAGTACTGTAAATTCAAATTGATGTTTTAATCAATTTACTAGTGATGAAGTCTTTAACTACCTGAAATGAAAAGTAATGGGTTAACTTGTCCTACAAGAAAATAAACATTTACCCATTGTTGCCACACGTTAACAGACTGCCTGTTTAAGCTGTTCGCTACTCAATTTGAGTGAAGTCTAACCTAGCGATACGATCTTATGACTTAGACTTAACTTCCAATGTGACATGTACTTAAGTGCGTGTAGAATTCTGATCTCATGCGATTAAAGACTACATACCACGCATTGACATTTTTGCTTCCAAATTGAGGTAGCATGATAATTTGTGATGCGAGAAAATATGAATTGCATAAATGATGTGCTTTACTACAGGTGTCATTTAAACTCTGAATTAATTAAGTTGCTTCTGCATAATGATTCTGCTCATTTATATGCATGCCACATGCGAGGTTGAAAAAATGTGTCAACATCATGGAATTTGGAAAATTTTGGGTTTTTACAGTAGGAATTTGTAGCGTTACACTAGCTATTACGGTACTGCGTTTTGTTAACTGTAGAGTATGGTTTTTGCGATAGAGTGTATTGCGTAATGTATTAACGGTAGAGTGTATTTCATAATGTATTAACGGTAGAGTGTATTGCGTAATGTATTGACGCTAGAGAATATTGCGTAATGTATTGACGCTAGAGAATATTGCGTAATGTATTAGCGGTAGAGATATTGCGTAATGCATTAACAGTAAGAATATTGCGTAGTGTATTAGCAGTAGAGAATATTGCGTAATGTAGTAGAATACAGTGCATTATGATTCCAATATTATTACAGGATATTTTTACAATTTGCTTACTATGAACATTCAACATCGAAGATTAAAATATTTAATTTGTAATGCACTAGATCGCTACTGTTTGAAGAAAATGTGCTTTTTGCTGCTGGTGGTATTAGCGGCTCTGATAACCTTTTAATAAGTCCAGATCTGAATAATGCTACAATTGCTGGGCCGAGCGTAATTAGATCTAATTGCGTTGCGCATGTGTACACTTGCGTTTTACATTTTGACTACTGTTTTTGTCCAATATTAAATTGACTGAAAGTTTAATAACCTTCTTGCAAACCACTCTGACTTACAATTACACACAATTTAATTAATTGAATTTAATTTTCAGCTCTCAAATATTAAAATATGTTGTTGCAACAATGTGTGCTATAAAATCATGATATTGAACTACGTTACACGAGCTACATACTTCACTTCTTCTTTCGCTGAAATAGAAGGGCGATGTTAAATCAACAAAAACAAATTAGACTTCGCTGCGTTTTCCAATATGCAACACAGGTACTTACTAGCGAATTATTACGCTACTACACCAAATTCCTCACAATCTACATTGGCAGCAAGCGAATTTAATCAATATACAACCCACACATTTTTATTAGGCCAAAAAAAATAGTTTACACAAAAAAAATGTGCACTAAGACAAACGATGAGTTTCTGTAGTTTTAACGAATACGATGAATTGACGTGCTGTAAACATAAAGGTATTTATTTTGTCTGCGATGCGATTGCTGTACCTGCTTTGATGTTGAACTGAAATAAAAATCTTAGATTAGAGAATTTGGGGAGGGGCTATGAAAGTGGGTTACAATATTACTCGCTATACCAATGCACTTTACGTTAACGCTCTTGTTAACACTTTCATTGAATAGCAATTTATCATTATTGACACTTCGCTACAACTGACCCGCTTTCTTCAAACAGGCCATAGAGACCAACAGCTTATATCTAGCTTATAATACCTTCGTCTCGGCGGCGATCGACTGCGATAACTTGGTGGTCCTCGCGAATCAAAGTTCGAATATGAATCTCCATAGCGAGATCTGCCTCCACCTTCATCGTAATTGCGGCGATAATTTCCTCCACCATAGTCACCACCATAGGATGGCCTTCCTCTTCCTCCGCCACGACCATCCCGGTCTCTTCCACGTCCTCCAAACCCACCGCGTCCTCCCCTTCCTCCGCCGCCTCGTCCACCTCGACTGCGTCCTCTTGACCGCTCTACTTTAATACGCGTTCCGAGAACTAAATTGCCGTCTAAATTTCGCAACGCTTCATCAGCATCTCTCGAGTCCTCAAACTCTATGAATGCAAAACCTGGAGGATTGCGTGCAAGCCAAATGTCTCGCAAGTGTCCATATTTGCCAAATTCACGCTCTACGTCAGATTTTGTGGCGCTAGGGTTTAGGTCCCCGATGTACAGTCTGGCTTCTGAAGGCATCGTTTTATCTAAAAAAGAGAATAATTAATCATGAAAATATCAATGACAATGATATCTAATTAAAGAATCACTGGAATGGATACGAAGTAGAGTAATACTGTATTGTGTTTCATTATATGGACGGGACCACTCTCACCTTGCTGTCTAATCTCCTACACTAGTACGAGCTAGCCTATATCTACTGTAACTCTGTGTCCTCCTGGGTGGGGCTAGACCGAGCCTACAACAATTGAATAAGTCCGCGAGTCGAGTAGTTAGAATAACACATGAAAATTCATCCCAGTGTTATTTATTTTAAAATAATATATCGTATTTGTTATCTTAAAAGGATCATATTTAAGATGTACTATAATCTACATGTATCCAGACTATTACAAAAGCGAAATTTAGAATCAAAATAGCACCTACTGTTACAACCCTGGGCGTGCTTTTTCACAGAATAAAGAAAGAACGCGAATTATTCATCACGTGACAAAATTGGGCATCATTACTTGTGTACATTTTTTCCAAGATTAAGATTACTTACAATTTAAATAAAATCTTATTATTGAAAATAAATATCAAAATAATAATATTTAAAATTTGTTATTTATGTAATTGTATAAATGTTCGATTTTTTTATATTTTATTCTATTTTCTTATAGAATAAAACAATAGTATTTTCATGTCAATATGTGTTCACTGAACTGTAATACAAAACGTAAACATCGTTTCTGGAAAAATAATTTAAAAATTGTCAACACTTTATCATGGTTTGTGAAAAATGTAAGTTTAAAAATCTTTAAAAAATACCGATGGGCGGGGACAAAATGTATCTATTTAATGTAGTAGTGAACCATCTGCCTAGCTATGCCTAGATTAACAGCCACCTTAAGTTAAACGTAAATGTAGCTTCTAGCTAGCCTACCCAGAAGAGGTTTACTACCGTGTAGCAGATCTAGAGGGCGAGCCTTATCAACGATGCTGTTGCCTCTTTGCACAAGCAAAGCTAGGCCTAGCTAGCTCATACATCTACTAAGCAAGACAAGCTTAAGTAGAGTAGACTAGAGCTTAAAGAGACTACCTACTACACTGTACTAACTTAATAATAAGTACTGCCTGTAGTTGTAGTAGTCAGTAGTAGTTACTAGAGTGGTAATATTTGTTAACATTTTTCATACAATTCCATGCATAATTAATATGATTATTATTAAATATTATTGAATAATGTTTATTGATGTTTATTAATTACTCTTGATATTATAATACTATTATAGGTCAGAAGAAACTTGGCAGAATAGCTACTCCAGATCCGTGGAAGGCAAAGGGTGCTAGTAGTAGTAGTGGTGGCGGAAAGATGAGTAAGAAATACAGTCTTTTAATAATAAGTAAAAATTATTATTAATTAAATTATACATATTAAAAGCTAATAATATACTGTAGTTGATTTTAAAATTGGTATTTTGGTTCTAATATTTCAGCTAGTTGTGGCAGGAAGCTTGGAGAGAATAAACTTTTAACAGCTTCAAAATCAAAGTAAGATATTATTTTTATATTAACAAACGATAGATACATATTTGTAGTAAAAAAACTGTGTTTATGCATTTTAACTGTTCTTTTTCAGATATTCTCCATACAATAAATCATTCGTTAAATGCCGCATATGCAAACAGTCGGTCCATCAAGTGGGTTCTCACTACTGCCAAGGATGTGCTTATAAAAAAGGTAAAAACTATACAAATCAGTCGTGGCCAATCACAATCTACTTCTGTTTCTGCTAATTTAACAAATGGCTGAGTGGTTAAGACAGTGGAACTGTAATAAATAGCCATAATACTGTACCAGCAAGTGTTTGAGCCTCTATGGTTGGTGGAACAAATCTTCTCGAATAAGGACAATAAACCATAGGTCCAGTGTACACAATACAATTGATAAAATCTCCCAAACTGGACTTTTCTCAAGTTCCAAAAGGTCCCAAATTAATTTTTACCATTAAAAACACTTTCCACATACCAGACTTTCCGGTATTGAGCGAGTTGACTGTTTCTTCTATAGGATTCTCTCTGATGGATTCTTTTTAACAATTTTGTTTCCTTCTTTTCAGGTATTTGTGCAATGTGTGGTAAAAAGATTTTGGATACCAAGAACTATAAACAGACATCGGTGTGAAAGGTTTAACGCAAACAATGTAAGGTTTACGTTTTGATAGACAGAACCAACAAGTTACTCTCATTGCAACACCCAATGTGTGTGATAACATGGTTAATTTGAATGCTCATTGGAGGATACAGTATTTCATTGTTTCACCTATTCAGATATTGAAATGATAAGAAAAAGATGAAATTAAAGGATTCTGGCAATCAATCATAGTTGGTACAGCTGGTAACCAAGATTATGAGCCTCATATAAATGGGTTCCAGCCTGCATCTGTACTTGCAAAATGTATAAAATATCATTTTTATTTTATGTGTATATATTAATTTTGATAAATAAATTTAAATCGTTGATTACGAGTGTGTTGTTTAAAGTATCACTGTAAAATTATATCTTTGTTTTTGATTATGAAATCCTCTTCTGCTCAACAGACAATCTGCTAAGTACTGTTTTCATTCGAATAGTAGATGTTAATTACATTTGTTATCTTGTTTGTTGAGTACTATTAACTCATTGCTTAAAATACTCTAAATACGATACAGAACAAAAACTATTAGTTAAAATCTCAATTGAATATGAATCACCAACCATTGTAACATTGTAATACAGTGAGTTACAATTATCAAGGCTTCTGCAAACCTTTAAAAGGTTCTCCCAACAAATAGCAAATAATAATTCCACAGAATTTGTACACAAAAATTGTATTTAATCCTCAAGTCTCATTTTTGATTATTTAATAAAAAAAAAAGAGCCTATATTTGCACAATAAATGCAAAACATATATATACTGTATTCCCTCATACATTTTCTTGATAAGAATCATTATAATTTGCCATATCAGCAGCTGTTTAAAAAATCTCCATGAGCTCAGCTCAAACTGGGTACACAATAAAAACGATATTTTTAAAATACGCATTCCACGTTTTCTTTGATTTGTGGAAAAAAAATCTTTGTATAAAAAAATTTGAAAAAAGATATAAAATGAACATAATTTTATAAAGAAAATGTTTTCCTACTAAAAAAGATTGAATTAACATTAGAATACATTTCTTTCTGCTGCCAGAAAATTGAGATAATCTTGAAGGAGTTTTGAGCTTAGCATTGTTAAAATGTAAAAGTAAATTATTCAGATTTTTTGATTCATGTTTCAAGGTAGTATATAATAAGACAGTAGGTAACTGAAATGTAAGTAGTATATTCTTTAAGTAGAGTAGAACCCTCTTTAGGGACACTTATATCACCTATTATTAGGGCCAATTTACACTGACAAGCGGTAATGGTAAAAGGAAAATATAGAATCTATGACCATTTACACAAAATGCGGAGTGGACAGGTGGTTAAACAGAAACCAGCTCAGGATAGATACAGATTCTATGTGGGACAAGCATGCGGTTTTCCGCTTATTGTTACCATTCTGTCTATGTAAATTGGCCTCTTTTAAGTAGACACTTCCCATGAAACAAACACTACTAGTACAACTAACCTATAAAATGGGTTCTAAATAATACAAACATATTTTTAAAAATATACATAATTACAAAAAAAAAATTAAAATCATTTTACAAATATAGAAAAGCATAAAACATTTTTGGCATTTACAAAAAACTAGAACTTTTCACAATAAACTGTTATCCTATTCATTAGCACAAGTGACTATGAAACACATAGTTCATTAGGCACTCGCTCCTCTTAGGAATCCATTATTGTGTGCACTATTATCAACATTATAAGCTGGTCTAATCAGCAGGCCTAAACATCTCTCAAGTCAACTCGGGCATAAACTAATCAATTAACTTTGTTCAAATAAAGTATGGAATACAACAAAGTTGACTTGAGTTTTACAAATTTTGGATCAAATTTGTCTACATTCTACGTCCCAGATTTAATTGCAAAATGAAAGGTCTATAATGTTATCCATGTGTAATGAAATGTATATTTAAAATAATTCTTTAAACTAAGCCATCGAAAAATTTACAGAGCTTTAAAATGCATCAGAGATAATTTTGCCAGTGTAGCATAGCTATACAAAACAAACGCTACACATTTACAGAATTGTAGCAAAAAATCTTTAAAATCTTCAAAACTTTAAAATGAAACTATTCCCTGCATATACATGTACAATGCAACAAATGATTTGGAAGGTAATTGGCATGACAAATAACAACTATCACCTACAGTATACTTCTATGAACTACTCTACAAATACATAATGATCGTTCTAATCTCAAAAGCTAAATCTGCAAATTATAATATTATTGCATAATTATGACATAATATTTACAAGAATATTGTGTTTAATATTTCCTGCTGTCAGTGATTGTTTTAAAAATAAATTTACAATCAACATCATTAGCACTTTTTATACTTTTTAAGTAAATATAACTAAAATTTATTAATATTATAACTTTTAATATAAAATTGTAAAATATATAATTGTGATAATCTTCAATTGTTAATTAGACTGGGTATATTTACACAAGAATTGATGATGTCATTGTCTTTATAGGAAAATAGTATGTTTTACACACAAATTGATGACATCACAAATGATAAGAGAAAGATATTTTACAAGAGACAACTTCAGCCATTGGTTATGCATTCATAAGACAACGTCAGCCATTGGTTTAAAATGTACTATTCTAAATCAATAACAAAAGTGCTTTAAAAAATATACTTGAAAGAGGAACATTTTTGCACATTGATTTTGGAAATATAATAAAAAAACTAAAGATAAGCTTAGTTGGCTAACAGAGGCATATTAAAATGTTTGCTTAGAAAACCTGTGTTGAGAGTTGACTCTCTAGTTTTATATAAATAGCTCTGACATAACCTTAGCTTTAGTTTTTGATTGGTATGTAATAACTGTAGAATCACTTGTGTCTAGATGACAACATCCGTAATTGGCGCTTTATCAGAGTTCGGATCCAACGTTGTAGAAGATGTATCTCTAATACGTCGAACAATTGTTAAGATTGCTATTGCTAACCAAAATAAAAAGGACGCCCACGATGCACCCTGCAAATAAAACATAATTTTTAAAATGCTACACACAATCGGTCAGAAAATTGTGTAAGGGGTTGGTTTGGTAATGTTTTTTCAATTACAGGCTAAGCAGAACCCCCCAGGACCCCAACAAATTTCCTATTAATAGGGTTGTCCCCGGAATAGTGATGTCCACTTAATATTCGATGTCCCCTTAATAGGGGTGTCCCCTGAAAAGTGATGTCCCCTTAATAGAGGTGTCCCCTGAATAGTGATGTCCCATTAATAGGGTGTCCTCTGAATAGTGATGTCCTCTTAATAGGGGTGTCCCCTGAATATTAGTGATGTCCCTTTAATAGGTGTCCCCTGAATACTAGTGATGTTCCATTAATAGGCGTGTCCTCTAAATAGTGATGTCCCTTTAATAGGGTGTCCTCTGGATAGTGATGTCCCCTTAATAGGGGTGTCCCCTAAATAGTCATGTCCTCTTAATAGGCGTGTCCCCTGAATACTAGTGATGTTCCATTAATAGGCGTGTCCCCTAAATAGTGATGTCCTCTTAATAGGGGTGTCCCCTGAATACTAGTGATGTCCCTTTAATAGGGGTGTCCCCTAAATAGTCATGTCCTCTTAACAGGGGTTTCCCCTGAATACTAGTGATGTTTTATTAATAGGTGTCCACTATAGTTATGTCCCAATTGGGGGTTTTCACTGTATATACATTGGATAACACAAAATGATAGGTCTCATACTCTGTCTGTAAGTAACCATAACAGTGTGTGATGAAGCAAAAATACCTTAAAGTTAATATTATCATCATAATAAATCATAAAATAATCATCAATAATAATAAATACATAAGAAGATAATGTAAAAGTGTATGAAGAAACATAATTTATTACAGTTAAAAGTAGATTAAATCCAATGACCTGAACTTTACATGTCATTCTATTTTCAATTTACTTTTCAATTTACTTTTCAATTTAATTTTCAGTTTCCTCATTGCAGTTCTTACTGAGAATCTACTGTAGTAGATAATTGAGTTGAGTTGCAATACAGCCTTATCTATTAGCATACTGGCATGCTTTTAGAGTGCTCTTATACAAGATGCTGAAGTATTATCATGCTATTTGGACATGCATTCAATTATCGGCACATGACACAGTGTATTATGCTTTCTGCAATATTCTATTAGAATTTTTTTTTAAATATTAGTAATCCTACTCAATGTTTGGATGGATGTGAATTTAATTAGTAGTTCTCTTTCACACAAAAAAATACCCATCTAAAATCCAGTACATTACTGATATTGTAGATTGGATGAAAGAAAATCGAGATGAACATGACAAGATTTTGTACGCAGATTGCTATTGCACATTCAGACAGAATGCATGTTAGTGCATGCATTGAGCCCTGTCTACACTATCAAACATTTTGTGACAAAAAAAAGTGATGTGCCCATATATGGACATGTTATATCACTACAATATTTGGGCATATCACCACCATATTTGAGTACATCACACTTTTTTTGTCAAACTAGTTTAATAGTGTAGACAGAGTTTTGCCTTCAGCAGGGTCCCATTATTGCTTATTTCCCATGATTCATGATAAAAAAACAGAGAAGAATGTAAATTGCAATCTTTCCTGTTAAAAACTTATTTCATTTTAAAAGTAGATCAACAAAAATGACATGAATAACTATATTCAATCAATGATACAATAACCAACATATAGTATTGTATTATTAGTGTCTTAGGTTTCTATTCTATGCAATCTATTTGTGTTGGATAATAAACAAAATGGGACCATGCAACCAAAAATTAGGAATTAGAACTAAAACTAAGTGTATGAACCACCTTCTATTTAAATAGGCTGTAAAATTGGTTTTTCCTCTTCTGACCTCGGCCCTCCATCTATTTTATTATCATGACAACGGCGTATGATTGAGCTACACAGAATAGCTACCCAAAACAGGACCGATAACCAGGAAGTGTTCTACATTTAATCAAGTAAGCTTTTGATGATTGTTATGGTATCATAGTCAACATTCAATAATTCAAGCAAATGAATGATAATGGTTTTTTTAAATTGTATTGTGAATCAATGGCTATCAGTAATCTATGAAAAGATCAATGAATAGAGAAAACATCAAGGAAAGCAACAAGGATAATAAAATGTTTAGAAAGGAAGGACACATCTTATTTTCATAGATTGAAAGTGCTTAAATTATTATCTATTGATGACTTGTTTAAATTACATAGACTTTCATTAGGATTTAAGGTGTTGAAAGGTTACTGTTCCCATTCTTTCAATGAGTATATTAAAACTAGTGAAAGATGTCCGGGTAGGCTTTTACGTTGGAATTCGAAAGGCAATACTTTTCATAATTCTGTAGTTGTTTCCTGTCCTAGACTATGGGAACAAATACCAAAAACAAATGACATTAAAAGATTCACAACAACAATTTTAATTAAAACCCTTTCACTGCGGAGCATTATTCCCACCTCTGTGCGTAATATATATTTAGGAAAAACATATGATATTTTAATTAATTGGAAAAAAATACTAATTGAGATAATTGTGTAATTATTTTTGTGGTGTGTGATGGGCAAAGGGTTAGTCTACAGTTAGGTATAAAAAAAGAAAGTAATTTGCATATTGATGACGTCGTGTGACGTCATTACAGGTATTTTGGATTTCGTGTTTTTTATCGAATCAATGATAAAAACTATATTTTCTATAAGAAATTCTTATGGAATACGTTTTTCCAACTGGATATTGATGAAGATACGTATAACAAATAAAAATATTTAAAAAAATTGAATTATTTTTATTGTTTTATAAAAATTATGCACAAATCAAAGTTTTAGGGCAAAATCATGAAAATAATGACATTTAAAAAAAATTCACTATAGTACAAAAACTAACTTGTTTCAGAATTTTTTTTTTGCATGTTGTGATAAACACTATGTTCCCCTATTGGGGCTGGTAAATTTTTGTTACTTTCAAAATGGCCGCCATTACGCTACTCAAAACAACTTTCCAAGATAGAAATACTATATACTATACTATATATAATATAACTATAGAGGGCGCATTATTTTCAAGACGATAATACAACTATAGAGGGCGGTTTTTTTTCCTGGAAAAACATTTCAATGACTTGCAAAAATATTCAAGTTCATCGAAAAAATACAGAGGGTGCTATATATTATAGACAAATACGATTAAATCATTGTTTTGCCTATACCCGGTATTACCGGGTATACGTATTTCAACGACGTCTGTTTATACCCGGTAGTACCGGGTATACGCAGTGAAAGAGTTAAGGCTGCTCTAACAAAACACTATATTTCATGTTATGTATAGTTTATTTGTATTTTTCTTGTATATGGTTTTATCTTAACTGTTTGTATTGTATGGAGTAAGTGCAGAATCTGTTTGGGCGTATTCTCATTCCTGGCTATTTTTACATTGATGACCAAATAAATATTATTATTATTATAGTCAATGAAAGTGGTGAGGTTGTCAGGAAAGCCAACACTCCCTTGGAAAATGTTTATCTTAGCAGTCTTCAAGCTCATAGAAATTATTACTATAAATTTGAAAAGTAATTTTGGTCAAAATGTGGTTAGCGTGAAAGCAAAAAAACCATAGCTCCTGAAAATAACAACTTTAAGAGCGATATTTCAGGTCCATAAATGTCTAAAGCCCTGTGATACAGTAAGGCAATAATAATAATTATATTATAGAAACAATTTATTTATATAAAGAATGAGTGGAAAATTTAGTTTTTGCTTCTTTTCTCAGTCTCTTTCTCAACTTTGATTAGAATTTGGTTTTCATAATGTGATTCTGTATTGTTTATTATTGTTGGACTGATATAAAGAAATGAAATGAAAAAAAATGATATAATGTCATTGTCAAGTACAGTATGCTAAGCCTACTTATTCTTACCTGTCCAGAGGTGAGAAACTGGTAGTATTTGCCAACATCAAAAGGATCGTGTTGTACATAACCATCAGGCTTAGCCTTTGTGTTCCAATCTATGTCACTACCTTGTGAACAACTAAAAAGGACAAACAAAATAATAATAATCTTCTTAGTTGTATTTTGAAATGCATTTATTTTGATCTTGGAATGAAAATGTTGATGAATAAATGAAACAACAATATTAAAATAAAAAAATTGTCTTAAATTCTTTGATTAAACTTACTCTAAGTCGTTGTCGCCACTGCTCACTGATTTACAGAATTGCCTGAAACCTACACTAACAACGCAGGCTTGAATAAATATACAACAGGCTAAGCAACAGTTGACAATGATGGCTGGTAGTACAAGAAATCGGCTGTAAGATAAAAAACAACATGAGTATTCACTATAAGTAAAGTTGTTTATAACCTTACTCCAGTAATTCCGGTCATTGATACAGCATGTGTATGGGAATTTGCACAAACTCCTTTTATCTCTCTCTTTTGTTTTTCTATTTATTCCTTATACTGGGTAGCCTCTTCAGTCGAAGACTGTTCTCCCAGCGGACCCAGTGTTATTTATATATGTTGAGTTTGTGACAGTGGCTGTGTGTGAACTAGTACACCCGGGGTAAGTCCCTACTCGTCTCGAAAGATTTTCCAGGTTCTATAAAGGGCACATGAGCCAGTTTACACAGAAACTAATTTGACAAAAAAAGTGTGATGTGCCCAAATATGGTAGTGATACGAAATCATTATGTCCATATGGGCTCACTTTTTATCCATAAAGTTTGACAGTGTAGACAGAGCTTTAGATAATGGTTTAATACTCACAATTCTGAATTCTTTAACAATATGTAACCAGTGTATGCACAATATATAAGTGCATAAAAAGAAGCAATAACTTGTAAAGTGACACAGAAATGGCAAGCTGAATTATTGCCCAGGTCTTTGAAATATAATGTGGTTTTATTAAACCAGGCTGTCTCAGCATACAAGATACAGTTGCCACCAAAGCTATTCTGCAAAGACAAGTATTATAACAGTTAGACTTTTGATTAGTGCTCGGAAGGAATTTTCAATAAATGTTTAAACATTTTTGCAAAACTTTTATTTCCCTCCGACTACTTACCTTTTAACAGTTTTTATTCTGTTTTTCAGAATTGTGTTTTTTTTTATGGTAAACAAGAAAATGGGACCTTGTGGCACGGTTTAGTTGGGAGAGTTTCTGTTTTTCCCCCCTTGCTCCAATAACGATTTGGAAAAGGGATATAATAGTGATTCGAATTCTGATTAGTAGGTCTGTACTGAACACGGAGAAGGCCTGTAGAATACTAAACTATGTTTAATCCCTAACCATCGTATCTTAAAAAAAAGGCTGTAGTAGGCAGATCAAAGCAGCCACATCCTTCCTTTATCATGAATTTTTACACAATGCTCATTTTAATATAATAGAAAGGTGTACACATTGTTTAAAATCTCATCTAAAAACCTTTTTATTCAAAGAAGCTTTTTTTTTCATTAAAATGAATATTGTCGTCTTTGTGAGAATGATTATTTATCGCCGCTATATAAAAAAATGAGTTGGTGAAAAATAATACTTTCTGTATTATATAGGTTTTGCTTGACTAAGCAACAACTTTTTATACATTTCCTTGTTATTTAGTGGTGTTTGTGATTAACAATCAACACAATTCTAATCTAACATGTTGAGAAATTTCTTTTAAAAGAAATCTCAACTTTTTAAAAATTAATAGGTAAAATAATATTAAATAATGCAGTGAAACGGTCACAGCAGTGCATATCGACCTCAATTCGTTTTGGCCGGCATACATTTATTATATATTTTTTATTATTTTGTTTAGAATTCCAAATAATCAATAGAAGATAGATATGTTTGTTCAATAATGTATGTACAGTAAATAGATGGTCACTAGCCTAGCTAGGCCTATAGCCTAAACGACATACACTCATTGGTTCGATCAAATGATTTTATTTTTGATAATCTCCAAAATAAAAATAATGAAAATTTACAAGTTAAAACATCTAAAAGCTAAATTACTAATACAACCAACCACTAATAGTTTGGGCACTGTATTGTTCTGTCCTACTAGTAGAGCAGTTAATGACATGAGCTGTGCATTTTATTACCAAAGCATCAAACTTGGCACAAAGTTTCTATAATGTATATAGATTCAAAATATCGGGGGGTGCCAAGTGTCCAACGTCCGGTATGGCGGCCATCTTGATTTCAAAATGGCCACCATAAAAACAAAAAATGTTCATATCTTGGCAACTATACACATTAGAGACTTAATGCTGGTCTCAAATTGTTCACAAACTATATATTTCTATTTACTCTAATGAAAATTTTCGTCCAAAAATGACCGGAAATGACGTTTCTTTCAGTTTGACCTTTGACCTCGTATTTGTATATCTCTGTAACTACTGGTCATTTTCAATCGATTTTGGTGTCATTTTGTTCAGAATAAATACATTTATATTTGTAGTAATGAAACATTTTCACATAAAATGACCGGAAATACAATTTATGACCTTTGACATTTAATTATTGATTTTTAATTATGTGAATATACTGTATGTGGTTTTTGGTGGTCTTAAATGCACCTAATTTTGAACTTTGACCTGATAGGCGTAATTATATTAAATGATTAATGTACTTAAATTGTATATTGTACATAAAATTGGTAAATATTGTGCTTGGTGGTACCATTAATAGTTCAACGATGTTGGCACCTTCTGATTCGCTAAAAGTTTTAATAGTTTGACAGAGGAAATAACATACATGTTATGGAATACCGTCAAACCTCGAAAAGGTGATAGTATGAGCTTCTTTTCGAGATAGACTGTATTTGAATGTCAAATGAATAGTATGATGATCGTGTTTATATCAATATATTATTAATGACCTTACAAAGAACCCTTTATATTTCAACAATCAAGCCTCAGTTATTCTACAATTTATTGTTTTCCAAGTGGCTGGTAGGCCTATTTTGATTGCATCTTCTTTTTGTAGGCCTATGCTTCCTCGGTAATATGGTCCTACCCCTCCTTCTTTGTCTGTAGATGGTCTTATACCACATTCTTTGTCTGTGGATGGTCTTATACCCCCCTTCCTTGTCTGTGGATAGTCTTATACCCGCTTCTTTGTCTGTGGATGGTCTTATACCCGCTTCTTTGTCCGTGGATGGTCTTAAACCCCCCTTCTTTGTCTGTGGATGGTCTTATACCCGCTTCTTTGTCTGTGGATGATCTTACACCCCTTTCTTTGTATGTAGATGGTCTTACACCCCTTCTTTGTCTGTGGATGGTCCTACACTCCCTTCTTTGTATGTGGATGGTCCTACACCCCCTTCTTTGTCTGTGGATAGTCCTACACCCCATTCGTTGTCTATGGATGGTCTTATACCCCCTTCTTTGTCTGTGGATGGTCGTGAACCCCTTTCTTTGTCTGTGGACGGTCTTATACCCCCTTTTTTGTCTGTTGATGGTATTACACCCCTTTCTTTGTTTGTGGATGGTCTTACACCTCCTTCTTTCTCTATGGATGGTCTTATACCCCTTCTTTGTCTGTGGGTGGTATTACACCCCTTTCTTTGTGTGTGGATGGTCTTACACCCCTTCTTTGTCTGTGGATGGTCTTACACCTCCTTCTTTCTCTGTGGATGGTCTTATACCCCCTTCTTTGTCTGTGGATGGTCTTATACCCCCTTCTTTGTCTGTAGATGGTCTTATAATCCCTTTTTTGTGTGTGGATGGTCTTACACCCCCTTCTTTGTCTGTGGATGGTCTTACACCTCCTTCTTTGTCTGTGGATGGCCTTACACCCCTTCTTTGTCTGTGGATGGTCTTACACCTCCTTCTTTCTCTGTGGATGGTCTTATACCCCCTTCTTTGTCTGTGGGTGGTCTTACACCTCCTTCTTTGTGTGTGGATGGTCTTACACCCCTTCTTTGTCTGTGGATGGTCTTACACCTCCTTCTTTCTCTGTGGATGGTCTTATACCCCCTTCTTTGTCTGTGGATGGTCTTATACCCCCTTCTTTGTCTGTAGATGGTCTTATAATCCCTTTTTTGTGTGTGGATGGTCTTACACCCCCTTCTTTGTCTGTGGGTGGTCTTATACCCCCTTCTTTGTCTGTAAGTGGTCCTATACCCTTTCTTTGTCAGTGGGTGGTCTTACACCCCCTTCTTTGTCTGTGGACGGTCCTACACCCCCTTCTTTGTCTGTGGACGGTCTTACACCGCTTTCTTTGTCTGTGGACGGTCTTACACCCCTTCTGTGCCTGTGGACGGTCTTATATCCCCTTCCTTGTCTGTTGATGGTATTACACCCCTTTGCTTTGTCTGTTGATGGTATTACACCCTTTTCTTTGTCTGTTGATGGTATTACACCCCTTTTTTTGTGTGTGGATGGTCTTACACCCCTTTCTTTCTGTGTGGATGGTCTTACACCCCTTTCTTTGTCTGTGGACGGTCCTACACCCCTTTCTTCTTTGTCTGTGGATGGTCTTACACCCCTTCTTTCTCTGTGGATGGTCCTACACCCCCTTCTTTGTCTGTAGATGGCCTTACACCCCTTTCTTTGTGTATGGATGGTCTTATACCCCTTTCTTTCTGTGTGGATGGTCTTACACCCCTTTCTTTCTGTGTGGATGGTATTACACCCCTTTCTTTGTCTGTGGACGGTCCTACACCCCTTTCTTCTTTGTCTGTGGATGGTCTTACACCCCTTCTTTCTCTGTGGATGGTCCTACACCCCCTTCTTTGTCTGTAGATGGCCTTACACCCCTTTCTTTGTGTATGGATGGTCTTATACCCCTTTCTTTGTGTATGGATGGTCTTATACCCCCTTCTTTGTCTGTGGATGGTCTTACACCCCCTTCTTTGTCTGTGGATGGTCTTACACCCCCTTCTTTGTCTGTGGATAGTCTTATACCCCCTTCTTTGTCTGTGGATGGTCTTATACCCCCTTCTTTGTCTGTGATGGTCTTATACCCCCTTCTTTGTCTGTGGATGGTCTTACATCCCCTTCTTTCTCTGTGGATGGTCCTACACCCCCTTCTTTGTCTGTAGATGGCCTTACACCCCTTTCTTTGTGTATGGATGGCCTTACACCCCTTTCTTTGTGTATGGATGGTCTTATACCCCCTTCTTTGTCTGTGGATGGTCTTACACCCCCTTCTTTGTCTGTGGATGGTCTTACACCCCCTTCTTTGTCTGTGGATAGTCTTATACCCCCTTCTTTGTCTGTGGATGGTCTTATACCCCCTTCTTTGTCTGTGATGGTCTTATACCCCCTTCTTTGTCTGTGGATGGTCTTATACCCCCTTCTTTGTCTGTGGATGGTCTTATACCCTCTTCTTTGTCTGTGGATGGTCTTACACCCCTTCTTTCTCTGTGGATGGTCCTACACCCCCTTCTTTGTCTGTAGATGGCCTTACACCCCTTTCTTTGTGTATGGATGGCCTTACACCCCTTTCTTTGTGTATGGATGGTCTTATACCCCCTTCTTTGTCTGTGGATGGTCTTATACCCCCTTCTTTGTCTGTGATGGTCTTATACCCCTTTCTTTGTCTGTGGATGGTCTTACATCCCCTTCTTTGTCTGGACCCACTACTTTGATTGATTAAATCAGACATTGTTTCTTGTATGATTAGGAGACCAAGACCTTCAAAGTGAAAGTCCACAAGTGGATGCCTAAAAAGGTCTTGTACAGAACAGTATATTGTAGGTCCATGTCACTAATTTGAGAATTACTTGAATAATTATATTGAGATGTCTTTTACGAATTGATTTGGTTCGGATTTTGCTAAAAAATCAATGAGTAGAGAAAATCGAGGAAAATCAAAGGCCCATTACCATAAAAATGGAGTACATTTTTTTAGATGCAACGAAAATGAACAAGAATTATCTGAGTTTCTGACTAATGAAAGTAGGTCTACTGCACAAATGCAGGATAAGTTTGTAGTAAGTTTGAAAGACGGTATTCTCTTAACTCATGAAAATGAAAACTTTCCGAACTTGTCTCATATGCAACATCAAAGAGGCCAACGAAAGAATGCTACTTTACATCAAAAATATTTCCAAATGGCATCTAACAATTCAATTCAACTTTTATTTCAGACAATTGTCCATATGGTATAATACATTGCAAAAAAAAAAGATGATGGAGAGAGGACCAAAACTTTTATCTAACGATTGACACATCACAGTTTAGCAAACAAGTCGGCATAGATGAGCTCAGTGATTGCTGTTTCTCAGTGATCTGTCATACTTTACGCCTATCCTATCACATCAAAAGTCAAAAATTCAGAATAATAATTCCTGCTCATTTTTTAAGTGTCATTTATTTCGTTAAAAAAAATTAGGTGCATTTATACCAATGTAAACCACATACAGTATGTTCACATATTATATATGTCAAAGGTTATAAATTGTATTTCCAGTCATTTTATGTGAAAATGTTTCATTACTACAAATATAAATGTCTCTATTCTGAACAAAATGACACCAAAATCGATTGAAAATGATCAGTAGTTACTGAGATATACAGATAAGAGGTCAAAGGTCAAACTGGGAGAAACGTCATTTCCGGTCATTTTTTGACGAAACTTTTCATTAGAGCAAATAGAAATATGTGGTTTGTGAACAATTTAACACCAGAATCAAGTCTCTACTGTTTATAGTTGCCAAGATATGAAGACTTTTTGTTTTTATGGTGGCCATTTTGAAATCAAGATGGCCGCCATACCGGACGTTGGACACTTGGCACCCCCCGATATTTTGAATCTATATACATCAAAGAAACTTTGTGGCAAGTTTCATGCTTTGGTAATAAAGTGCACAACTTGGCTATTTTTATGGCACTAACTGCTCTACTATACAGCACGCTAGCCTGTTTGGCTGTCTTGCACAGTGTAGCAGCAGAAGAGAGGCCACTCCCCCAAATAACATGTGATCGTTCTGCCTGCCAAACAACCTGTCTTACCGCGATCGCGATTTACTTGAAAAACTTGGGCCTAGCCCTAGCTAGCCTATAAGATTATAAACTTCAATAAAGTACCAAATATCACTTACCCTTGAAATACCTATTGTTATAGCAGCCGCAAATCCAGCAAACCCAGCTGCAGCTAAAAGAACAGCTTGAACAAATAATAAAACTGTATCCATTTTCGTTCTTGTCAAAAATGTTAATTGCGAACGCGAGAAGTAAAGAAAAATTTCAACTTTTCGAAAATAAAAGAAGGAAATTGTAAGAGGGCGAACTACCACCAGTGCGAATGCTCCATCCCGTTTTTTTTCCGCAATTAATTTTGTTTAAATTGTACATATTTTGTTAAAAAAAATTCCAAACCTCTTTATTTTGAGCAATTTTGCATTTACTGTTTAAATATTATGAATTCCGTGTACGGTAAGTTTGATGTTTGTATGTATAGTATGAGTATGAGTACTGTTATAGATAGATAGATTGTACCTCAAAAAACACGAAAAAAAGATGAAGATTAATAGTAAAAGAAAAAGACTTATAGAATAGAATAGGCCATTTCTAATAGGCCGTGAAAAAAACTTTTAAAAATAATGTTTAATGTCACTTTCTTTCTTTCTTTTTCTTTCATTTATTTGGCATCTCAATAACATTAAAAATACATCAATAATATATATAATCACCTTAAATATTAAAATACATCAAAAAAGCAAATAAAAATGGCGGGATTAATGAAGTCTGACGATGCACGGGAAAACACATAAATTCGTTTAAAGTAAAACAACTTAATTCCAATGTGGTCCCTAAAAAGATAGTAATTATAATTTTAACAAAACAAACATTATAAGACGGGGTTCATAAATATATAAGCATATAAGCAAAACATCTGATATAATGGCACAATAATAATTTATAATGTTTAATTTTGTAATATTGTTTCAATTCAGTTTTAAATTTAGATGTGTTGGAAATTTGTTTAATATAGTCAGGAAGGTTATTCCATTCTCTGATTGCATTAAAATAGAATGTATTGCATTCTATGCCTTGTACTTCAGGTACAACGAAATTGAGTTTACTACCACGAGTGAAGTGACCATGTAAGTTATTAACTCTACGAAAGTTTTCGTTTAGGTATGAAGCACTTCTGCCCATAAATATTTTATGAACTTGGCTAATTTGCAAGAACTTTACTCGATATTTTACATTTAACAATCCATAATCGTCTAATTGATCAGCACCTATATGTCTTCTGGGTTCAACTCCTTTTATGAGTCTAACCATTTTGTTTTGAGCAATTTGTAGTTTTCTTTGAATAGCTTTACTGGTTCCACAGAACCAAGAAGATGCAGCATAGTCAAAAACACATTGGATGAGAGCAGAGCATAATAGTTTACGATTCTTACAACTTAGTATCTTACGTTGGCGGTACATAAACTTAAGCCTATATTATTACTTACAAAAAAGAAAAATGGTTAAATTCAACCAAATTGACTTAATAAATTAAATAATTTAAAAAGGTACAAAAGAGAGCATTGCGTATCATGCTAGGTAACAACTATTTGTGCTATGATCATGCATTGTCTGTTACTGGTTTACCTACTCTTGTAGAGAGAAGAAACAAACTTGTGTTGTCTTTCGGGGAAGGCTTATTAAAATCCGAGCTGTTTAGAGAAATACTTCCCCCTCTTCATAAGCCAGCTCGGTCTCTCAGAGTCAACCGCTTTCTAGAAGTACCTCATTGTAAAACCAGCAGACTTAGGTCGTCTCCAGTTCCCACCATGGTGGATATAATTAATAGGCACCACTAGCTCTTTTTTAGATATGTAATAAGTGAATGTTTTAAGGTTTTTTATTCATGTATGTTTTTAATTGTATGGTACGATATCTAATTTTATTAAGATGTTTCTATTTTTATAGCAATTTTAACTAATTTTTAGTCATTTGTAATACATTTCATTTCAGTCCTTGACTGTCGTTTTGTAATATATTTTTATATACCGAATAAATAAATAAATAAAATAAATAATAATCAAACTAATTTGTGTTTAATTATTACAGAGCATAGAGATTACAGTTTTTTCAGGAAAATATATTTAGGTCAAAGTGAATACCTATTATATTTGTGACATAAAATGGCATATTCAACAAATACATTTAAAACATTTTTTTTTCAGGGGGACAATATACCTTTTTGATAGAAAAGGAACTTGCATAATACTCCCCTGGATCTGGTTATCGCTCACGTGTGCGCAACCGGAGAGTCGAGAGTGCGTGTGTGCGGATGTGTCCCCAAAAGTGCGAGCAATGGGTCATGGGGGGTCATCGACCCATCGGCGATCACACATTATTATTTGACACGGTGTCTACTAAGTGCAAGTTTGCAAATAGAGCTGAATGAATATTGCTAGAAAAGGAGTTCAAAACTACGCATTATTTATATGATCATGCTTCTTATCATATTAACTATCCCTTTGATTGGTAAGTTAACATAACGTGTTAGATTTTAACCCTGATTTAGAAGAAAACTAGTATATATATATCTATGATATAAATATGCAAATCATCATGCTCAGGAATGGTAAACAAAAAAGGTTAACGCACTATCATATATTATACTGTAGTTGGTGGTGGGTCGGTTAAGAAGAAGAAAAAAGGGGAAGGGAGGGAGAGGGGGATAGGGATAGGGATAGGTGGAGGTGGGGGGAAGAGCGGTCAACCACCGTGCATGTGTACTGTAATTAAAAGCGTTTTATAGTCACGATCGACCGTTCTTTTTATGGTCATAAATTGAAACAAATTCAATCCAAAACTGATTTGAATGTAACTGACGTACTAGTCTCATCCATAACATTTGGACCACCCTTTAGGTCTTTCAGCATTGCATCTAAACAACATTCTTTAGATCCTACATACATCATTATTATTAATTCATTCATTTATTATTGGAATCATTTCCATTAACAATTATTATTCACTAATTTTCTGTAAAAATTATTTTTTATGACAGTTGTGTTGCTTTACTATATTCGGCAGTCGTTTATTGGCAAGTGTCATAGCGATGCTAAACTTGTCGGCAAAACCATCATTATTACAGGGGCAAACACTGGTATTGGAAGAGAGACTGCAAAAGATTTGGCAGCCAGAGGTAAATGTACAAAATGACGTTTTGTCATGACACCGCTTACTATACTAAGCAGTTATTGAGTGAAAAAGAAACATTTGAGCATGCACAACAGAATGATGTTTAGACTCAATAGTTGCTTAGCCTAGTCATGAAAACAAAAAGGTCACTATATTGTCATATAGAAATCCTGAATGATCTTGCAGGACAATCATGCCATACTTTTCCTATTATAGGTGCTAAGGTGATTCTAGCCTGCAGGAATACAGAGAAAGGTTATAGTGCCAAGCAGTACATAGAGCAAACTACTGGACACAAAGAGGTTTTTGTGCATAAACTGGATCTAGCGTCGTTGGCATCCGTACGAGAATTTGTCAAAGAATACAAAGACAACCATGACTCCCTTGATATACTTATTAATAATGCAGGTATACTCTCTACCCTTTAACCAGACATTCTATTACTTTATTACCTAACTGATAATAATACAGTGACTTAAAATACAGGTCAAAGGCCCCTGGTTTAGTACTCTGAATGGACCCTCCAACACTGGGTGGTTCCATTGAGGATGCTCATTCCCAGGGGCCGCAAGCTCTGGGCCCCTGGCAGTAGCCAGTGACTCATAGCCTTTATGCCACTGTAATAATAATACTACTACTACTAGTAATAAAATATATCTGTATGGTTGTAATACCTGAGCATGATTGGTGCACAATATTATATAATCAGGAAATATTTTACTAGGTGTAATGTGCTGCCCTCAATGGGAGACGGAAGATGGATTTGATATGCAATTTGGAACGAACCACCTTGGCCACTTTCTACTCACCAATCTGCTACTGGATATGTTAAAGGAATCTCCAGCAGCTAGAATCATAAACCTTTCGTCTTTGGCTCATATTGCACCCAAACAACTTCCTCTGGATGATCTGAATTTTAAGAAACGTTCCTTCAACACCATTACTGCTTACTCTGAAAGTAAACTTGCCAACGTTTTGTTCACCAAAGAATTAGCCAAGAGGCTTAAAGGTACATAGAGTGATGATTATTTAGGTTAAAGACCCCTTCCCTGCAATTTTGGACGTTTTTTGGAAAATAATACATATATATCACTTTAAAAACATTAAACCATGTCATTCCTTGTCTTAAATGTACGTTTTATGGTAAATTATGATAAAAAGTGAGAAACAATGCACTACCTAAGTAGCTCGCGGCGATCGACCTCTCGTGGACGCTCTTAGGCCTAGCCTAGCTAGGCTTAGTTTTGAAGGCCTAGCTGGTAAACATCGGTAACGTACGAACATCATACGCTAGCTATATACCTAGCCTGACGTTGTATAGTTGCTGCATTAATTGTCTTTCTATTTTTGCCAGACTCCGTTGATACAAATTGGGGAAAACCCGGTATTTTCGCTGAAAAGTTAGGAGTCTTCCATTTGTTTTGGCCTCACGATCGATCGAAAAGTGGGCGAATTACAGGTGAAAAACAAAAATATCAATCCGCGCGCAATGCATTTTGGGATTTATAGCGGGCCGCTATAATTATTAGAATCGACTTATTTTTCACATTTTTAACCGTTTAAAGACGGAAAAAGTTATCGCAATAGGACCATATAGTATTATTTTTACATTAAATATAGTTTGTGATCTTAAATTAGATCTAAAAAACGTAGGGAAGGGGGCTTTAAGAGAGTGTTGAGATGCAAAGAGAAATTAAAACTATATTTTTTGGTAATTTAAACCTTCCAATTTTTTCGCTTAATGGCGTGAATCCATTATCTTTGATTTTAATGCAAAAAATAGACAAATATTCGATTAGGTTATTTTTAAAACTTTAAGAAAAAAAGTAAAGATAATTTGTTTAAGCAGATTTGATAAATCACAACTTCACGAGCCATAACTATTAAAAAAATATTGTATTCACTCCGAACAAATTAATATTATTTTATTGAACAGGTACAACTGTAACGTCTTACGCAGTTCATCCAGGCGCTGTGGATACAGAACTGTTGAGGTACATCACAGATACGTGGCCAATTGTTAGGTTCATTGTACCACTGCAGCAACTTGTTTTAAGGACTCTGTGTAAAACATCAGAGCAAGGAGCACAGACAACCATATACTGTGCAGTAATGCCAGGCATTGAGAAGGAGTCTGGTAGCTACTACAGGTAATCAGAAATGTAATACTTTGTTTGTGGGAAAGAAGCTAGCTATAAGCTCTACCTTGAAAATTGGGTACTAAATTTAAAATGTAGATTTTTGTCATGTACAGTACTACTTATCCAAGAGAAATATAATAAATAATTTCTAATTTTAACCATTGAACAATAAATAAATCTATTATGTTTAAACACCCAATTCTCAGTGCTATATCTCCAAATACTATCTATTTCCGAAGTATCATACGAATATTTGGTAATACAGCATCTCATTTATATCACATGTGGTGCCTGTATGATGTAAGGTTACTACTAGACACATGTGTTGTATTACCAAATATTCCTATGATACTTCGGAAAAGGATACAGTACTGAGAATCGGCAGGTTTAAATTAAGTCATAGATAACAGAAAAAGTATTTAAATTAAATTAAAATGTTATTTATTTATAGTGACTGTGCATTGAAGAAAAGCAGCCCTCTATCTTATGATGAGGATTTAGCAACAAAACTTTGGGATGTCAGTTGTGAAATGGTTGGAGCATCTAGAAATTAAAAGGGCAAACAATGTAGTATATCTCGTAGTTTAAATCAGTGATTTGAAAGATTAATTTGATAAACAATCATAAACTGAGCATGTGCATTACAGTCATATTGCTTGAGTATGCGAGAAAGCATTGTTTTGATTTTCCTGACTGTTCAAATGTACGATTGTTACAATGTATGTATGAATTCAATAAGAATGACGAACCAGAATAAGATGGATGATCATCACTTAGAGCTGTAGTGATTGGTCCTACCTAAGGTAGTAAGACAGCTTGATAGATTGTCCATGCGTGGAGTAGTCAACTGAATGAAAGAAAGCATTGAGCTGAAAAACTCTAAACTTTCTGTGCTGCAGTAGAAATTTATTTCAGCATCCTTACTATGATAAATAGAACATATTTAGGGGTTGTTCGTAGTGTTTCCACTTTACTAGAGGTGTTGGTGTCCCAATGGAGGGGCAGTTTAAACCAGGGTAATCTATAGTATTACTGTGTTATTTAAATCATGGACCTATACATTATGTCCATGTTTAAACTCACACAAAATGGCCTAACTTTAAAACAAGTTAGATTAAAAAAAATGTTCAGGTATGCAGTATAGTATTATATTCCAATAGTCTTATTAATTATAAATAATAAAGTTTTAAATGAAAATTATGCATTTTTTAGTGATCAATGTAAGTTAGAATATTTTAAAACCTTATACACAATGCTTAAATATGTAAAAAAAGCTTCTGAATTATATAAGTAATAAAACTTCCATAGTAAGTGTACAGTATATTGTTTTTTTGTTCTAGCTGCCTGTTAAGAAAAACATGAATAAACGTTTAAGAAACATTCAAGAACACATCCTCATGTAATACTAATTTTGTTTTTATTTTCAAGCAAAAAATGTGATCACTCCCTAAATTAGATGTTTATTGAAACAGTACAATAATTACAATTTGTAACGTAATAAAATAATTAAAATTCCCCTTAATAGGGTCAAGTGAGCACCAGTTGTTACCTTGGATACAATTTGAGTAACATTTTTCATTATAGCATTAAGTTTTACTTTTTGTTCATCGTCTACACTGGTTTTACTCATAATTTTTACTCCTTGAAAAATATAGTTAGTTAACAGATAATATAAATGATAATACTTGGGTAATAATTTGTTTAATCAAAATACAATTATTAATCAGGCTAGCATAATTATAGACAGGATTCATTAGATGCAGGGGCTCACCACTCCATAAAACATGTCTATAGACTTACAGTAACATCTCCTAGACTACAATAATTTAAATATAAGCACAAAACGGTGCAAATAAATGAATTACTGGGATATATGTGTTAACTGGGACTTGACTTGGATTTATATACATACATAATTCTGTAAATTATGGAGATGTTACTGTATCTCTGATAATGACACAGAATCTTGAATCATTTTAATGTTTTTCATAATCATCAGATTCCTCTCATTCATACACTAAATATTACAGGTAAATACATTTTTGTTACATATTGTTATATATACATTTGTTTTAATTGTTTATATATTTCTTTTAATGACTATTGCACATTCTAATTTTAACTGTTATTTGAACTACATTTATGAAAATACCTTTATCAAATATGTGTACCACGTCTACAACAATATTCTTACACAACACATTTTTATGAAAATTGGTTGCCAGAATATTCATATCAATTCTACCAATCACAAGATTGTTGGTAATTAGCTAACAAAAATCATGCATGCCACTAGTACTCTTTATTGGTATAAGTACAAAATAAATGTAAACTTTATTACAATTAAGCACAAATAAATCTTTTATAAAATACTACTCCTTACCCGGTTTCCCCGTCCCCTTCCTACTAAGTATTCCCCACCAATCCAAATCTCAACCATATTTTCATTAAAAAATTAACAATTTACACATACATACAGTACATTGTTACAAAAGTATGACTATTTGGGAATATGTGTGTTTTCATTGAATTTTGTTTGATTGTGTTTTACACAGTGCAACATAATACATGTGTCACACTACAGAATCCCATATTATGTCTATTAATCAAAAGTTTATCCATTAAAATTGCTAAAGTCTTTCTTCAGCTTAATACTTGGAGCTGCCTGCATTGCAACTCTCATTTGCTGCTTTGCATTGCGCACTGGTTTCTTAGCCAGCATTGCTTGATTAGCACGGATGGCACCTTCAAGTTTTGTCTTCAGTTGCGGAGCAGCGCCCATCACGGTCTTGAAAGGAGCGGGATAAAGCGGCGCAATCTTCATCAGACGTTGTAGTGAATGATCATGAAGTGATTTTGCTGGTTTAGTTGCTGTTGTTAATGATGTACTGTCTATTAGAAATCCTATTAATATAGGCAGATACACAGCCATCAACTGCACTCCTGTAAATAAGAACAGAATATAAATTAGGTGTTAAATTATTGAACCAAACAAGTATTACAAATGTCCTACACTTTACACTGAATAACTTAAGTTCAAATCATTTGCACTTAAATCCATAACTCTGACAAGCACAATATTATTCACTAACTACAATAGATTTATATCCTATCGTGCCATACTTATTTTCTGGTCACATGCTTAGTGAGTTCTTTGTACTTGAACCATTGTTCTACACAGTAGCACTAATCTATTAAAGACCCCTTCCCTGCAAATTTGGACGTTTTTTGGAAAATAATACATATATATCACTTTAAAAACATTAAACCATGTCATTCCTTGTCTTAAATGTACGTTTTATGGTAAATTATGATAAAAAGTGAGAAACAATGCACTACCTAAGTAGCTCGCGGCGATCGACCTCTCGTGGACGGTCTTAGGCCTAGCCTAGCTAGGCTTAGTTTTGTAGGCCTAGCTGGTAAACATCGGTAACGTACAAACATCGTACGCGAGCTATATACCTAGCCTGACGTTGTATAGTTGCTGCATTAATTGTCTTTCTATTTTTGCCAGACTCCGTTGATACAAATTGGGGAAAACCCGGTATTTTTGTTGAAAAGTTAGCAGTCTTCCATTTGTTTTGGCCTCACGATCGATCGAAAAGTGGGCGAATTACAGGTGAAAAACAAAAATATCAATCCGCGCGCAATGCATTTTGGGATTTATAGCGGGCCGCTATAATTATTAGAATCGGCTTATTTTTCACATTTTTAACCGTTTAAAGACGAAAAAAGTTATCGCAATAGGACCATATAGTATTATTTTTACATTAAATATAGTTTGTGATCTTAAATTAGATCTAAAAAACGTAGGGAATGGGGCTTTAACACTGATCCTGTTTTTTTTATACTTATTTCTTTCTGTTATAGAACACAAAGAATTAAGTACAAACTTACTACAAGTTATACAGTAACCTAATACTGTACCAGGCCATTTTTACTAACAAAATATTAAGCACAAATTTTTTTCTGGTCAAAAAACAAAACATTGAGTACAAACTTACTATGGGCTTCTTCCGTTAGACTGACAAGAAGCTCTAATGTTTTACACGCTTCAATCGCTACAAGCGCTTCATCGTCGGTATCACGCTGATTACCGCTCATGTTATGCAAATATTCCACAATCTTTGGACCCATCGCATGAATGTATGGTGCGCTGACATCTTGTTTGGGACATTGGAAAATGGAACTTAGAGTTTGCAGACATTTCAGACGCAACTGAAAAAAAAAGAATCAATATGATAAGCACTTGCTAGATATGGACAGTTTTAAATATTTAAATACAAGAATTTTACATGTTACTTACTGTTACTTTATCAGATAGAAATGCTTGCTTAAAGACTTCTATTGTTTGCTTTTGAAGTGAAGTTGTCATGGAAACCTTTGCTGGTGCTGATGTGGTGAAAACAGCAAGCGCTAACAACATACTACACACATCGACATCACTTCCTGCAAAATGAAGGTTTATGGTATCCTATGTTGAGAATGTTTTCATGTTCTGGTTATTATGCTATGTTTGTAAGATACCATGTTGAGAATGTCTTGAAATTTCTTTTTTTTTTTTTCTACAGTACAACCATCTTCTGGAGTAATGGTCATGATATCCTTGATTAAACCACCAGTATAATATCTTAACCAAAGGACTAGATAAACATCACAATACTAACCTGGTTTAGCTGAGTCTAAGATAGTTGCAAAAGAGCTTTGTAGCAAGCTCACCCACTCATCACTACAATCTGGATTATTTACCAATGGAGACGAAGCAAGTAGTTTTAATGACTGAAGACTTGCTGTGACGGTAGAAGGGATGATGCCGTCGGTAGAGGAGCATGCCGTCTCACGTAGCACACCAGTAGTTAGGAACAGGATTGTTGGTAGGACTGACACACTTCCTAAAATTGGAAAAATGAGAATGGTAAATATTTCTTTTGTTCTTTGACTGACCGGTTGAAGAAGTGAATGTTTCTACAACAAATATGCTTTAAAAATAATTTGTATTAATACAGTAGAACAGGTCTTCTCAGTACCTCTATTCAAAGTACACCCCTATTGAAAGGATACTATTCAGGGGATACCATTTCCTGTGAAATGAACAAGAGGAAATACAAGTTTAACACCACAACCAACCCTTATTCACTATAAGCGACATTTGGTAGGGTCTTGTTGGTGTCCCCATAATAGGGTTCAACTGCAGGTAAAATATCAAATTTAATATCGAACCTTTTGGTGAACACAGCTTCGGTAATGTTGTCATCACGCTCAACGTCTCTGAAATGAGCTGATTTGCTTCTTCTGAGAGACCAGCTCGTTGTTTTGTCAACATGGAATTTGTTGGCATGGCTGGATTAAGCGCTGGAATCTGCCTGATCAGAGTACAAAGACACACTTCCAACGTTGCAAACACTATGGATTTACCTGGGGTAATTACACCATCTTCTCCCCCCTCCCCTAAAGGTTTCTTGTGATTAGGGTGAATTGTATCATTACCTGAAAATAACCAAAATTGATGAAAATATAAATACAGGATTAAAGAGGCATTGAATACGATGTAAAAACAGTTTTTTTTAAAACCATTATTCAAACATACAATTTTCTAATGAATTATTTTAATAAATACAATTATAGGAGTCATTGAATACGATGTAAAAACAGTTTTTTTTAAAACCATTATTCAAACATACCATTTTCTAATGAATTACTTTGTTCAGCCATTTTCTCCGTAAAAGCTTGCAAAACTTGGCGAACAACTTTGAGAATAAGTAAATGTGTATTAACAGAGTCTCTTGTCAGCAGCAGTCTGTGCATGACATTTAAAAGTTCAACTGCTAATGTACGGTCTGACATCAAACGACTACGTGGCCATGTTGAGTCCAAGATAGTATAAAGTGCTTTCACACAGTATGTGACATTCTCTACAGGTTGGCTGGATCTTGGAGATGATATCGACTCTACACAAATTCCTGATAAATATTGGGAAAATAAAAGTGAGTTATAATAAATTTTACTACACAAATACCTTCTAGTTATTTTAATATTATAAAAATAATATAATAAACATCTAACAGAAAGTAATTTGCCAAATACAAGATGGATAATAAACTCTTATTCAAGGCTTAGAGAGTGGATTAGAAACAGCTGTGAGTTACAACCCTTAAATTTTATAAATACACAAATAATAAAATATATGTTATCTTACCTAATATGAGATGAAAATTATCATTCTTTATTTTATTAGATGCAAGTTCATTTGGAACTCCTAAAACATTTGTACTAAGATCAGTTGAGGGCGCTACCGGTCCTCCAGCCAGTGCACGGAAGCTATCACTTCGTTCTTTTTGAATTACGTCAAATCCGCCCGTATTCAACCACAAAGCCGCTGCATACATGATAGGAGCCCACGATTTCTGATAATGACCTCTAACACTTTCTATTGTTTCAGCATTATAAAAAGCGCCCCCAGTTGTTGGAAGCTGGCTTGAGAATTCGGAGGGGAGCGATAGTAGGGCATGGTCACGTAAAGCAGCAATCCAACATTTGCTAAGTGCGTTTAATTCTGGTTTGACCAGGTCAAGTAGGTCATCCGATGACCTAGTTGTGTAGTTATCTTCATCTACGTTTGTTGTCGTTGAATTATGCTGCTGCATTGCAACAATGTACACCTGAAATAAAAGTGAATTATGAAGATTAATTAAACGTTAAAATCTACTAATGTATATAATAGGTGACATTCAAAGAAAAATTACTGAGAATTTTATTTACCTCTGCCCAAGCTTTGATAACTGCTAGTTTCTCCATAGTGGATGCACTCTCACTATATACAAGAGATGACCCTTTACCTGCTTGCAGTTTACTTAACGATGACACTAAGAGCTGATGAACACGACGGAGGTCATTGAGGTCATGGGCGACGCCGCTACCGATCCACGTACTGGATACTTGACATGCCATTGCTGTGACGTCTGATGGAGTGTCTTGAGAGAATGCTGGTCTTAATGCAGCTCCGACCTAACGAAACAAAATTCATTTTTTGTACTTAGTTGTCAAAATATATATAATATATAAAGCTCTGCCTACACTATCAAACAATATGTGATAACAAAAATGTAATGTGCCCATATAAGGACATGATGGTGTCATATTACTACCATATTTGGGCGCATCCTTACCATAATTTGGGCATATCACTACCATATTTGGGCACATCATACTTTTTTTGTCAAGCTAGTTTGATTGTATAGACAGAGCTTAAACGAAAAAGTCTTAATCTTTAATTTGTCTCGGGAATAGAATTTTTATTGCACCCTATGTCATCATTATCATAAGTAACTCTAGCAATTACATATTAATTACCTGGGCTTGATACTGTTCCATAATAAAGTGACCTGGAAACTCTGGTTCAGGAACTTTCGCAAACTTGTTGATGACATCAGCTAGCAGCAGTAGACCTGATTTACGAAGTTGATCGCTGTTTGCTGTGGCCGACATGAACGCCATTCGTACAAGGTCGGACAGATGCAGTACAAGATAATCACCTGAAAATAGGAATCAATTAACATACATTATAATTTAGCCTAAATATTAATTGTGATGTAATTCTATTTTTTTTTCCAGAGCTCTTAGTAACAGGGTTAGCCTGTATCATTAAAATGGTTCCTTCAATTACTATATTTCTAAAAAATTCTCACTTTTGTTTGTTTGTGTTCGTTTCTCTCTTGCCAAGGCTAAGTCAAAGTGCACCGTTATGCCATTGCACACTTGGAATACACGCCGTACACTCTCTACAGCAAACATTTTAGTTGGCCAGCGTGGTGGTACTAAAAAAAAACAATTTAAATATTATAATGTTTATATTTTTCAAATTATAATCGATATTTGGAAATTCTGTGTAAGGATTCTATATTTTGATCCCTATCCCTATACCCTTATGAATGTTCTTAGTGTAAAGTTTGATAATGTAACCCATTCAAAATGACTACCTGTTGGATGTGTGATAACCTTCTCTCCAGTATGGAATGTTGTATCATCATCACCTCCTTCATCGTTATCATTCCCATCAATATTATTGTCATTCTGGCCAGGTGTACCTGCAGCTGAATCTGAAACACATAAAAAATAAATGTCTCAGAATAAAAGAATGAAAGAATAAATTTATATGTACTTTTATATATTTATTAAATAATGTAATATCTAACTTATTTGATGCACTGTTTGTTTGTTTGCTTGTAATTGTTATGTATTTTATTATTATGTAAAGCTCCTTTGAGCATGATTATTTATGAAAAGGGCGCTATAGAAATTTGTTATTATTATTATGTAACCATATGTAAATATATAAATCAAAGAGCTGCATAGGCAGGATATAGAAAAAAATCAAGATCAAATAAGTTAAAACTGCCTCAATATAGATTTATTTTAACGACATGTTTCGGGCATAGCCCATCATCAGGTGAAGAGAATTGTAACAAAGGATAACATATATAAGTCACAAAATTACATAATCAGACAAATCAGCCATATGTAAATATATCTATGTATATCCTCTGATATTATCCCACCCTGCTAGAACACAAAATTGGGTCGAATTTGGGGGTGGGACTATACCCGGGTAAACCGTGGTTCAGGAAAAAAATGATCATGGTAAGCAAGAGGCCTGGCTAGAGAAAGGCCTACATCCAGACCAAAAGTCAATACTGGGACTATATGTGCCTGTTTGTGAAATCAGACATAAAGTAAGGGGTGGGATTAGACCCGAAGTGGGATTAGACCAGAGGATATATGGACATTTTTAAATATACTGCATAATTCAACAGTAATGTATACCAAAAATACTGTACCTTTGGAGTCTGAGAGGACACTTTTACACAAAGCCAGCCATCGAGTTAAGTTGTCGCCCGCCATCTCCAGTAACATACTGATTAACGTGTCATGGATGTCTGATCGTAGTTTATTATCGGTTTCTTTATCAAGCATTCCAAATAGGACGCCTTCTAAACCAGTTTCTGTAGATTTAAATTGTTTAGTATTGAACTGATGTAATATTAATAATTAAACAAATAACTAATGCAAAGATATTTTTATGTTTTTGTTCCAAAATCTGTTAAGACTTGGCTAAAGCTAGTGTTTGTGATTAGCCTCTGTAACAAATAATTGAATAAAATAAAGACTTTGTGTAATAAGTGTCTTAAATTTATAAGATGAAGTTTTTTACTTTTATTTTGTACATATAAGCAGACAGGGGTGAAATGTCAAAGGTCATGAAACACTGGGTTATAAAAAAATTAGGTTTTGTGACACTTACCAGTTATCACTAAAGTGTCAGTAGGCCCAGTATTATCATTGCTATCTTTTGCAAGGGACATTGCGTAATCACTGACTTCACGTGCCTCGCGCTGTGATAGCTGCCGTAAACAGGCAACAGCTGCTCGTCGCAACAGTAGGTGAGGACTGCAGAGGGCGTTCTGCTAGTGAAAAAGAAACACAATTGAGACATACTGTACTGATACAATGTCTTCCAACACCTCTATCTCTACAAGTATACTTGCAAAATATTAAAAAAAACATAATTTAAAAAGAAAATATAATTTAAAGTCTTGGTACTTACACATAAGTGAGGAACCAATGTGGATAGATTTACGTGACGTGGAGCAAACATGTGAAGCTGCTGTAGACATGAGATTGCTTCGGAGGCGACCAGTGAATCAGGATGGTTCTGCATGATTGCACAACCAACTAAACAAGAGAACCTGGCTGTTGCAATGTTACCACGGTTACCTAAAACAAATAATACAATATTTATGTTAAACTGTATGTTTTCTTGCTTTTAAAGTTTTATACCAACTCCCATTTCTAGAGTATTGCTTATAATCTTATTCTTGTACTGATATTGAAATTGATTATGATCTACAGTAATAGATGAATCAATAAATGAAAGCAAAATATTAAATAGTAATAATAATAATGTTCAATTTATATAGTGCAAAATGCAGGGCGCCTCTAAACGCTTAACAATCAACAGACAATTCTAAAAGCACAAAATTGATTATGCAAATTAAAAAGGTGGGATTTGAGGAGTTGTGGCAAAAGATTCAGCTTTCCTGATTGAGTGGATTGAGGGCATTCTAAAGAACAGCAGCTGACCAGAAAAAGACACGTTGTCCATAATATTAAAGTGCAAATAAAATCTTTACCTTGAAGTTCAGGTCCAAGAGTGGTGATGAGAGCTGCCAGGCATCTTCCTAAGCACTGATGAACTTCAATGTGAAATGGTGGCACAGTTAACAGCAGGTTAAGTACAAGTGAAAGAGTTGGTTCAACGTAAGATCGGAACATTGGGCCACCAGAATCAGCAATTAGGGCTAGTGCATGAAGAGCCCACATCTACAAAACAAAACTGGTGCATGTTAAACACAGCTACTGTGCAATTGGGACCGTTTTCACTAATGTACATACATCTTAGTGAGAAGTTGAATAAATACACTACAATAGTCAAAATTGTTTTAGATTGAAGACTATTACGGTGTCTATTACAATCACACAAATTTACTTTCTTTATAAACAATTTAACAGTTTTAGAACTGTGGTATAAATGATGTCAAAATAACAAAATATGACTTTATTTTCTTGAAAGAAACTGAAGAAAAACAAGTTACCTGAACAGTTGGTGAAGTGATATCTTGTGCCAGAGCAAGTAAGATGCTCACACTGGTGTTGAGGTGTTGTCCAGCTCCCATTCCCCCAACATATCGATGTAAACAGCCTAAAGCTAGGGAATTACCTGTCCTTGACACTACATCTCTGGCTGACTTTAATCTGAAGCAGGAAACATGGTTACATTTCAATATTGAGAACAAACTACTTGTATGACTAGAACATTTTGTAAGTTATCTTATCTAAAAATCAAATCTGTTGCTGTTTATCTTCTTACCTATCAAAACACATCTGTGCTGTTTGCGCAATAAAATTGTTGTCGCCCCCAACTTGTTCCATTCGTCCCAAAGCCTCTCCTGCAGCACACCTCAAAATTGGATTTTGGTTTGTCAAAGCACTCTATTACAAACAAAAATAATTCAATATTAGAAGTTCAAATTTGGAATAATAATCGTTTCTGATTCTAACTATAAGATAAAATCTGAGATATTCTCACCATAATAAGATTGTTAGCAGCTACTCTGACTTTTGCGTCTTTTAAACGTCTTTTATTTTCTGCCAAACCCTACCAAAAAAAGTACTCATTAAGTTTATCATATGACACAATATAAGATTATTATGCAGTCAACTCTCTCTGAAAACTGGAAACTCTCCCAATACCAGACTTCCCTTGAAGTCCAAACAGTCTCAAATTCATTTTTACACTGAAAAACACATTCTAAATTCTGAATACCAGACATATTCCAGAGAGTTCAGGAATAATAATTGTTCTGTATGTCAGTTGTTCTGTTATTATTATAGTTATTCTAAAGATAAATAGTTCAATATTGAATCTACTATTTATCTAAACCAATTAATGTAAGTCAACTACCTTTAGAGCACTAAGAACTGCAGTGAATATGTTAATCTGAACAGCTTGTTGTCGCGTAGATTTCGCCTGTCGAATACATTCTGCAAAATGCTCCAGCATCTTCATACGGTGTTTATCAGCAACATATGGAAATATAACACCATAGAGGGCGACTGAAGCATCGATGACGGCTACGCCTAAAGGCAGGGGACCTGGTACGGCTTCACCCTGTGTATAGACATTTTTTGATATATTATTTGTTTTCTTCGATTTTAAAAGAAAATGGAGATTGCAATACCATACTTGTTCACTGTTTTGTAACATTCAAAACAAATGCTTACCTCTGAAACTGTCCAGTACATACACGAGGGGTCATGCTCCAGTGCTCCGGAACCTGAAGCACTGTTTGGCTGCAGCTGAATTTCAATAACTTTGTGATCCGTGTCTTGAATCCATGATTGTAAAATGATGCTGTCTTCCACGTGGCAGTGGTGACGTAGTAAAGATGTTGTTGTGTTTGCTGGGTTGTCTGTGAGAGTGAATTCTGCTACAAGTTCACGCAAGAGGACGTTAAAGCTGCCTGTAATCAGAAAATATGGAATGTACACTTCATTTGTGGTTATGACTTCTTTACTGTATAAAATGTGGTGATTATGTGAAGGCAGTCTCTTACTTTCATATGAGGTTGGAGGAATTAGACGTAGAACTTTGTAGAGCCTAAGACGAACCATGGCAGCACATGCCTTGAGGTGAGCGCCGTAGGACTTTATCACACCATGAATACTGCAAAGAAAATTAAACAATTATAAATCATATATTGTCCCCATGAAAAAATTATTCTTAAACATGTTTTTATTGAATATACCATTTTAAAGTGACACAATAGTTATCAACTTTGACCAAAAATGTACCTAAAAAATGCAATTGTTTTTGTACAAAAAAAAACTACAAATAACCTATTCAAAGTCTGATTTAAATAATAATCTTCATTCTTCATGTTTTTTTTGGGGAAAATACATCTTTAAAATGGACCTTCCTATCAAGGCTTTAATCCTGACCTAGTGCCAAAGCTTGTTCTACTCCCTAAGCCTGAAATGAGACTTAAGCATGATAAAGTTAGTTGAATACTTACTCTGCCAGCATTGACATTGCACATTCCAATGGAGTCATTAACCTCCTTATCACATCTTCTGTCACAATTTCTTTGCAGTGTTCTATAAAACTTTCCATTGCTGTATGAACAAAACAAAGAGTGCAATAATATAAAAGATTTCTACCTTTGAGGAGGAAAGTGAATGAGCTCATTTATGGCTATTCTGGGCAATATGCCAAAATGGAGACTAATTATTAGTTGCAGACAATACAATATATATACAGTATATAAATAACAATTCTTAACATACAAAGAATGTATAACCTACCACACAAGGCACCTGCACGACCTTCCAGCGTGACCTGCCATGTGAAAGCATCCCCACGTGCCTTCTCCGACTCAAGCTCTTTCGATGAACGTGGAAAGGCATTCCGCCACAGAAGCAGTAATTTAGGCAAGTGGTTCTTAACTACAGGGCTACCTAAGGTCATGACACCAGCTAAGATAAGCCAGCCAGCCTGGGTCCGATGCAATGACATTCTGCTGTTCTGGGCTGCTGTTCTTAAGAGGTCCTCTGCAACATTAAATATTGCCTAAAAAGTAGAAAAATTTTGATAGTAAAGATATTGAAAATATGAGAAAACTAGGTCACTCTTGAAGAAAGTGTATATTTATACTAGAAATATGATCAATTTTGTTTACAATATACACAAATTTAATTTATTAGATTCTTAACTAACAATTTTAATGAAATATTACCTTTCCCTTAGAATGGGGCAAGCCCAATGGGCATTCTCTTACACCTCCTAAGAGAGCAGTAATAGCACCACTATACCCAGACACAGCCTCTGGTGACCCCCTAAGATGCTGTAAATTATCAATGCATCGATCAAGGAGTGGAGATAGTTGCGATGGTAGTGCTGTTGCTATGCAACGTAAACACCATGCTGCAGCTAATCTGGCTGAATGGCTTGGATGTAAGAGTACAGATGAAACCGTGTCACAAATATCTAAAAGAAAAATCATTTTTTATCAGTTTAAATGAATGTAAACAATTATACAAAGAAGACCTTAAGACCAAATATGTTAAGCCTAAAGTATAATGCTAATGTAGAATAGCACAGTATTCTCTGTATGAAAGCAACTTACTGTTTGCAGTATCCGTAAGAAGAGGTGCAGCACATGTGGACAGACCCTTAACAAGACTTCCTAATTCTTGCAGAGCACTGATCAAGACATGTTGTGTGTTGGAGGCATCTATAGTAGGTCTGTTGTCTGCTGCGCCTTCTATCGGGTTATCACCTATAAACAAATATAGTTAATTACCAGTATACAATATACAGATAGAAAAGTAACTCTAGTATCATTCTCTTTTTCTACATTCTTATTAAATAAACGTATTATCAATTTTTCACATGGGCAAACTTTGTACAATGGAATACGGTTTATAGTCCTTATACAAGAAAACTAGGAACTAGAAGCGAGTTAGCTGGCCGACATTGTTAGCTCATTTTACGTACGGTAAACGGTTTCCCTGCTTTAAGCGCTTTTAACTCACACATAACTGATGATAACATATTGCTTTTTACCTAACAGATTCATCTGCTTTGCAATGAATGCACATAGTTCCTTGGCAGCAGACACCTGTGCTTTCTCTCCCAACATTTCACCAATCAGAGATCTAATGATAAACGTTACACACTTCCTTGAATACACAGCATCGACGTGAGTCTGTGTTGCTTTAGGGTTTGCTAACAATTCCAGTACGTGAGTCAAAAATACAGAGATGTTTCTATCTAACCACAGACCACCAAGTGTGCGTACAAACACAACGTATGCCTAGAATTACAACAACAATATAAAGAATATGATTATTATGTTTACTTATACAGTAAAACCCACCCAGGGGGGTGTAGTTCCGCATACACAACATTTGCAACCCCCACCCCTCACCAAGAAATCAGCCACCGTATGCCTCTGCAGACCCTATTCTAGGGAATACTTTCTTGTCAAGGGCCAAAGATCAATATGTTTAAACACTACTACCAACCCATTTTCAGTGACACGTTAATAGCAACATTTGCACATTACTTCTATACTTACATGTGTCACACCAACCCGAACCTCTCTGTTGACTGTACCGCTCTTTAGGTATTCCCCCGTGCCACCACCTTTAAACAGTCCTGTTGGTCCTTTAACGAAGCCTGCAGCAAGTAGATTGAGGGCTTCAATCATGCTTGTCTTTTTTAACTTTGGATCTAAATAAAGA
Organism: Antedon mediterranea; assembly: GCF_964355755.1. Classification (NCBI taxonomy): domain Eukaryota; kingdom Metazoa; phylum Echinodermata; class Crinoidea; order Comatulida; family Antedonidae; genus Antedon; species Antedon mediterranea. The sequence continues at coordinate 7,112,973 of NC_092679.1, read as the reverse complement.
AAGAAATGAGTTGAGTGCTTTAATTTGATACAATTTACAGAGAGCAATCACAGACCAAAATAATAATTATGGGTTTTTCTCTTCATTTTTTAACATTTAAAAAAACGTTTATATGCATCAAGCAAGCGAGTAACTCGCCAATTACTGGATGGATAAACTATTTTTATAATTTATATGCTTATAAACTCAAGTCTCATTTTAGGCTTAGGGAGTAGAGTTGAAAGAGTTGTGAGTTACAACCCTGGCACTAGGTCAGGATTGAACCCTGGACATTGGGATTTGAAGGCAAGCACATTTACCACCAAGCTACAGCTCCACTACATAAAATTGACAGGAGATTAAATGTTGATGACAATCAAAATTCAGAAATATTACCTCTTAACGTGCATGTTTGAGTTGTTGCAAGCAGGACACCTAATAACTTGGCGACCGCACTTCTAACATCGTAGTTTGATCCATCCAAAGCACGATAACAAAATGATACTACAGTTTCTAGCTCAGTTGTGTACATAAATACAGCCTCTTTGTGTAATTCCAGTAAGCACTATAAAAACACAAACATCATCAGTTCAAACCAATTGAGTACTCTACCATCTTAATAATTAACTTGTTTTATATCTATTTTATTTCATATGTTTTAATATTTGTAATATTTAGATTTTTTTTTTCTTCAATCTTAACTCGGAACCTTCTCACAAGGCACATCCTTAGTCTTGAGAAGCCTTTGTAACATAAACATATTACAATATGAGCTTAACAACAGAAGGTGAAAATATACAACAATAACAAATTTGATTATTTTAGATTATAAAAAACCCAAATGGAAAATACGATTGTTTGACCAGCTGGAAAGTCTTACAGTGTCAGTAGGCCAATAATGTTATAGCTTTGCATGCATTTTGACAGATTTTCCAAATAAAATCAAGGTAGTCTGCAATCTCACCTGTGCAGCTGCACACCTGACAGCCATTGTTCTGTCTTGCAGTGCTGCTCTGGCTGCCTTGTAGATGTCTTTATGGCAGGAATGACCTGCTGATCCTAGACCTTGTAAGATCTTCTCTAAACATAGCATGATCTCACAGCGACCAGTTGACTTTATAAAAAAATATAGTACATGATAAATGTTAAATTTAAAGGTATCATTTATATTAAGGTTTATAATGTTAAACATGGTTTTTGTTAAGGTAGAGACTTCTACACACATTTAAGTTTTTTTCTTAAGCATTCAGTGAATATTGAATTACACAATAGATAAAAAGATATACAATATTTTAGAAACACAACAAGTACATTGTTTTCTATTATAGATAATTTCATTTCTGGACAATAAAGTATTCAGGAAAAGAGACGGTTTTTCTAATAATAGATAATGTCCATGCTGCAAAATACAATAACTATATTCATGGAAAGAGATGTATTGTATTGCATTTGAGTAATAGATATTTTATTAGCGCACAGAATAGTAAATCTCAAGGGAAAAAAATTAATTATGTTAAACTGTTTATGGATGATTCTCATCAAAATATTCAAACATGTGACCTAAGGCTACCTTATGTGTTAGACTGTTAAATTACAAAAACTATCAATGAATTAATTAGAAGGTAGACTGTGCGCAACGGAAATTCATGCATTTGAGAAGGTAGCGACAACATTTATACTGCAGTTGCTGCAGTAATTTGTTAGTAAATATGTGAAATACCTCTGCATTCTTTAAGGCTTTTATCAAGTTTTGTATTGTCTCCATAAAACTACTACCAACCATTCGACCTAACCTCTCGTACATTGCACCAATTATAGCCACTGCAGCCCTATAAATAGTGAATAATTTAAGAGACACATAATAATATTATCAATCAAACTGTAACTATGACACAATAACAAAATATAGCACAGTTTTGGAAATAGAAATAATACTTTGTTTATGTATATCAATTGTGATTCAAGATTTATTCATTAAAGTAAGTAAATAAGTAACTGTGTGCTATGTAAATTATGTAAAACACCTATTAGAAATATTTTACAATAATTATGTAAAGTTATACAATACAGTATAAGCATGAAGTTTCAATGAAATGTGAAAGAAATTAAAGTAGGAAATTCAGACAGAATACAATAAATAACATTAAAAGGATAAATAAATCAATGAGATTTTTGAGTGGGTGGAATTATAAATGTTTGAAAATAACAACTTGAATAAATTAATGTGACAAAATTCCAGAAAAACAAACTGTAAGTCACATTGATTAGATAAGACAAGTGGCATTGTGGGAAGACTGAAAATGAATGATGAAATGAATCATAGATGCCACATTTAAGGAAATGATAAGCGATCATGCCAAAATCATTATACTGCAGTTACTGCAGTAACTATATTTTAAAAATCTTTTAACATTATTTGGAATTATTAAGCTAGGTTTCTGGGGTAATCACTGTTTATTGTATCGAATGCTTGATACACTGAAACAAACTAAAAGCATTGTGTTATGAAAGTAACAAAAAGAAATGTAGTTACTGCAGTGTAATAATGTTGACATAACTTAAAAAATTAAACAGAAAATAAACTTACAGTCTTGTTGGAAGATAACTAGGTGAATCATCTTTGCTCTTAATGATGTCATTACAGAAATTGACTGTCTCAAACATTGAGAATGTGTCGCCAATGTGATAGATGTTGGCAAAGCACTTGCCCAGTAGTAGACGGGATGGTGGTCCATGTGATTCTAATACTTGACATCGTAACTGTTTTACTAATGTCTTCTGCTGCTCTTTGATATCCGACTACAGATCAAAAACGAATATATTTTATTATCTTACTGGTCTTGGTATGGAATTGGGCAAACATTATGGGTGGGATTACACTCAGATTTCATTAACAAAGGAATTGACCAATGGCTGTTCCAATTTAGCCTAAATTAGAGGGTATGCTCAATCACATGGGATAATACATGGCATATACAATATATAAATTTATTCATATAATTATAGAGTAATATGTTTAAAAAAACAGAAATGCCAGAAACTGAAAACATGTTTAATGGCTAAAGCAAGATTGACAATAGTGTATATATTTGGCAATACTTGCCAAACTACATCATTGTTACTATTTAAAACTATACAAAGACAATTTTTAATACATTTATTTAATGTTTCTTAAATAAACTAACAATAAATACTGTACCTTGTGTGCAGCAGATAGAACTTTGTCCAAGAATCGCAACCATTCGTAGACAAATATAGACTTCTTTGAGTCGGCTATTTGCGATAGCGCCTCCTCGTTCAGGAGTAGACTATGTGAAAGCTCCATGGCGGTTTGTTGCTCGTCCTCAATATCATCAGAACGATTATTTTGGACGCCGTGTTTATTACCCGTGATGGAACCTATTATAAATATTTAAAAAAATCAATAGTCTTTGTTTCAATTGTACAATAAAAAAAAAACTATAAAATGCACAACACAAATAATTTTGAATACATAGATAATAGAAAAGACATTGTTCATGTAATAATCATCCTAACTAACAACCAATATTCCATAATGAAAAGCACCATCACCATGGAAACAATGAATCATTTGTAAAAAATTTATTTTTTAGCAATGCATTGCAATCCAACATAATCATTGTATCCTTCGTACAGTGTATATTCATTAAAGTCATCAGAGGTGAGATAAAAGAACTTGAAACTGACATGATACTAGAATCATTGAAAAGCTCAAGGAACAACAGACAAAATAGCTCTAAGCTGTACTTTTCACATTTTATTAAAGTTTAATCTACATAAATGTATTTCCCTAAACAAGCTTAATTTGTTTTTCTCTTTAATCTGATCTAATACAATTAATTTACAGACTCAATTTGAATGTTATTAGTTTGAAATAAATTAGCTGCGAGACAACTTTATCCTACGTTATGTTTATTGACTCTCATTGTACGTAAAAAAAATTAAGACAAAATTGAAATGAATAGGCTCAAATAACCAAAATTATAGTCCAAACTCCATTTGTAGAATAAAATCTCTTAATACTGGACACCATTGGAATGGCCTTTCTCCATGCGATAGTAAAAGTCCGGTTTTGCAGAAGTCTAGTATTCTAAATTTATTTTTATTATGGTAAAAAAAAAAAAAAATTTGAGACCATTTTTTTAACATTAAGAAAATTTTGGTTTTGGGAGACCTTCTGATTTTCAGATTGAGGTAAATTGGGAGATATTTTGATAGATATTTTTAATTTAAACTAGATCCATAGTAAGTGAGTGGAGACGCATGGGAATCATCCTTCAACGAGTTTTGTATGTTTTTACTTTCTAGGAATTTATAGTTGATTTTTTTCCTATAACTTATCCTAGACCTCTAATTAGAAATTAGGAACTGAAGAGAGGAATTTTTAATTTGGGTTGGGTTTGGGACTATGAGGGTAATCTTAAACCAAAAATATATATTTTGCATATTTTCATAATGATGACATAAAGTAGTCAATGAAAAAAATATTAATTATTATCGATATCATTTTATTAAACAGTATATCTAATTTAGATATGTTGTTAAATGTATGAAATATAATTTAAATGAAATGTCTAGTTTAATATCACAGAAAATCTCAGAAAGTTTCTAAATTATCCATCGATCTGGTGGTGTATCTCTAATACACAGTACAGACATATTAAATATTACTAAGACTAGTTCAAATTGGATCAATTAAAGAAATCAATACTTGATGCTGCAGGACTTGAACCAAAGACATTCGACCTACTTCTTCAGATTTGTTCCTTTTAGGCATCATTATTATATAAGTACTAATCTAAAACTAGACATGAAACTCGTCACTTTGACGAGTTAGTTATCCGCACGACAAACGCCACGTCCACGCCATACGTTGGAATATTGCACACGGAAAAAGATTATGGAATTATGACCTGAACTGAAGACTATGATATGTTGTTATTGCTGAATTCTATTATTTTGATTCATATAGTAAAACAGTGTAATCTGTATACATATCACATACAGTGTAGAATAGGGGAAATTACGGGACCCGCTATTTATTGCAATTTTTAACATGTTGATGGTTTTAAAATGAAACGCGAAGGTAGCAATTTTAGAAGGAAATTATCTCAGCAACAGCATATTAACGTGTAGAAGAAATTTGAATACGTGAAATATTAATGCGCGCTCTTTTAAATGTAATGAACTATGACGCAAAATATGAAAATACGACTTTTTTTATTTAACTGGCCATATGATGACGTCACCACATCCGATTGGCAAAATTTTCACATGATTTTGTATCTACAATTCAATAGCTTCAAGAAAACGTTTTAATCGTGATTATCACATTTTATTCTTACGAGCTATAACAGATTGAAATTTACTGTAAAGATGAAATTAATGCCACACGTAATTTAAATTTTTAGGCATGATGACGTCATAAAAATTAAAATATTTTAACTCATGCTAAATATAGTTGATTGACCTAGACAATATCAAAATCGGGGTGAAAATGGAAAACGGATAAGTGGAGATGCGCTCTATTAAATGTGAGGAGTTATGACGAAAGATACAAAAATCCTAAATTTCATATTCGCGTGGCCATACGATGACGTCACAATGTCCGGTTAGCCATATTAATGCATGATCTGATATCTACAACTCATCAACTTCCAGAATATGTAAAAAAAATAATTTTTACCGTTTAGTTTAGAAACTACGATTGTTTAAAAAAAGGCTTAATTTTGACAAATTTTTGAAGTTTTTCATCAAAAAAGCGCGCAAATTATCATATTCTACGTGCTCGTATGACGTAATTTGAAGTCGAAATTGTTTAAAAGTTGGTAAAATTAATAGAAAAGGCTGGGAAAACATAAATCACTCAAAAAAATTACGTTTTTAACGCTACGTGTGCACCACGCGTGTAAAAATTTGCGCACGTGTGGGAATTTTTGACATGCTCAAAATGACATGAAACACGTAGAAAGTTGATTAGAAATTGATTTTTCGCATTGTAAAATTTTAAACGCGCGTGCGCGCGTAACTTCGTGTAAAACATGCCATTTTTAGTGCACAAAAAGTTAGCGCACAATATAAATTAGACTTTTGCTAAGTTTCAATTTAAATCGTTATATGGTTTTCGATCTATGTTAAATACGCGAAATTCATAAAAACGCGCGTAAGTCATGTTGCGCAACTCTGACGTCATTCAATTATAGGAAAGCACAACTTCACGTGATTGCCCATATGTTGACAAAGTTATAAAATGTTAACTTTACACGTTTTAGAGATACGCTCTGCACAAAAATGACAGAAAGAAAGAAGAACTAGACATGAAACTCGTCACTTTGACGAGTTAGTTATCCGCACAACGACAAACGCCACGTGCACGTCATACGTTGGAATATTTCACACACAGATAAAGATTATGGCATTATGACAAGAACTGAAGAATATGATATGCTGTTAGTGCTGAATTCTGTCAATTTTGTGTCATATAGTATACATGCAAACAGCATAATCTGTATACATATTACATACAGTGTAGAATAGGTGAAATTACGGGACCCGCCATTTATTCAAATTTTTAACATGGCGACGGTATCAAAATGAAACACTTCGATAGCAATTTCAGAAGGAAATTATCTTAGGAACAACATATTAACGTGTAGAAGAAATTTGAAAACGTAAAATATAGATGCGCACCCTTTTAAATGTGATGAACTATGACGCAAAATATTAAAATACGACTTTTTTTATTTAACTGGCCATATGATGACGTCACAACATCCGATTGGAAAATTTTTTACATGATTTCGTATCTACAATCCAATCGCTTCCAGAAAACGTTTTAATCGTGATTATCACATTTTATTCTTACGAGCTATAACAGATTAAAATTTACTGTAAAGATGAAATTAATGCCACATGTAATTTAAATTTTTAGGCACGATGACGTCATAACAATTAAAATATTTTTAACTCATGCGAAAGATAGTTGATTGACCTAGACAATATCAAAATCGGGGTGAAAATGGAAAATGTATAAGTGGAGATGCGCTCTATTAAATGTGATGAGCTATGACGAAAGATACAAAAATCCTCAATTTTATATTCGTGTGGCCATACGATGACGTTAAAATGTCCGGTTAGCCATATTAATACATGATCCGATATCTACAACTCATCAACTTCCAGAATATGTCATCCACAAAAAGTTGACCGTGTAGTTTAGAAATTACGATTGTTTAAAAAAAGGCATAATTTTGACAAATTGTTGTACTTTTTCATCAAAAACGTGCGCAAATTGTCCAATTCGACGTGCTCGTATGACGTAACTTTAAGTCGAAATTGTTTAAAAGTTGGTAAAATTACTAGAAAAGGCTGGAAAAACATAAATCACGCGAAAAATATATGTTTTTAATGCTACGTGCGCACCGCACACGTACAAATTTGCGCATGCGTGGGAATTTTTTACATGCTTAAAATGACATGAAACGCGTAGAAAGTTGATTAGAAATTAATTTTTCGCATTTTAAAATTTCAAACGCGCGTGCGCGCGTAACTTCTTGTAAAACATGCCATTTTTTGTGCACAAACAGTCTGCCCTTGATATGACTTAAAATTTCATAAAATGTAAAAACAAAATTACGCTTGGTTTTAAATCTATGATCAATTTAAAAAAATCATAAAATCACGCGTAAGTCACGTTGCGTAACTATGACGTCATTCAAAAATAGGAGGTGCACAACTTCACGTAAATGCCCATATGTTGACAAAGTTATGAAATGTTATGTTTACCCATTTTAGAGATACGCTCTGCACAAAAAGTGAGGGAGAAAGACTGAAGAATAATGAAAAAAAAAAAAAAGACACAGGACAGTTCCAAGGAGTTATCCGCTAAATGCGGATAACTAACTAGACATGAAACTCGTCACTTTGACGAGTTAGTTATCCGCACGACAAACGCCACGTGCACGTCATACGTTGGAATATTGCACACGAAAAAAGATTATGGCATTATGACCTGAACTGAAGAATATGATATGTTGTTATTGCTGAATTCTATTAATTTGATTCATATATAGTATACACAGTATAATCTGTATCCATATCACATACAGTGTAGAATAGGTGAAATTACGAGACCCGCTATTTATTGCAATTTTTGACATGTTCACGGTTTTAAAATGAAATGCGAAGATAGAAATTTTGGAAGGAAATTATCTCAGCAACAACATATTAACGTGTAGAAGAAATTTAAATACGTGAAATATTAATGCGCGCTCTTTTAAATGTAATGAATTATGACGCAAAAGATGAAAATACGACTTTTTTTATTTAACTGGCCATATGATGACGTCACAACATCCGATTGGCAAAATGTTCACATGGTTTTGTATCTACAATCCAATAGCTTCCAGGAAATGTTTTAATCGTGATTATCACATTTTATTCTTACGAGCTATAACAGATTAAAATTTACTGTAAAGATGAAATTAATGCCACACGTAATTTAAATTTTTAGGCATGATGACGTCAAAAAAATTAAAATATTTTTAACTCATGCGAAAGATAGTCGATTGACCTAGACAATATCAAAATCAGGGTGAAAATGGAAAATGGATAAGTAGAGATGCGCTCTATTAAATGTTATGACCTATTACGAAAGACACAAAAATCCTAAATTTTATATTCGCGTGGCCATACGACAACGTCACAATGTCCGGTTAGCAATATTAATACATTATTCGATATCTACAATTCATCAACTTCCAGAATATGTAATAAAAATAACTTTCACCGTTTAGTTTAGAAACTACGACTATTTAAAAAAAGGCATAATTTTGCTGAATTTTTGAACTTTTTCATCAAAAACGCGCGCAAATTATTTAATTCGACGTGCTTATATGACGTGATTTTAAGTCAAAATTGTTTAAAAGTTAGTAAAATTACTAAAAAAAGGCCAGAAAAACATAAATCACGCAAAGAAAATATGTTTTTAACGCTACATGCGCACCGCGCTTGTAAAAATTTGTGGGCGCGTGGGAATTTTTGACATCCTTAAAATGACATGAAATGCGTAGAAAGTTGATTAGAAATTGTTTTTTCGCATTTTAAAATTTTAAATGCACGTGCGCGCGTAACTTCGTGTATAACATACCATTTTTAGTGTACAAAAAATTAGCGCACAATATAAATTAAACTTTTGCTAAGTTTCAAGTTAAATTGTTATATGGTTTTCGAGTTATGTTAAATACGCGAAATTCATAAAAACGCGCATAAGTCATGTTGCGCAACTCTGACGTCATCCAAATATAGGAAAGCACAACTTCACGTGATTGCCCATATGTTGACAAAGTTATAAAATGTTAACTTTACAAGTTTTAGAGATACGCTCTGCACAAAAATGACAGAAAGAAAGAAGAATAATACAGAAAAAAAAAAAAAAGATGATGAAACAGGACAGTTACAAGGAGTTATCCGCTGAATGCGGATAACTAATTAAGCTGAACTACTATTGCATACCTTGCATACAAATGATCTCCTGTAAATGTACTGCAGTAGAAGAATTACCATACTGTACATTTACTATACAGGTAGTAATTTACGGTCACGGTTAAATTTTAAGAAAATTAGCAATCTAAAATTGAGCAAACCTACTAATTGCATACCTATCACACTTGGGTACTGTTGTACAGCAATCTATGGTACAATTTACTGCAGAAATCATTACAAATGCCTGTACAGTAAGATTATCATAGAAATATCTGTACTGCAGTAGAAGAATTATTACTCTAGTAACAGTCACAGTTAAATTTTAAGAAATTTAGAAGCAAACAGTAGCAGAATTACAACTGCAGTTAAACTGTACAATTACTGCAGTTAAACTGTACAATTACTGCAGTAACTACTAAAACTACTATCAGCAAATGCAGTTTTAAATAATTCACATATCATAAATACTACAATAGTTGTAGAATGACCTGCAGATATGAGTACAACTAATTGATGGTAAGGTAACTTGATACGAAGAAGACTAAAGTGAGTCACTATTCTTTAATTTATCTGTGAATAATTGAAGCAATCATGAAATACAACACATCATACAAGTGTTCATACTAACTTGACTAAGAAGTTGACGGAATATGCATACATTAGTTATTACCGGTATATATTCTATTTGATTAATAATAATGTTCCAATAACATTTTTAAAAGTATAACAACATTATCTTCCATCTCATGTAAATGTAAATATAATCAAATTGTTATTCAATCAATTAAATGTTGACAACATATTGTTTTAGGTCAATTCATTCCACCCAGGAGTAAAAAAGTGACGTGTACACATGACACAAAATTAACAATTTTATAACAATACCAACATTATATCCTGACAATATTCTTTTAAGCACATTATTTAAATTAATGATTAAAATTAAACAGTACAGTATTCATCTGTAGGTTAAATTTTAAAAATTATGTATGGACGTGACGGACATACCATATGATTTACGTGACAAGATATATTTGAGTTGGTCCCTTTTGGTTTGAGTCGATCCCTTTCGTAGAAATCAAATTCTATCTATGAGCTGTCCTATTGATTTTGTTTCACTGTGCAAAAATATTCGAAGTGTTTCAAGCAACAAGATAAAACAAATCTCAGCAATTTACTTTACTGCACAATCACGGTATAAAATAAAAAAAAGATTTTCTCATGTAACAAGTTCAATCATACTCCTTGTAGATGTGATGAGGGCGGTGTTCGTGAGTCCGGTAGGTTATTAAAAATCGTCTTGATTACAATTCTTAAAATCTCCAAAAATCTCACAAATCCTGAACTAAATGATTAAGTTTACAGTACTATAGATAAGAGAGAATTAAGAGAAGAGGACAGTTTGATGGATATCTGTGGATATTTCCAGCTTTTTATATTATTTTTCTGGACTATACCTAGGCCTAGGCTAGGCATAGCCTCTGTGGCAACGGTGTCGACCCATGATATACACCAGGGAATAGAAGCCTCATACCCATTCTTCTCCTTGCCCTTCTCTGGGCCTAGCCAGTTGACGTGCATGAATACTACGATGGATGTAGGATGTCGTTATTGTTACAAACATATTGAGAACACCCCGCTTATTTTATGTTCCAGCTGTCTCAATGAATATCATCAGCGTTGCCAGGGAGTGACAGATATTGACTTTAATGATATTATTTCATCAAGAAAAGAATGGATTTGTCTGAAATGTGTCCTTCCACATAATGCTTCGTTTTTTGATGGATCAGCTGGTACCTGCAGCAGTGAGTCTTCAAACAGTGTGGTTTCTCCCAGTACACAACAACTTACTGGACTGCTGTATAACGCCAGAAGTGTCTGCAATAAATTAACAGAGTTGCAGCTTGTTGTGGATACAGAAAAACCTCACATCCTTGCGATTACAGAAACGTGGCTCGGCAATGAAATCAATGATGCAGAAATAATTATAGAGAGTGGTTACCAGATATTCAGGAACGATCGAAATAGGCATGGTGGTGGAGTGATGCTGGTCATCAGTGATGCGTGTAAACCAACAACAACTGCGTTTAAACACAACAACCTGGAAATTGTATGGGCTGAGATTACATGTAAGCTTGGTAAGATCTTGATCGGATGCTTCTATCGCCCACCAAATGCACCTATGCTGTACACACAACACTTTTTAAATGCCATGGAAGAAGTACTAGATAATAGTCATCACTACAAAGCCATCATTCTTTTAGGGGATTTTAATATTCGTCACCAAAGACAATACCTTGTAAATAACTTCGAACATCTTATTTTTGACTCCATGGACTCGCTTGATTTTGTACAAATGGTTAATTTTCATACAAGAATAGCTAACAATACTGTTGAAGGCAACACCTTGGACTTAATTTTTAGCAATAGGCCTGAGTTGTTCAATATTGAACAAATTGAAGGCCTGGGTAAAAGTGACCATGTGGGTGTGAAATTTAATATGAATGTAAAGTTAACTGGTTTTCGAAAACTACCAAATAGATCAAAATTTCTGTACTCAAAACTTAACCCTAACCTATTACACGAAGAATTAGAATCTGCAGATTGGAATTCGTGTCTAGTTGTAAATGATGTTGATACATCCTGGAAAAATTTTAGGGATATGCTCTTGAAAGTGTTTAATAAGATCGTACCTAAAGGCAAAGGTAGTGTTAAAAAAAGACCTCCGTGGATATCACAAGAGGTTGTCAGGTTAAGTCGAAAAAAGAAAAGAGCCTATAAAAAGGCTAAATCTAAGCCAGAAAATGTTAATCTATGGGACAGGTATAAGGTAATTAGAAATAATGTAAAATATATGTGTAAAAAGAGTTACTATGAATATGTAAAACAATTAGCAACAAACTCAAAAGACCAAAAACCTTTTTGGGCGTTCGTTAATGCTAAAAGACATAAATGTTTTCCAACAAGTTTTAAGTTTGATAACATCACAACAGATGATCCTAGTTTAATTGCTAATAAATTTAATACATTTTTTCATAGTAACTTTTCTAAACCTGTACCCAATAATAACCAGATGATATCTTCATTGGTTGATCCTCCTCTTTCTGATCTGCTGATCAATGAAGCAGATGTTAAATGTCTGATTTCTTCATTAGATGGGAATAAATCCCCAGGGCCTGACGGTATCTCCCCTAAAATGCTTAAACTGTCATCTTTCACAATCATTGGTGTCTTGACTGAGATATTTAATATCTCAATTAAAACCGGTAAAGTCCCAGCTGACTGGAAAGTAGCCCATGTTGTACCAATACATAAATCAGGCCCTGGTGACAATGTTGTAAACTATCGCCCCATCTCCCTGACGTCAGTGGTCGGGAAAATGCTTGAGCGCTTTATTGGAAAGCACATGGTTTCTCATGCTGATAAACTTGGCCTTTTGCCTTCCACACAACATGGTTTTTGTAACAAAAGATCGTGTGTAACACAGCTTGCCACAATTTACCACCAATGGGCTAAATGTTTAGATGTAAACAAACCGCCAAGAGTTGATGCTGTGTTTTTAGATTGGTCCAAGGCTTTTGACAAGGTTTGTCATTCACTTCTCATTAATAAGCTACAAAAATATGGCTTTGCCGGTAAGCTCATGAGTTGGTTACAATCTTTTCTGATTAACCGTAGCCAAGCAGTGTTATTCAAAGGTTCACTTTCAGATTGGAAAGATGTATTATCGGGGGTACCTCAAGGTTCCGTGTTGGGACCTATTCTTTTTAATTTGTATACATGTGAGCTCCCATCAGTAGTTAACTCAAATATTGCATTATATGCAGATGATACTGTGTTGTTCAGAGTAATAAATAATCAAGATGATTGTTTGAAGCTTCAAGACGATCTAACTGCCATATCCCTATGGGGCAATGATAATTATATGTCTCTAAATAACAGTAAATGTAAGGTTATGTCGATCTCTAGATCGAAAGTAAAACAGTATTTTCATTATGAAATTGATAATAAAGTACTAGAAAGTGTAACAGAATACAAGTATCTTGGTGTTACCTTGTCTTCAGATTTGAAGTGGAATAAACACATCTCTCTGACTACTGGTAAATGCAATAAACTTGTAGGATTTATTAAGAGGTGTGTTAGAACCAATGATCAGACCGTTTTTCCTAAATTATTTAAGTCTATCATTAGGCCTGTAATTGAATACGCTTCACCTGTCTGGTTTCCATTTCTGCAAAGCACCATCAATCAGATTGAATCTGTTCAGAGACGCTTTACACGATCATGCTTCCCACGTTTTTTTCACATGGATTATGACATGCGGCCGTCATACGAACAAAGGTTACGGACTCTAAAATTACCCACGATTTATAATAGACTTAAATTCATCCGTGTTAAATTTGTTGTGAAGTGCCTCTGTACAGATTTCCTAATTGATGGTGCTTTGCTACCTAAACCTGTTGAACGTAGAAGTGAGAAACTTGTTTTCAGACATGAGAAGTCTCGTACTAATGCTTTTTTTTATTCTGTTTTTATTTCATTTCCACGGATGTGGGATGAGATTCCGGTATATATAACAGACATGTTTATTTATAATGATTGCAATTTTTATTCTGTTTTATATAAATTCTATGTTACCGGGTTGTTAAATGTTTATCCTTGTTAATGTTATTTTGCCACCAGCACTATCAGGAGAGTCTTTTATAGCGATATTTTTTGCTTTTTGACAATCCGCCAGGATAGTGTTCTGCGCTTTTTCTCTGCTTGTTGTTGTTCTATGTTATATATGCTTTTTGTATTGTTTTTGTATTATTTTTTCTGGATAATAAATGAATATGAATATGAAAATGAATATGTTGCTTTACTTTTTAGTCAATCATGGGAAAAACAAGTTTATTAGAACTTGCTTAGCATTTACCAATCATACTTAAGTTAGATATATTCCATTAAATATTAAGTATTTCACAAATATTTAAGGATATATCTTTAAGTGGTATTCCCATAGATAGTAGAATTGTTTAATTCTAAGGACGTTTCACTTAGCATAAGAAGTACACTGCATCTACTTCAGTGGTTACCGTGAAAACAATAATCATATGAAATGATCGTTTAGGAGAAGCTGCTTAGCTAAGTTAGTAAAATCTCCTAATAATCTAATACCTAGCAAATAATAACCTTAATAACACCTCAAAAACTATAACAAATGAGAGGAAGATGGTACGACAGCCTAATGGACAGCCTTGACAGATCAAAAATCATTTTTATTACTTAATAATGAATGCCAGAGTCTTGGGAATATGCCAAGAAGGCTATTAACAAGATTTAGTCCTCAATTAGCAATGCATATGATTTTAAAGTAGGTACTACATTTTTTTTTCCAAATGATGACTGATGTAGGCTACAGTACAGTAATAATTAGCTGGTACAGTGAAGTGTTATATTACACAAATTAGTATAAAACATTTTATACCATAATAAATAAATATATTTATAAATATAGTACAACAGTTTTTGTGTGTACAGAAGATTAGGCCATCCCAGTTCTATAAGAAAATAAATATTATATACAGTAGGTAGATTATTTAATCAAACTGGAAAAACTCTGTCAAACAGGCAAAAAAATAAATTTTAAAAAAAATTAACAAAAATTGCAGAAACTGACTATTACTAAAAAAATTAAAAAAAACTTACTATACTTTTATTTAGGAAAGATTTTAGAGTTTTTAGAAGATTTTAGAGTTTTTAGAAGATTTTAGAGTTTTTATATTTCAGATCCATAACCACCAACAATCTTAAAAATAAATGATCATAAAGAAAAAAAACCGTAGCAAATACTAAATTTGGTTTCCAGATGTATTTATTTTAAACTAGATAAACCTGCATTCAAATCCACAGCATTATTTATACATCCTTTTTTCTACATAATTTGTTAGATGAAGATAAACGATACTAATGTAGTATCAATCATTTGTAAATCTTTGATATCAAGTTAAACGTGTTCTGGATAAAAATATAGCGCGAGTATCTCCTAATAACTACTTGTATTTTTATCTAACAGATTTTCTTTCTGACGCAATTGAAGAACAAAATAATTACATCATAATCACTGTTTATCTATTAAATTATATAGCTCTTCAATATTCAAATTCTATACATATTATTGTATGCCCAATATGCGGACACTATCACTTAAAAATATAGTAAAATCTGTCTTTTCCCAGAAATCTGTTGATTTACCTTAGATTAACAAAGTATAATTCCTATAACAGTAAGACTCCATCACTTGAAACCCATCGTTTATTTTTTACTTCTTAATCAATCTCATCTCTGCTAGCTACAGTAAGTATGAACTATCACAGAATATAATAAACCAAGTGCTGCAGTATTCTTCTGTATTTTGTACAATATTCGATAGTCATCGATGATATAATAGCGTTTGTTACACGCCTCAAGGATCAACAAGCGTCTCTGATTATTGTAGTGTAACAGTTGCGATGTAATTTGCATAATTGATAACGTTAAGTCCGGGTTAACGCCAAACAAATCAAATATATGATAAAGAATTCGTTGTTTAATTCAACAAGGGAGATTTTCAATTGATATTGAGGAAATTAAGCGTTTTATTAAAGAAATCTGAGCGATAACACCTTGTAACAGCTTGGGTATAAAGGGTTACCGTTGTAAAATTAGTAGTATAAAGTCGTCTAAATTTTAACGGATTTCAATAGTGTAAGAAACATGGCTGAAACAAGACATATAGATTTGTAATTCTTACTCAAATAGTATTTTAGTGTTACCCAGTGACGTAATGCATGGGAAAAAGGCTCCTGGTTCAGTACTCCCAAGGGCCCCTCCAACACTCGGTAGTTGCATTGAACTACTCATGTTTTGGACTCCGCTCCGGGGCCCCTTGGTTGAGCCAGAGAGTGCTCATAGCCGTTACGCCACCGGTGTTAATACCAAGCTTAAGAAGTGTTTTACTTTAGTCTATGTTAAACATAAGAAGTAGAGAACATGGAAGTTCTTCAATTGCTTTTTATGAGAAGACAATAAAAGTGACAAGCATAATTTGCGAGACAATCAGAGATGGGTCAAACACAAGCGAACATAAACTAACAATATAATGCTGACGAGAGACAGCAATCTCCAAACCCTATTCATTTATGTCTAATTAGTTATACTTATGGAGGTTAATTCATTTATTATTGATGTCATAAATACATTATTGTAAATACTAAGTATCTGTAATAAGCTAAGCATTGACATACTCAATAGTAATTATAGATTAAATCTTTTATAATAATACATTATTAAATATTCAGCAAGATTTAATTGCACAATTTTAATACCAAATACTCTACAAAATGTATAATTTATAACAAATTTCAAGTTCAATTTGCGTGCCAAATTTCAGCCACTATTTTCTACAGTATACTATTATTGCCATACAGTACCACTGACCAATAGAACACGTTCCAGATGTTGTCTAAATATTGTTGAAAGGTATGTATAAAAATGAATATCATACATTTAACTTGTGCAAAGCATAACAAAATTACAAAAGGAAAAAAAATATGATTAATTTGCTGAAATTTTCTGAAAATATAACAATAGAACTGAATGCAACGGTTTAACGAAAACTATACTGTAATTTTTATTTTTTTAAAACTTCAATCCTATAGTTAGCTAACTATTACATTCAGTAAATTAGCAATTGGCAATAAAATCTTTTAATACAACTTAATATTCTTTAGAAAGTGATATAAAAGCGGAGGAAATGTGAAGTGACGCATTAAAATTTATAGAGAACCCATCATTACATTAATTGGTTATTGACGGTACATTAATGTATCAGCCTAATGATGTTCAACTTCAATGTTTCTAGAAACTGAAATGGATTGCGAATATTTGCCAAATAATATTTTTACTGTAATTACCATCATCATCATTTTTACTAATTACAAGTTCAAGGTTGATTGCCAACTGAGAAGAAAA
Source organism: Antedon mediterranea (assembly GCF_964355755.1). Lineage (NCBI taxonomy): Eukaryota > Metazoa > Echinodermata > Crinoidea > Comatulida > Antedonidae > Antedon > Antedon mediterranea. The sequence continues at coordinate 7,095,495 of NC_092679.1, read as the reverse complement.
CTAATTCAATATTTCTAGAAGTCAATAAAAAGAGGCTTTTAAGAAAATTATTTTATTTTACAAAAACTGGGATAAGACATTCATTTGAGAAACGAACTTACAATTGAAACCTCAGATTATGAAAGTCAAGGCCAACCAACCTAAACTTAAATCACCTCATTACAATCCTATTCCAGCAAAGCATTAGAAACAACCATGTAAATTCATTAACTTCAGAACGTAGTTACAAAAATCACATTTTTTTTTAGAAATTTGCGAATGTAATTGTGTATTAATTTTATTTTTAAAATATTTAAATTTCCTAACATATCGACCATAGAATGTAAACCAAAAAAGCTACAGGTTGACAATTACAATAAAATACTACATGATTTTATTGCAAAATAAAAATAATTTTACAATGCACCAAAAATATAAATAAACTTACCTTCACGAAATAGAACATTATCAATCAAGGAATACACCGCATTTTTAACTCTCTTTCGGTTGTGATGTAGCATATTTTAATTTATATTTCTAAATTAAAAATAATATCCTCCTTTTTTGTAGAACAAGATTTCTTAATTTCTCTTTGAAATATAATCAATTCGCCAAGTCAAATTTTACTTCTCCTCCTATCCTAGCCATATACAACTGTTTCGACTAGGCTGATAAAAATCGTCTGATAAAATTCCTACTAAATAACTGCTCTTGCCAAACATACGGTCATTTTCATGGCTAACTGAAAATCCTTATCACCCGACAATTAGCCTTAATACCTGTAGACTAGTCTGGGTTAAAATCAACAGTACATAAACGTAAGCAAATGGCGTTAAGACATCATCAGTGTATGCATCGATTCCTTGAATATTACCTTGTGATGCAATACAACCTCTCTGACTCATCTGGCATTTATCAAAACAACAGTTTTTTCTCAACTCATTATGAAGATCGCAGAACATGCATTAAACGAGTTAGGTATATACTCTGCTGGTATTTTAAGTCATAATTTGGTGGACAGCTTGAATACTAAAAACTTTACTTGAATTTTAATTTGTTTCAAAAATCATAAAATGTACATTAAACATACTAATATATTTACAGAAACTGGGATATTTGAAAAATCATAATGAAATATTCAATAATATTTATAAAATAACTACGTTTAATTTTAAAATAAAAAATTAATTACATTTTCAGTCATGTCCAATATGGTGAATAATATTAGTACAACAATATTCTACATAAAATAATTATTAATGAAACTAACAAATGTATCATCTTTATATTCATCACTGAACATAAATTAATTAAAATTAGCAATCTGACTAAATTTTAATAGGATGCTAAACAGAAAAGAAAATACATCGTAAAAAAAATAATATTAGAAAACAGCTGTTAAAATTACTTTAAATGTTAAAGTCACAGAAGTAATTTCTTTCTTAACCATCTAACATAAAACAGCTTACGTTTGTAAATCACATACAAAACATAATGCTGACATTTAAGTTTACAATTACGTTAGCATTGATTTATTACACAACAAAAAATGTTTTATTTTATGTAACGAAATTCAAAGCCTCCAAACAAACGTAATCCTTTTTTTTTCTATTGTTGCAGAGTGGTGATAAAAATGTAATAGATTTTAGAATTAAGTTTGTAATGCAACTTTTTAAGGTTGTGTAGGAAGATCATAAATCTATAAAAAGTTATACTTTATGTTTTTTTTATTATAAAATTAGTTTATTTTCATACTATGTATATATCTAGTAGTGGTGTATTAAAAAACAAAATAAAATCAAATTAAAAATGATTAATTAATTGCAATTACAGAAACATGGATACGACCTGATAATCCGATTACTTTTATAGTATTTCAAGACAAGAAAAGTATGGAGGGGGTGTAGCTCTTTTTATAAGAGAAAGTCTTAAACATTAATGTTGTTGATAATATGTCATCCGTGATACCCGACAACTGTGAATATATTTCTGCTATTGTCTATATTAATAATTCTAATTCAATTTACATATCATGTATATATCGTGCACTTGGTACAGATATAAAAATATTTACCGACACATTTTCAGATTTGGTCAAGTCCATGAATGATAAGCGGTTATTTATATGTGGTGACTGGAATATCTACTTAAACAAAAGAGTAATTGGGACACTAAATGTTTTATTGATAATAGTTTTAGTTTAGGACTTTTTCCTCTAATTACCAAACCAACAAGAATAACAGAAACAACAGCAACCTTAATAGATAATTAGTTTCACTTCTGATGTTCATTCTGTTATAAAAAGTGGTATCTTGATTAACGATATCAGTGATCACAGATCATTTACCAATTTTTACAACGATTAATTATAATGTTACGCCAAGTACTGCACATGAATATATTACTAAAAGATATTTTACTGAGGTTAAGGTGAATGCTTTAAAAAATGACTTGCGTTGCACTGATTGGAACAGTGTATTTAATGAAGAAGATCCAAATAATGCTTACAATGTTTTTAATGGTAATTTTATATACCTATTCAATAAATATTTCCCTCCCCAAAAGATTAAATTGACACAAAAAAGTAATTCAAAACCCTGGCTCACATCTGGCCTAATTAATGCATGTAAAAAGAAGAATAATCTATATAAACATTTTTTAAAAGATCGAACACAACCGTCTTCAAAAAAGTATAAGCGATACAAAAATAAGCTAACAAATATTCTAAGAAATGCTGAGAAACAATATTATAATAACTTATTATTGTTAAAACAAAATGATATTAGGGGTACTTGGAATATCATAAATGGTCTGATTAAAACAAGAAATTATGGAAATCTGCCAAAAGATTTTATCGATAATCCTGTTTATACTATAAATGGTTTCAATAATTTTTGCTACCGTTGGACCTAACCTAGCCAAAAAATTAACAAGTCAATTTCCAAATTGTGATAGTCCCAATGATTATATTAAAAAACGTATTTCAAATTCTATTTTTTTTAGAGGCCACTTCAAAAGAAGAATTAATTACAGAAGTGAACTTATTTAAGTCTAAAAATTCCAGCGGACATGATGACGTACCTATGTCAATAGTTAAACACATTATATACGAAATCAGTGAGCCATTGACACATATTTTTAATCGTTCGCTTGAGACTGGTATTTTCCCAGATACCCTTAAGATTGCAAAAATTGTTCCCATCTTCAAAGCTGGGGATAAAAGTAGTTTTTCAAATTATCGACCGATCTCCTTGCTGCCCCAATTTTCAAAAATTTTTGAAAAATTATTTAACCGTCTGTTGAAATTTATTGACAAATTTGATATTCTATACTCAGGACAATTTGGTTTTAGGAAAAATATGTCCACTAGCCATGCATTGCTTCACTTTTCCGAGTATATACTTAAAGAGATGGACAGGTCTAACTATACAATCGGAATTTTTATTGACTTAAAAAAGGCGTTTGATACCATCGACCACAATATCCTTATAAAAAAACTTAAAGCTTATGGTATTCGTGGAATTGCCAATAAATGGATCCAAAATTATCTTTCTAATAGTAACAGAAAACAATTTGTGACAATACGTGGTGATACCACCTCAGAATTAACAGACATTTTATGTGGCATCCCACAGGGATCTGTTTTGGGGCCCACTTTATTCCTTTTATATATTAATGACATTTGTAATGCTTCTTCCCTATTGAAATACACGCTTTATGCTGATGATACAAATATACTTTTTTCTGGTAAGAACCTGCAATGTATCTGTAATATTATTAATGATGAGCTAAAAAAAATTGATACTTAGTTTAAGGTAAATAAATTGACGTTGAACCATAGTAAGACAAAGTATATTATTTTTAGTCGCAAAAACAATTATGAACCAACAAATTTAGTTATTAGTGGTGTTGCAATTGAACGGGTAAATAAAATAAAGTTTTTAGGAGTTATTATTGATGAAAAACTAAATTGGAAGTATCATATTGAATATATTCATTCCAAAATTTCTAAAAAGTATTGGAATTATTTATAAAGTAAAACATTTACTAAATACATCAGCTTTATTTAAATTATATAATTCATTAGTTTTGCCTTATTTTACATATTGTTGTGAAGTCTGGGGTAATACCTTTAAAACTAATTTAAATTGTTTATACATATTACAAAAAAAGGCACTCAGACTTGTTATGAAAGTCCCATACACCAGTCCAAGTAAACCAATTTTTAATTTTTTTAAAACTCTTGATCTTTATAATTTAATAAAACTATATACCGTTTCTCTAATGCATAAAGCTTTTCATAACTTACTCCCAGTGATTGTTCAAAATAATTTCATTTTATGCTCAGCTGTCCACGATAAATACACGCGACAAAAACACCATTTCTACCCACAATTTAAAAGAACCACTAAAAAATCATTAAGTTTAGTTAGTAAAGGGGTTGAACTTTGGCGTGATATAACTGAGACTCTTAAGTTGACTTAAGAATCCTATAACTTTTAAAATAAAATACAAAAATAAATTACTTTTGCAATACTCTGATTAGAACTGGTATTTTTCTTTTTACAATTACATCTTACTCTCTGAGAAATCTTTTTTTTTTTTTTTTTGTTAAAATAAAAAAAAAAAGGATTGTTTGCTTTTTTTCTTTTTCTTAAAAGTTACATTTTGTTTGCCTATGCCGGTGTGCCCTTTTTTTCATATTACTATTTATATACTGTTTTGTAACAGGGGGTTTCTACTTATAAGCTGTGCTTCAGAGATTCCCCCTTTCCATTCTTTCATTTTTGTAATGAATATTTATGTATGTTAATGTTTTTTTTTTTTGTGAATGAAAATAAAGAAACAAACATACTATATCTCGTGGCCCTCAAAACTAAATTGCATACAATTTTACAAAGTAAAAGAAAACAAAAAAATCCCAAAAAACAGGAACAGGAGGGTGGAGCATTGTCACATGACAGACTGAGACAGGGGTGTGGGTATGAAATTTGGCAAGGATCTGTGTCTGAAAATCCTAAATTAACTTAAGGGGTGGAATTTTACTCAATAATACAGTACAGTAATTTTGTTTTCTATTTTTTGGTGTAGCAGACAATGAGAAAAGAAAACATGTGGTGAATATTATACAGTTTCTTTTTTTTCATTAAAACCTCCAAACAAAACTGCTGTAATCAACAAAGAAGGAATGACATGACTACTTTACTAAAACTCAATATTCTACTTAAACACCTGCCCTAAATTCAATGTAAAATACAACAACAATAGTACTTCAAGCATTTTCATTGATTTTTCTTTTAAACATAACCGGATATTCTGACACATTTATTACTTTTGTTAAACAATGAGAGTTTTGCTGCTGGTGAGAAATATTGAATAAAAGGCGTGAATACTAAACACATGATCATTATTGCGAATAAAGGAATAATCATGACACACACTGTAGAGGGAGCCATTAAAAAAAGTAGCACAAATAAAAAACTACTGATCTTCTACAAGGCCTAAACAAAAACATATTGTTACGCTGTTGTAACCCTATCCACTGTAAAATAATAGCTGATTTTATGTATTTTCATTTATTTAAAAAAAATATTTAAAAAAAGAAATGAGAAAAGTATAAATTGTGATACTGTATATACCTTTATAGTAGAGTCAGTTCTTTTAGGGTAAATTAAAAAAAATTATCAATCAATTTGATTTTTTTAAAGAATCAGAATCCCTGTAATGTTATTGTGCAATGTATAAATAACTCAAACTTAACTAATCTATTTTTTGAGTCCGTTAGGAAAAAACATAACCCATTTTTAAATGACTAAATCTATAACATTGTATGGATGAAAGGGACAACAAAACAATAAAAAAATTACCAAAGAATTGGTAAATTGATAAAAAGACAAACACATCATTAAGAACCTTGTCTAGGAAGTAAGTCTTCACTTAATGTCATTTATGAGTTGTAGTTAGACAATAAATCAAACCGAGTAGCTGATACCTGCCTCTAGAGGGTGCTATAGCAGGTTAAGGGTCATTCTTTTGTATTTTGTATTGCACACTAGGGTACATATTTACACAATGATACACTATTAGTATTCATAGAGCATTCTTAGTGATGTCCATTTATTTTCAACATAAATTTAACAATAGAATCTGGAGACATTGTGAAAATTAGAAGGAAATTAAATTAAATTAAAAAATGTTTAACTATCTTGCAGGTTTTATTGGTACAGGATTATCATACTAGTAAATTATCAATAAACCATACTGCAGTAATTAAAACAAATTTTGAAGAAATTTAAAAAATCTAAGATCTTAACAAAAATTCCAAGAAAATTGATCTGTAAACTGTAGTGGCCAGACAGAGTGGTCAGGCAGTAGGGCCAGGCAGCGTGGCCAGGCAGCGTGGTCAGGCAGCAGGGCCAGGCAGCGTGGTCAGGCAGCATGGTCAGGCAGCGTGGCCAGGCAGCATGGCCAGGCAGAAGGGTCAGGCAGCATTTCCAAGCAGCGTTGCTAGGCAGCAGGGCCAGTTAAAATTAAATAATGGTGTCAATTCAAAAAAACATTTTATTCTTTCAATTAATAAAAAAAAGTTAATAATGAAAAAATTATAAAAACATGACAGAAAAAATTATAAAAACATGACAGTAAAAATAAACAACAAATGTGTTAAGAAATATGTTTTCACTTAAAAAGATCACATTTCATTTTACTTTTAAATTTTAAGGCGTGTCAAGAGACTACTACTTAGGGTTGAAATAAAAAAATTATACTATTAGTGAATTTAAAGAAAAAAGAATACAACTATACCTCATTTCTGTGTACAGGTTTTGCACATGCTCAGTAGAATTTTGTAAGATGCAGGTTCTTCATGCAAAACAGCAATCGTGCAAGCAACGATTAAAAAAAGGAACACAAAACAAACAAAAAAGTTAACATAAACATGATGCATTTCAACTTTTCATGCTAAATTATAACAATTTAATAAACGAAAACTACGTAACAAATATTATTACAATAAATTAAATGCAGTAGTAGTTAAAGTTTGCAGCACACAGTGTGAAAGGAAGTTAGGATAAAAATGTTTCTAAGGTTTCATTATCTCAAATATTTCTTCCGTTTTTGAGGATTCACAATGTTATACCTTACTTTACATTAAAGGACAGAATATTTATTTATTTTTTTGCCAATGCCCACCATACTTGTTTTTCATAAAGGAATACAATTAACATTTTAAATAAGGATTTCACTTGATAATTATTATTTATTAATATTATTAGACACATATCTGAACTGTAATACATGCACTAAAATAAAAATATATGTTTTGACAGTTGGACCATGGATGGAAGTCGATGGTCTGGGTGGGCCGATAGAAACTCAACTACACGAATGCTTGACAATGCCGGCCTATATAGGCCTAGGCCTATATAGGCCTAGGCCTATATAGGCCTAGGCCTATATAGACAATTTTTAATTACATGCATACTGTAGTTAACCATGCTGATAGCCTTATCTAAAATGCAACTAAACTAGCTACATTATTGATATAATAAATTTATTACCAATTCAGCATAATAAAACAAAACAAGTAGGGGCCTAGGTTATTTTTGATAATTAAATTATTTAAATTAAATGATTAATTGTAATAAAAAGACAATCTTTTTTTAGACAGACAGGTTATTATTTCGGAGATCCCGCCTCTTGAATAAAAATACTGAAAGATGAGGGCGTATCAATTTGATCTCTGTTGCGCGTGCGTACAACTGAGGACTAGTGCTGTTCCACCGTACCTCGCCGAGAATGTTAAAGAGTCGCTATCCAATCGAGTTCGAACAATACCATGAAAGCCCCAGTGGTCTAATGGTTAGGACATCTGCATATCAAGCAGGCGGTCCGAGTTCGAGTCTTGGTTGGGGCGACTTTTTCTCATTCTCACAGATTTCCTCATCTTTATCGTATAAAATTAATTAATTATATATGTATATATATAAATCCAAAGGCAAATTACTGAAAAAAATGACAATGCTGTGGGTATATATATAGATGAGGGCGTATCATTTTGATCTCTGTTGCGCGTGCGTACAATTGAGGACTAGCCTAGTGCTGTTCCGCCGTACCACGCCGACAATGTTAAAGAGTCGCTATCCAATCGAGTTTGAACAATACCATGAAAGCCCCAGTGGTCTAATGGTTAGGACAACTGCATATCAAGCAGACGGTCCGATTTCGAGTCTCGATTGGGGCGACTTTTTCTCATTCTCACAGATTTCCTCATCTTTATCGTTTCAAATTAATTAATTAAATTTCAGTATATCACCGGGTGGTTTAGAATTACTGTTCTTTGCCTGATTTGTGTATATATATATATATATAGTCCTATTAATAATAAAAATAGTTTAAAAACAAGTTTTCCAGTAAAAAATCTGGCTAGGCCAAATGTCTTGTTGTGACGTAACATTTCCACGGAATAAACAAGGCACACAGGCATTAATATTCTCGCGAAAAAGAATGTCATCTGGCCTAGCAACCACAAGTTATGATTAGGAACTGTTGCTTCCCGTTTCAAATATCAAATTTACATAGAGCATAATTTCATTAACAAAAATACATACCTTGGTATAACAACAATATGTAGAAAAAAGGAACGTTTTTTAATAGGGGTTTAGAGACAATTTAAAAATTGTTTTACTTCAGACAACACACAAGTGATGATGGCAGAGACAAGAAATAGTTTACCAAAGAACAACCCGGAAGTAAACTCCTGGTAATTGTTCATCGTTTGTGATTGTTCAAAATCCGACTTAATAGCGTATTACAGTGGTTATCAAAATGAGTCGGTTTAGGTTTGTTAAGTATAACTAAGGTTTTTGCGACTAATTTGTCCTTAATTTTCAAATATAAAATACTTTTTAAAATAATTATATTGAAATGTATATAATAGAGGTATATTATTGTGTTTTATTTCTATAAAATGCATTAAATTTAGGTGACTCACTCTATCTCACATACAACTCTTCTTACCAATTACAAACTCATTGACCCTGCGTACTCAATCCAAATTACGTGGCAGACTTTTTTAAGAAACGAAAATGATGACAACAAATTAAATATGTTTTATAGTGGTTATGATATTTGACCATATTACGAGTTTAGGACGTCGGTAAAATCATTGTTTAAAATTTATAAAGCTAACAAAATATTTTAAAATGGGGCTTTGTAAGTGTCCGAAACGGAAGGTAACAAACTTGTTCTGTTTTGAGCACCGCGTCAACGTATGCGAACACTGCTTGGTGGCGAATCATCCCAGGGTAAGTATGGTGAAGTGAGATGGAGATAGGCCTAGGTACTAGGCCTAGCGTTAGAAACACATTTATATGATTGTTGCGGTTAATCTACTATTTTTTACTTTTTGGTCACTCACATATTACAGAAATACATTTTTAAATATTGTTTAATTATTTTTTATTATTCAGCAAAAAAATATATTTTATTTTTATTATAATGAATAGAATACAGTAATTAAAAATTAAAGATGCCATATATTATATATCTATCTATCTTGTTTTTAGTGCATTGTTAAATCCTATCTTCATTGGCTTCAAGATAGTGACTATGACACAAACTGTACTTTATGTGGGCTGACACTTGCTAGTGGAGATGTTGTAAGGCTAACATGTCATGGTAAGTTGGTGGTCGAAAGCAGTACTTTTCTTAGTAATCTAAACCAGAAATATTGCACTTTCTTTTTAGTTTAATACAATCACCTTCTACGAGTAGTGTATATTATACAGATATTGACTGCTTAGAGGTTAAATATAAGATTTGACATCCCCGAGGGAATGATATTAAGTTCGAGGGAATATATATTTCCCGAAGCGCCAGCTGAGGGAAATATATTCCCCGAGAACTTAATATCATTCCCGAGGGGATGTCAAATCTTATATTTAACCGATATAAAAGGCAATATCTGTTATATTATATAGCCAAGAACAAGTCTGCTGGGTTGGGTGAAGCTAGGCTAGGCCTCCTATATAGTATTTGTATTGTATTTAAACAAGCCTGCCTAGACACCTTACCTTGCGAAGAATAATATACAGATAATTACTAATTAATGATTCCTTGGCAATAAAATATTCACTTAGGCCTAGGTCGTTTAAATTAACAGAAGAATTTCCATCAATAAGCCTATTAAAAATAATAATAATATAATCAGGTAGGCCGAATAAACAATTCGTCTTCTTCTCGATCTTCGAGGAGCCGAATCACCGGATGTTCAGCGCGTACTAGTTACTAGGTTACTACCGTGAGTATTGACCAATCACAAACGGTGTTTCATCACATTTAGGGTGGACTTATAACAAATGAGGGCGCTATGTATGCATAGTTTAAATAGTTTAGATGATTAATTTCTTCAAGCAACTTCCGTGGCGCAGCGGTTGAAGCGTTGTCTTGCGATGGAGTGACAATTCCACCCAAGTTCAAGATCGAGTAGATGACTTTTGTTTATTTATCGGCAACGCGAGTGTTGGCACACGAAAATTACACAGTCAATATCATCGTACTCGAGGATATATACGATTTACGATCCTCGCAGCGGTAGTCATGTGATGCAGTTTCAACCAATCACGTTAGCGTATTTACATAGGCTATGTAATATTATACAAATAATGAATGTTTATGAGTGCAATGGTACAAATAATGGCACGAGGTGAATGATGAAAGGTTATATCAACAAGGCAAAGCCGAGTTGATATAACCTTTCATCATTCACCAAGTGCCATTATTTGTACCATTACACGAATACAAAACATTCATTATTTGTTTTATATAACATCTAGACGTTTTTTTTTCGTACACAAAAATGTTTCAAAAAGTACTATTTAACGATCGTTGAATAGTGCGTACTATTGCACGCCATGTGACCCACATTCGTCCAATCAAATGACAGGAATTTATATAGGTGTTATATAAAATCAAATATTTAAGCAGGTTCTAATCTACTAATGACACAAATATCAAATTTGCAGTTCTGACTTTTACTATACAATTTCTTCTTGCTTCAGATGTATTCCACTGGTCTTGCTTGGATGATTTTGCCAAAGAGCTTCCAACGAATACAGCACCAGCAGGGTATACTTGCCCGACATGTAATGAATGTATCTTCCCTAGAAGCAATATGGTATCACCCGTAATAGAGGCTTTAAAAGGATTCTTAACAAAATCAAATTGGGCAAGAGCTGGTCTAGGCCTACCTGCTGTAAGTTATTGTTGTAGTGTATATCAGACATATTAATAGAGTGTTGTTTGCTTACATTTTAGTACACTATATGTATATATAAATTCTGCATATATATCTTACTCTTTTTTTAGTTTGAAGACAGCAGCAGGTCATTTGATAAAGCACATGACAGTACTGACCAATCATTTAGCCAACAAAGTGGACAAGCACTAGAACCAAGGAACACATTCCCTATAGAGGGTGCACCATCACAGTCGTCGTACAGTAGTCCGCAAACACACACGGTAATAAATGTTGACACCGGTACACCACATACAAGAACGGATAAACTTGCTAATATAGTAAACCGTAAGTATACTCTATCTCATCTTCAGATTTAACCAGCATTGTAGCGTTACATACACATTACCAGATATAATTGTGTAATTGTAGATGCTAACTAGTTATTCCACCCAACCTGAAGAAGCTTCTGTCCAGACCTTCCAGCCAGCTAAATTTTAACTAAGAATTTCCCAATTTTCTGAATTATTATTTTTCTTACAGCTCAAGCTGGTCGTAAAATGTACGATGCCACAAAAGGAGATGATGTTGTGGACATTGTTCATGATCATGATGTTGATAAATACAAGAGGAGAAGCGCCCTTCATTGGTTTGCAAGATGGTTCAAGTAAGTTAAATAACTGGTTAACGGTTTTGAATTTATAAAATGTAAAAAACAATATGTGCCATGAAAAACAATGATGTTGATGGAAAAAAGAGAAAGCGGAAGTCCATGCCATCACCTAAACCTCCTTATTCCAATCAGGGTTCATCCTTGTTCCAACCAGGGTTCATCCTTGTTCCAACCAGGGTTCAAAATAATGAACTGCAGGTTGCATGCATATGTACTGTATGCTTTGAAATCTGCACTAAATTGATTTTATACTATTTTGTATCTTTACAGAAGTCGAACTAGTGAAAAATCTGCGACCGATCCTGGTGGTTCTATGAAGCGCTACGCCGTAATCCTCATCATTGGTCTCATCGCATTCTTTACTTTAGTCGTTATCTTCACACAAGTAGGCAGGGCGTCCGCCGACAAAGATCCGTTCTTAGATCCCATGGCAAACCCGAACATTCGAGTTGGCCGTAAAGTTTTAGAAGCTGTAAGCTTTTGATGATCAAAAATATACTTTAGTGTAAAAAATATTACAATTAATAAAAAAATTGTATAATCCAGTTTTTGTTAAATGTGCAAAAGGAATTGTTAACAATGAATAAAACAAACAAAACATGGATTATCGATGGGCATTCATTGTAATGGTTCTCAAACCAGATCCCTGGCGGTGAACATAATTGAAAGATTCCCTTGCATATAAGCAATGTAATGGAAGATAGTTACAACATTAATGTTTGTGATACAGTCATACTAATAACTGTAATGTATTGCAACAACAGAAATATCAATTTTTATTATATAATTTTATGGGTTAAGAAATTAAGTTGCATTAAAGAAATTCCAAATACCAGTTAGTTTAGTTGAATGTTTTCATTCAATAATGTTGAGAAAAAACCTACACCAACGTCTGGATCTAGAATCCGAAAAAATTGATCATTAATGACGTCTATGCATGTGGACAATAAATTAACATAATGCAACTAGTTTGTCGCAAATTGAAAGCTACTCACACGAGGATTTAGTTGGTACAGGGGTGGGGGGGGGGAGGGGGAGGAGAGAGTGTTCCGTTATATAACATAATGTAATTCGAGCTATTTTATACTACGTTGTTACTTTATTGTTTCTTTTGCAATATGTAGGAGATTTATACTATACTGTATATTCAAATTGTGTATAGGTTATTATTGTCTAAAAAGGGTATTATATTTAATCATGGGGGAAAGTGTAGATAGTCGATATAAAGGTTGTACAATTTTAGAAACTGTTTTAGTTTCATTCTTTAGTCAGAATAATCGATGTATTTTTATTAAAATATTACGATTTTTTCTCGGCACTTGTTATTTGTTTCGGAATAAAATATTGTACATAAGAGTTTGTTTTATGTTACATTGTTATTATTCACTAGGAAAAATACCCGTCCCCATGGCGATTTTTCAACTGTAGTTTGTAACTTTTCCAGTGTACCATATTTGTATAAGAAAACAATGTGTGTATTGTATTAATAAGCATATTTTCAACTGAGGACGCAACGCAAATGCGTAGACGCAACGCAAGCGAGTTCACCAATGATAAGCGTATTTTCGAATAATCCATCGCTTGTGATTGGTCAAATAATGCATCGCTTGTGATTGGTCAATTCAATGCGTTACGTCGTGTGTTGCGTCTCTAGTGGGAACCAATCATAACAACGTACAAACGCTCTCACCCAAATGTTATTTTTTGTATGGTTACTGACTGTTATTATGTCCGGAAGATAAATAGCAATTAAATACAGATTTGTTAAAATGACAATGGCCTACACACCTGGGGCGGATTGCTATAAGCGGTCTATAACCGGTCTTAGCGCTTAGCCGGCTATAATTCGTGACATAGCAAGTAGTCTTATATTATAGACCATTGCTATAACGCGGTCTAACCTGTAAACGGTCTTTAAAATTAAAGCCTACTCGAAGGAGTCTTAAAACAGTCTTAAACCTCTCTTTTTGTTGCTTTTACGTATTATTTATCGTCAAAGATAACCAATTGAACGAGTTTTAAGTGTTAAATCAAATAATAACGGTGATTTTAATCTTATATAGGCCTAGAATAGATTTTCTCGTGTATAAATGTACGTACTGTTATGATTTGTGAATTGAACAAGCGTGACGAACATTACCTTATTTGGTATTCTACGTGCAAAGTACGCCCTCAACTTGTTACTTTACGTGGTCTTATTTAAGACTGTTTTATAGCAATGGTCTATCAGGAGTGGCTTTAATAAGACCGTCTATCTGATAAAGCCGGCTTTAATCGGGGAGTTAAGACCATCAGTTAAGACTGTTTTATAGCAATCCACCCCTGTAGTCAGTGTTCTGTAAAATTATCTCCAACATTACCCCATTGCGTGTTTAATTGATGATAAGACAAAAGATTAAGTTAGTGTTATGACTTTGTCTGATCCAAATGTGAAGATGTGGTATAGCGAATATTCCCCTATATAGTAATTCATCCATGGACCTTTTTGCTGGTATCGTAAGCATGATATGCACATTAATTTAACATTTAATGTACAGTATTTTTATTATGAAATACTAAGATGTATTTGAAATGTGTTGTTAGTATACACTCTTGTTGTATCCGCATAAAACACCATGTAGGCCTACCGGTATCAAATAAAGTCAATAACAGTACACAATAGTATATTAGCACTGATAGGCTATGCACAGCGACAATTAAACAAATTAACCGAGAGAAATTAGGAAAGGTTTCATCTTTGACGACCAACATAAATATCGTTAGCACGAAAACAAAGGTTTGATACTTATACCGCAGAGTGCGCAACCTGCAGGTATATGCAAATTTATATATATATATATATTTATCCATATTATGTAAAACAATGACCAAGAGATAGTTTAAGTCACAAATGCTAAAAAAAATACAATATTCAAATATACATAGCGATTGAACCGAACGATAATCAACACAACAACCCACCTGTTCTCTATATTTGGTCATGGAGCGTTGCTAAGTGTCCCCTCGACACAACCTTACGTTAGAAGTTAATTTCAATACATTTGAGTACGCCACCTGGGATTGTCTACGCTTTATAAATCATCAGACCTCATCTCAGATATAATGTATAATTATACCTTTTATACTATATCCCTATGGTGAGATTCAAACATGCATAGTAGATTCAATCTCCATTTATTGTATTTTTAACCATGGATGTTTAATTTATACATCATGTTTCAACTTAGTTGTTGGGTTTACTGATAGATCAATAAATTGATTTATTTCATATACACCGTTGTACTGGGTTGCCTAACATTTCACTGAAGTACAAGCTATTAGCATATTATATTTATCGGCTTCGTGGCTTAAGTTCGATTGATCTTAATTGTCGAATTTCTTTCGTTATCGACAGGTGTACAGTAGGCCTACCCGATTGCCATCAAAGGTTATAATTCTGTGATAATAAGGTAGACTTCGTACTTAAAGTAAATATAACGATATGTCGTTGACACGGGTGGACATATGCCTATACAATTAGAACCTAAACACCTTAAAATTGATATGAAAGTGTTCCTAGCAATATCATTTTATTGGCTCAGCGTGTATATCGATCAGAAATTTTTTTTAAATTTTAAAATCCTTTCATATCCATTTTAAACGGACAACTTAGTGTCCGCTTATGTGTCTCTTGAATGAGTTAGCCCTGAATAGGGTTGTGCCGATGGGTTTAACTGACACAGGCACGTAGATACTTATTTACACCATACGAAACGGCTTGTTAATTTTTTCACAAAAACCTCTTAACTTATGTATAGTGTCACATGTATCACAGGTGGCTCTAAATCATGATAAGTTTAAAGGCTTATAGCATGTGATGCATGTGGCAGTGTTACTAGAATTTACATTATGATATTGGACATACTTTTTTCTTTATTATAAACACACGCATTATATTGATCAACAATACGGTATATACATAATATTATTGACTTCAGTTAACGTTATATAATTCATTCAAAGTTTGATGTGGTACACGTATCATATTGATTGTCTCATAAATGGAATATTCTTGTAAATAAACTCGGCAACAATCACGAATGCAACACGATGTTGGCTTAGTTCGAGTGTAGCATGTTAATCCAAAATTATACATGTCCTCCCGTGTTGAACAAATACATTTTATTGTTGAGGTTGTTATGCATTATAAAGAGAGGGTTCAAATGTAAACAATAGTTCAATCCATATAAAATAGTTTACACAAAAAAATATGCTTGTATTCTTGAAATGATTAAATTCGGCTATTAACACACACGTCATTGAATTAGAGTGTATTAAAAAATGTCCATTCGTTGTCAAAAATAACCAAAAATTATACTATTATTATGAATGGAGATTAAAATTAAGCGATAAAATTCGTTTTGTTCACAGACATGCGTCACAACAGTAAAAAAAAGATAAATTGTTTGATTGAACTTGCACACTGGTCGTAACGCATCGTAACGCATCATAGCTTAATCTGAGTATTCGATATATATAATAGATTTCAAAATTCATCGAATTTTGCGATTTTGTACAATCATGCATTCTTTAATATAAAACTTTGCCCCAATATCCACGTAGGCCCTACTCAGATCAGATAAAGACCTTCATTGTCGAAATCGTCATGCACAAAGGCTACTGGTTCACGAGAAGTAAGTGAAAGTTTAAAATACAATATTCAAGTACACACCCAGTTAGTGTTCTGTTATTTACGGTGTGAAACCATAAACGCTGCGTATATTAATAAATGTACGTTATTATAACGGTTGGTTTGATTGCGCATAAGTTCCATTGACGTCAGTAATAAATGACATGTTTCATTGAAACGCCATGTTATTACACGTCATTTTAGACGCGTCACAATGTCTATAAGTAACTTGTGTTTTGTCCATTATAGTTTGATTCATAATAGTTGGGACTCATGTCGGACATTGCTGCAATAGGTGACATGTACCTGAATGCTGTACCTAGATGTATAAACCCGTTACCGAGTGCCTTTGCAGCGCGACGACCAGCCTGTAAATGAAAGGGGAAAAAAAGTAAAAAAGTAAGAAAAGTAAAATCCGAAGCAAGTTGCACTTGGCCACAAGCCATGGAACGGTATATCTACACACACACACTGCTACAGGCTACAGTTGTACATGTACAAGTTCGTATACTGGCACAAGGTGTGAAATACAGTTATTTATTAAAGATTCTTTTTGATATATATTACATTAAATTCGTCAATTACTGTTTTATTCTTAAGCTTCCCCCCACCCACCCACCCTTGATTCCAGATGAAACTTTTCACAAGATATTTTAATAGTTTAATTCATGTATTTTGCATATATATATACCCCGATATATACACTGAATTCATCTAATTACGATAAATTTTATTGCACATGTTGAGCATTTTATAGAAATTTCATAAAAACAATCAACATATCTTACCTTTTTTATCCTCTTTGATTTTTTCTTTTTCTTTTTTCGTTTCTCTTCTTTTGTTAAGGAACAGTTTTTCTCATACTTGTTCTTTTTCTTCTTGTTTTCTTTGTTTTCCATATTTGTATTCATATGTTTATTATTTTCAATTACTAAACTTGAATCGTGCGTTCGTTTCTTTTTATTCTTCAATATATTAAATTTCATCTTGTGCTTCTTCTTGTCTGGTTTACCGTCTTCTAAATTGATGTCATTATTATCTTCAACAACCAAATATTCGGCATCGGCATCTTTTTTACCTTTTAATAAACTAAACTTTCGTTTATGCTTTCTGATTTTCTGTTCTTCCGGTTCCATAACTTTCTGCGTGTCTTTCGTCATCACCAATTCTACACCCGGACTTTTTTCAGACTTATCATCATCGGCGGAACTTACAGTATCCGAGCGAAGCCTAGATGCATCATCCAAAACAGAATACGATGAATTCTTTTGCAAGCCTTTTAGTGACAATCGTCTAAATGACGAACGTGCCTTCTCAGGCTGTGCTACCATTGTCACTTTGAATATGTTATCCCTTGTAAAGTCTAAAAGCTTATTCAGACAAACAAGAATTAGAAACAATTTTAAAACTTCCTGTCGTAATACCTGGAGACCGTGAAGTTATTATGAATATAATAATAGTCCATATGCGTGCACGGTTGAAGGTCAATTGTAATCGAGGGCTCTTATCGCAGCTTACCTAAGAATAGTAACAAAAGTGAAAAGAAATTTTTGAATGTAGAACTTTATTACATAAAGATAATACCAGTATATATATAATATAAGTAACAGTTACGGATCGATCGACTAGTTATACTCTGGTTAGTAGAATCACATGTGATTAAATATATAAAACTACAACTCAGTGGCGAAAATGGTGCGCTTCATTTTCACATGTGATTATTCCTTCAAAAGTGAATGTAACCAGTGTCACGCTGGAGACCTGTCATCAAATCCGAGTTAGTATTTAGGTTAGGCCTACTAATTAGTACGACCCTCTTCTGGATCCTCAACCAAAACATCTACGCCATTACTTACCCGTTATATGCCTACTTTTGACATAATCTCAATAATGTATAATGCTTTGATATAGTGACACAAATAAGACAATATACTATAATAAGGTTAACCCTGTACTTACACGGAGTCCAATTTGGAGATCAATAAAAATCACGTGAGTATATTGATTGAATTGTGCAAACAGTAGGCCCTGTAACGTTGTTTCCAAAGATGACAGCTATGGTATCTGCTTGTTGAAAATGTTATCGATCACTTTGCTTTCTAAACCCCGTTTATATTATTTGTCCTTGTTCACGTGAGGTAAAACTGGTTTCACATTGTGATGGTCTTATTGTTAGATTGATCAATAGTAAATCTGAATTCCATTTTATGCCTGGTTACACCTTTTCGGAAAATTGAAAAGCCCCGACCATTCTATGAAAGGGTGCTTAAATAACACTTGTTGTGTATGTATTTCATGAGGGGGATAATTAACGCTATACTACTGAAGTAAGCCTACAATTACGCAGGCAATGTCTAAAACATTTGGCAAACCAACAACAATTAAATTCTGGTCAAAAGAAAATCTTTATTCTGGTTTAATCTGCATTTTTCGGTGGGAACAGAAGGAAATATCAGTATCATTTTATAGCAAAGGATAAAGTTAAATATTATTTTCTCCATCATTAAGACTGATAGTTCATCGTCATTTGTCATTTTGTTTCCTCCTCTTCTCTCAAACAGTATCATTGTCTCTTAGGCTTGCGTTTCCACTAGCGACGCAACGTAACGTAACTTACGCAACGTAAGCAAATGCCCTTCCAATAACTGTTTTCCCCCGCCTGCGTGAAATCAAACCGGTGATGGTTGCAGCACTGTGCGTCGTCGGTTCCCACTTGCAATACAGCACTTTACGTCAATACGTCGCTGCGTTGCGTTCTAGTGGAAACTAGATTTTCGGTCTCGTCACCATGGCTACCGCCAATAGGCCTACGATACATTCACGGTGATCATCACTTTTATCATCAACTTAATTATCCGGTACTTGACTTCTGTCAAACTCCTCTCCTCTCTCAAACCTTTTCGTATTAACGTCGTGTCACCATGGCCACCGCCAATACAATACGACGATCTAATTTCACGCGATGCATTTATCGGCTGAGGCACCGGTAATTATATAATTCAATTTATAATGAATGGTTCCTACAATTGTGATGTAATTTAATAACTCAATAGTATTTGTTTTACCCAGTAACTCATTTTTGATCAATAAACTCAATAACTGAGACACACCTCCTCCTCACCGATCAAGATGAAATCGAAATTCGGCGATAATTGACTCATTTTGTTTTTCTCAAGACACTTAACAACCACAGATCAAAATGGAAGTAATACCAAAGGTTAGTAATACGTATACTATGTTAAATCTATATTTTTTAGGTATAGGCCTAGTTTACCGTCGTATTGTTTCGCCTCTGACTCTTCAAAGTAATTAAGATCTTTTGATGTTAGCCTTTTTGTTGAACATGTTGGCGAACTGATGTTTACACGCAAGTATCGCTAACTTTGGGTATATGAATTCCATCTTGCCCGGGTAACTAAACCCTAAACGACATTATCGATTCATTATTTCCTAAATTATTATTTCTATTCGAACTGTAACTCATAGTCATAGTCATATATACTTTATTGTCCATTTAAAAAACAGAAATGTGATTTGAAAACTGGCAAAATACAAAAATATAAAATACAATTTACAAAAAAACACACAAAAAGTTAAGAGGCTAAAAATTGTTAAAATTAGATAAAAATTATCGGTTACATTTTACCTTTGTACTCTGGAGTTATATAAGTGTATAGCATTAGGTACAAACGAGCACCTAAACCGTTTTGTTTTGGTATTAAGTGCACGTAGTCTTATGCCAGAATTCATGAGAGCAAATTGTTTGTGAAGAGGATGTGTTTCATCATCAATGATACTTTTTACTTTTTTTAACACATTTTCTTTATACAAGGATTCAACATCAGGTAAGTGCTCTCCTACTAGTCTAACTGCTCTATTTCCTATTCGATTAAGTTTAATTTTATCTTTTTGCATTGTATTACCATAAAAACAAACATTACAAAAAAGTATTACACTGAGAATTACAGAGTTATAAAACAATTTAAGTATAGTTTTTTCAATTTGTAGATACTTCATTTTTCTTAAAATAAACATCCTTTGGTTGGCTTTGCATGTGGCTTTATTTACATTATTTATCCAATTTAGCTTATTGTCAATTATACAACCCAGATATTTGTACTCATTTACTACTTCAATCTCATTTTAATTTATAATCAGAGGTTCTAAGGGTTCTTTAATTTTCCTAAAATCAATTTGCATTTCTTTTGTTAACAAACGGTCTGAAGTTTGTAAAATTAATTTATAGTCACTCCTTGGTTGATGGAAAGTTTGAGTTCTTACTGGAATTTCATGATGTCTATAGGCCTACTAAGTTTCAAAGATGCTAAGCCTATTTATTGTATTAAAACATAGAGGCATTAGTTTCCAATGCATTCGATAATGTTCGGGACGTGAAAATGCGCTGTGCGATGCATTTTTCGTGTATCTCAGTTGTCATCTCTTTCTGAAAACTATGCTTACATTTTAACTTTACAAAAAACTAATGTTGCCTAACAACGAAGCATCATGGAGTGGGAGGCCTATAAGATCAAGACCATATCAAACCAAACGACAATTCATAATGCTATAATCCCTACAAATCGTTACACCATATTGGATATCAATATATGTTTCTACTGAACTTGTTATTGTTATTATACAATAGTAATCACGTGGTTCTTCTCTACTGGAGCAGAACAAGCTGCGAATAAGATTGGTACTGCTCAACTAACTATACGCAGGGCCGTAGCCAGAATCTGTCAAGACACTAAATATTTGGGTCAACCCCCCTCCCCCTGGGGGTGGGACCTGATGCGAAGCGAATTTTGTTAAATGACGCCCCTAGATGGCCGGAAAAGACACTCTCGTGCAGCATGCTATATAACCAATGAGCAAAAAGATCGTACTTTTTTCCTCCTCCTCAAACACGTTGATAATTTAAATGACGATAACTATTTGTTTCCGTATGTTAGATGCGCGTGCTCTGTGCGGAACCGCCGATTGTTTGATCATTTACTCCGTATTTTGTTTTGCGTTCAAGTTCAATGCGAACGTATATCTAGGAGCAGCCCCGAAAAAAGCACACTGGGTGAAGGCAAATGCTATTTGCTAGCTCTATCTATAATATTTATTTACAGCAATTTGTTGAGGAATATAAATATGTAAATAGGTGATATTGATACATTTTAGTACGTATCGGCTGGTGGTCTAGAAAAAAAATAATCGGATGCCATAATGTGAACTACAGTACTTGATACCATAGATATTATAGTGTAAAATATTAATATTCACTATAATCCACTATGATACATTATACTTCATAGTCACACATAAATACTGATGTACGTCGGAAGGCTATATACTTTATGCATGCTGCCTGACTGCCAGTGATCTAAACAATTATAGGTACGCAGTTGTCTGGCGGTGTCCTTTGTACGAATCATTCGTGCGCCAGCTCGCTATGAGACGCGTCAATATCATGTTACATGCAGGGACCAAACATTTATTTTTCAGGTTAAAATCGGCAATTCATTTGCAGCTTTTAGAAATTTACAGACACGTATCACTAGTTGACGCTCATACAGAGAAGAAGGTTCACGAACAAGTTTACGAATTTTTCAATTTACAAACAACTTTTTGTACTGTGGGGCACGTATTTTGAGGATTTTTGGAGATGAGGGTGAGGTATTGGGCATGTCGGGGATGGGTTCGCTGTAAAGGGGGGGGGGGGGTTCGCCCGAACCATAAAAAACCCCCCTGGCTACGGGCCTGATACGGTCTGAAGTTTGTACAATTATACAGTCATTATAGTAATAATGAACACTTCGCGTTATTATGATATGCTCAAACGCCTAGTGTATTTCTGAACACATCGTGTTCATTGAACACCAACATTAACACGTCAGGCGTCCGAAAAGTTTACCATGTACACGCGTTAGGCGTCCGAAAAGTTTACCGTCTATCCGATCGATAGTTTCTCATTTACGTACGGGGATTTTCTAAATCTTGTGATGCGTGGGGCTACGTTATCCAATGATAAACTTTTCGGACGCCTGCTGACGCGTCTATAGACGCGTCAGCAGGCGTCCGAAAAGTTTACCGTGTACAAAACCGTGTACGGCCTAACTGCCGACCGACCTCAATGTCTGACTGTGAATATTATTCTGCTGTGTTATCATTGGATAACGTAGCCCCACGCATCACAAGATTTAGAAAATCCCCGTACGTAAATGAGAAACTATCGATCGGATATTGTCACAAATAATAATGTAAATTGCAAATAACTTGCCATAGGCTGGAAGCATTTTGATCAAGCAATGATCATTCGTTGTCAAGGCAGCGATGGGCTCGGGCGCCTCTATCACAGATCCTGTTTATATGGTAAGTTGTATGTTTCATGGATGCTATTGGCCTTAGAAAGTAAATGTTGTTAAAGCAAGGCAATCTAACAACAGGACACAGAGCTTGTAACAGTCCTTTGATCTTACGTCTGGCGGCCACAAATAGCAACAGCACTGGTACTTTATACATATTCTGCGAGGCGCATCGTGTTGGTTAAGGGCGTGGAACTGATCATGTCGCAGCCACGGATAAACCCTTTGATCTCAGCATCCTGTTAGATTACCTTGCTCACACCAGGGAGATGTAAAATAATAATTATTTTACATCTTCCTGCTCACACTTTCCCTGTGTCTTGTTATTCATGTTGATAGTTTTTCCTTCAATAAGGCACATATTGTTTTTCCTCCGAAGCAAGACAGGATGTCCAACACCTTAGCGATAAATTAGTCTCAAACCAATTTTTGTTTTATTTTTTCTATAGAATAGCGTGATAGGAAATGACGAAGTTAAAAATCTACGAATGTCGGATCAACTTCCCAATATAAGTGACGAGTATCACTACAGCGAACTGCTAATTCAGGACACTTGCTTAGCACTATACGGTATAATCACCCAAGACATCAAACTCGGCAAGAAAGAGCTACTCAAGGATTCCAAGTTTATACAATGTAGATTTTATGAAACTATGACGTATATAATGTCACGTCAGGAAAAGGACTTGAACCAAGTTCTTATGGAGTATAGGTTGCCTAGGTTACGATATGTACGCGGTAGTATAGTAATAGAGCCTTTGGTAGACGTTTTGCTAGCCCGACGTCAACCAGATACTGTTTCTATAACGGCTCTTTATCTGAAGAAGGCTTCTAATGCGTACAACCCTGATGTTAGAACTGTTAGGTCAGACATGGCAAGGTTGGCGTATATGGTTTTGGACAGAATCATCAGATGGGGTTTTTATTTATGGATCGGTACGTTGGATGAACTACGTAAAATGGAATTAACGAAGGACTACAAAGAATTATCGTCTGCAGAGGGAACGGTAGAGAGTCAGATTGTTTTTCGGAAGGATACGCTGGTGATACCTCGAATAGGAAAACCTCTTCCAGCCTCTTTCACAAAGACATTACTCGTTAACAGACTATCTGGTGACTTTTGTCTGCGTTTGTATCGAATTGAACCAGAAATGACAACATGGGGCAATCGTGATGATGATCTCGATAGGTTGATAGAATATTATCGTAATCATCAAAAAATGTACGCAGGTCACGGTACTTGGGAAGTACACGAACAAATTAATAACATTAGAAGACAACTTAAGAAAGTTAGGGATTACATTGATGTAAGTAGTCTAACCACTTTTCATTACATTTTCTGTGGGTTTTTTTTTCGCTCCGAGCTCTTGCACATTCTCATTCACTTTACGTTAATTACACGCTTTATTGACTGTGTGCCGAGCTAAAAACGCGGCATACAAATTTAATATATAACATTTACTAATTAGGAAAGTTCTCACTTGCAAGCCATAAAAATGACATGTTTATTTTTATAGCTTATACAAAAATGAAAAAGCTTATTAAAATGCTGCCTTTGATATCATTTTTAATTTGTTTTAGGCAGAATTATACAACAGAGCACGTGCGGCATTAATGGTGACCCGGGTCATGTATACTGATCTAACAGTGGTTAAGAAGATGAACAATCGACAACTTGACGAAACGGACTTTCTTAAAAGTCACATTGACGAAATGAAGAACGTCATCGAGGAAGGTTTGAACAGAATAGGATCATTGTCGAGTAATGAAGATGATACGTAAAATGATCTATTAATTAATATGTAAATTATGATGACGTCATTGATAAATAGTTTAAAATGTAGAATGTTTACATGGGATGGAATTTTGATAATTGTACGGTAGTAGCCGCCGTGGGTGGGGCGGTCGGCGTATACAAACTCGTAACGTAAGTTATGACACTAATTAAATGTGTTATGTTCAACATATTCGTTTAAAGCTCTGTCTACACTATCAAACTAGTTTGACAAAAACAGTTTGATGTGCCCAAATTTGGTACGGTAGTGATATGCCCAAATATGGTAGTGATATGACATCAGTAGGCCCGGTCCATATATGGGCACATCACATTTTGTGTCCACCAGAGCTTTAGTAGAGGCCTGAAATATGGTACACGTCTGTAGGCCAAACCGTTGCACATTTTACAATAAATAAAAATAAATAAATAAATATAAATAAAAGTCTATAGCCTATTTCTATACAATATTTTTGAACAACCGCTTTGTAATTCTATTGGTTTTACATTAAAAGACAAGGTCTCTGAACGTATTTAAATTGTAACGTATAGATTAAACGCAAAATGTACATTTGATAAGCAATACTCCTTTTGTTATTTAATTTATACATTATCCAATAACTAATAAAACACGTTTAAATAATTACGATCCCCTCTTCAATCCATTGTTAGTAGTTTTGGTCAATATTTATTACAGCAATAACAGCCCATAGTGCACGTTTAATTATGCCTTAACAACGATGTATCTTAGCATCCATGTAATAAGAACTGAATATATCCTTTCATCTTTCACCTCATGAAATTATTTGTTCCATTGCACTGATTGATTATAGAACGCATCAACTCAGAACCGAGGACTTAGGTACTGTTATTTCAAACACACGAATCTCTACACGTAAAGTAGGTGCTATAAGCTTGTTCAGATCATTAAAAATTGTCTCTAAGTTTTAATGGAAAGGGTATTTAACTGAAGGTTTGAAATACAAGTACTGGTATATAAGTTTACGTTCACACTGGTTGTAATACGTTTACATTTGACTGTGATTTTTTAATGTGTCGTGGGCCTACGCCTTTCGTAAATTAATAACAATCAACATAACCGCATATATCGCTATTTTATGGTAGTTCATATAATTTGTGAAAATATTGTTATTGCTCTATTTTATATCTATGAATGTGTAAAAAAGAACGTTATTGTTTATAGAATATTGATTCGTCCTATTTTTGTAGTGCTTAATTTATATGCCAGCAATTGGCAGAGGTCTATCTATATTTCTACTGTTTTCTTAAGAATCAATGACGTTATATATTATACCTTGTTTTATAAATTCTTGAATCATCTCATATTCATTGTTATTTTTTTTCTTAGCTTTGTATTTTTTAGTCAAATTAGTTGTTTTACCAAGGCGATGCTTAGACATCATGTTGATATCTGTAAATCCTGCGATAGAAACATTGTCGCAAATGTGCAAGGCTAGCATTATTCCGATTGCCCTTCTAGTTGGAGATGCTCTTTTCTACAAAAATACAATTAAATACTGTATAAATAACGAAACAGTTAAATACGGTGAAAATGTTTGTTTTTGCTGTCATCAAAGAAGAAATATCGATTTCAAATACAATTGTACATACAGAAGCAACAATAAAACAACCATGACTGTTTGTAGAAACATTGTCATGTTTACACAGCCAAGCACCAAAACAAATTAACGACACTTGTTATAATGAGGCTGCTAGATGCAAGAAAACAGCTGTAGGCATTGTGACCTGGTGCGTGCGTTCGTCCTATAATTTACACACTACATCGTTTACGCGCGCGTACACAATCCGTTCCATTTTTATCAGTCTTTATACGCGTATGTGAGCAAATTAATTATAATCGCGTCGTGATTGGTCAACATACTTGCTGTGCTTACGTCCTTGCGTTGCGTTCTATAAAATTGTTTTGTCAAATATTGTGGAGTCCCTAAGAAATCAATGCTAATATATTACAATAAACGTTCTAGTTGTGTTGTTGAATAATGATTAAGATTGTTACTCACATGGATTTTGGATGTTCTTTGATACTTGAATATCTTAAAAGCTACCTCTTCAACAACAGCGGGATTTAGCATGAGCATGCTGGTGGTCTGTCGCTGATTTTCCCCAAAGTTTCGCATCTTTGAATGTTTCTTCTATTATAAGATAGTATAAATGAATTACACATATCAAGTTGGCTCAATTATGCTCATTATGTACAATATCATCATTAAAATATTATTGTAAATTGTGAAAGGTTTCATTCATACTTGTTTTTATTCAGTTGTTCACAGCGTAAACTACACACATGATACAAATAACAATTTGTGTGTAAAATAACAATTGTTGAGTAAAATAACATTTTATAACTTAAACGTACTGCAGTCTTCTTATGAACGCGTTTCACAATCTTTTCAATGTGTCCCATGTCGACGGGTTTGTACGCAATAAATACTATTATTGCGTTGATATTTTCAAAGTGTTGACTTTTTCTACCTCTGGAGTTGACGATATTGATGTAGGCCTTATTGGGAAAATTCTTGTTAACTCGAATTGACTGTAAATCGTTGATACTAAAATAAGAAAAGAACAATTGAAGATTAGGTCTATTTGGCAATACACGATGTTCTATCGACACCACATTATTCCATCGCTCCCAAAAAAATAGACAAATACAATTGAATTACCATAACGAACTGGCACGATAATTACATTTGTTTAAAACACAATTGATTGTATTGTATATCTTTCAATTTTATGTTCACTTCCGGCCTGCGCTGAATTTCATTTTTCAAAACCATAATTTGTTATTTTATCGATTTTCAAAGCAAATATGCTACCGGTACTTTATAGCAATATTGATGATGGTAATTGTGATATACCAAATGAAGAAACAGTATTCAAACAATCAATCCAGTCAAGTACTTTTATTTGTATTCTCACATTCATATTATAACAAACGTTCCTCTGTGTGCAGTAAGCTAGCATGTATCGCATCTATAACCAACGCTATTGTGCCCGTGTCGTTGTATGCCCCCCCCCCCCCGTTATTAAAAAGGACTGACCATCTGCAGAACAATATGCAAATAAGGCAACTTGCAGACCAAGTAGGCTATTTACATAAATAACTACGTAAACACTACAGTAATTACTGATTTCATAAAGATATAGTAGCTTGGCGGTTAACATGCTTGCCTTCCGATCCCAAGGTTCAGGGTTCGATACTGACCTTGTGCCAGGGGTGTAACCCACGACTCTTTCAACTCCACTCGAGAGTTCATAAGCACGATGAAATATAAAATAGTTTATCCAACGTATTTTATTCAAATCTACAGTTAAGTTAACTTTTACGCATACGCGCCTTATAATGACGTCATACGCACCTTATAATGATGTCATACGCACCTTATAATGACGTCAAATGAATCTATGACTTTATCAGCAGCTTTTTCTCCAACTACCAGACAACTTGCAGAGGACATACTGAAATAAAGTATAAACTTAGAAAAAAATAGATAGGTTTGCGATCATAGTATTATACTATTATGAAACGGCAATTATTATAATAGGCCCTATATATAAACAATTTCGTTAAATTAAATCTATGTCTAGTGTGTATATTACGGTATATCTGTTGTTATATGGTATAGTGGGACGTACACAAATGCCGATATTTTGGTATAAAAGTTGAAATAAAGTGCAGGAAAAAGCGTTGATATAAGCATGGAGGATCCTTTTGTTATACTTCTTCCAATATAGCAAGGATAACCATACTGATTGTCTTTATAAATATCATTAAGTAAGAAAACACAAACCTTCTTAATTTATTTTTGATATAACTGTTTGCAGGTTGTAATACCTCCAACACGCTTTTAGCAGCATCAGCTTGGAAAAAAAAGAAAGTTAGAAATGATATGCAAGGCAACAATTTCATAGAAATGTGGTGGAACGAAATTTAATAAAGGAGTTTTTAATTGTAATTTAATAATTGTTTAAGCTTGCTCTAAAATCGAGCTATGTGTACTTACATACTCCGTTAAGTCCAAATGGTAAAGGGTAAACCTTGTTAGTTCGACAATTAATTGAAGAATTGTCTATAAACAAGGACAGCGAACGATTCAATCTTCAAAGAAAAAGAAAAATAACAGTGAAATAAACACTAAATTATAACCTGACGTTGTGAACTTTTTGAGTAGAACCCAAACTTTAGGTATGCGACGAGAGGGATTAGTTTAACGACGGAGAACGGTGGTACCATCATGTATACTTACGACGAATTCTCTCTTAACCGGGCTACCAAGTCCCAGGCGGATGGTCTTGATAAATTCTGTTTCATATTAAGGACTGGTACAGGTCTTCAACATACCAATCGGAGAATGAAAAAACAAAAACATATGAAATGTTGTTGAGGCCTATGACTATACTATCTGTACTAGGCTTACTACTCTTCAGTTTACGTCATTTGTTCATTTGTATGTTTGATGAATGATTGCACACAATGTCTGTAATATTATTTTCTAAATAATAATAATCGAGTATGATGAAAAAGATCACAAACCTGACAATGATGCGTGAAGATTGAATACCCGCCACACTCATTGCATCTAAATTTAAAAAATACAGAGTGTTATTATTCAAAATTCATTCAACTACTTTCAACATTATATTATGATTAACTAGCCATGTTTCAACCAATACAATTCCTTGGTTCAACCATGACATTCAATATGTACACTTGCTGCTATGATCTGATTTGTTAGTATTTTCATGGAGGAAATATCATTTTTCTCGATGGTATACTTTAGTTAAAATAGAAAATATAAATAAAACTTGGGATGATAATTTCCTATACTCACCTCTGTTAGTCAGGTTGCCTTTAGGTTGTGAAGAGTGAGACGTATGATAGCCTTGTAACGTCACTCCTACGCACGTTATTGTTAACACGCATGTTAGATATGCGTACAACCTTTTATGATGTTCTACAAAGATCATGTTTTTTTGGATTCGGAATGGACCTCTAAAAATAAATAATACACACATAGGCCTATAGTTAGGCCGCTTGAGTTGAGATAGAGAAAAGTTCGATGAATCGATACATTACTCCTCAGTTCAGCTTGCTTAATCTATAATTTAATCGAAATTAAATAAGTGAAGAATTACCATAAAACAACGTTACCTAAAGAGGGTCTTCACCGATAGTTAGCCGATTTATAAAGTAGCCTAAACACAAATGCCTATTACCAAAATCCGAGTTTTCCCTCACTATAGGCCTACGCAATCATCTTCTGCAAGTAAATGTCGCAACTGTTTACAAGTGTAAACATATGTTTCAGTTGAACGACAACCTACGTACTAAGAGAGGACACACATGATCCTCGAAAAAATAGCCGCCAATAAAGAAACAACAGAAGGTGAAAGATTAAAAAAATGAGTTTGTTGCTTGATAAGTGTAATCAACACAAGGACTAAGTACCATCATCGATTGTGTTCAGTATTATTGTGATATCACATTCTTGCAATAACCGGATGTGAATTTTTCGTTTCATTCTCGATCTCCTGGCTTAAAATGTATAATTATTTTATGTTTTTTTAGTTGAACATCTTTATAATGATGATGAATTCGAAAATACAAATAATAAAATATAATTACAAAAACTAACCAATCAGATTCGCGTAATACGTATTCACGTGACCATCCTAGCGACCACCGCAATTTGATTGATTTTTCTTGATCGCGGAGTTGTTACACACGACGGCGGTGTGGTTATTAACCTAAAATCGAGGCAAACTTTGAATAAATTAAAACATAAAATGGCAGAAGGTAAGCATAAAAATACTACATGATTCGCTTTGTGTTATTGTCCAAACTTCAACTGCCTTATATCTACCATAAACCCCAATACAACTGTTTTCGTATGTTTGAATTTGCTCACTCAGGCCAATTAAGTTGATTAGAGAGGCGTTGTAGCCGCGTGCGACGTGACCTTTTCATGGTAAAGATAGGCCTAGCCTATCCTTTGAATATAAATAAGTGTATTGTGTTTTTCTTACAGGAGAGTCTAGCTGTATGGTATGCTAACGTTTTTGTTGAAATGCAGTAGGCCTAATGATTTTTTTGTGTTATCCTTCCCATTCATAAATCAGATAAAAGAGAGCCAGCATGATGAGATCAACAACCCCTCTAATGTTTTGAATAATTGTAAAAAAAATTAACTACTTTGCTATGTTCAAAAGCATTATTTTGTCAAGGTTCTGTAAAAACTGTGTTGTGCAGTCAAGTGTATCCACCCAAATCCTCACATTTAATAAGTCCATTGATGATTATATCTGGTCAACAAATGCCTCCATAGCTCAGGGGTTAGAGCACTGGTCTTGTAAACCAGGGGTCGTGAGTTCAATTCTCACTGGGGGCTTTCTTTTTTTTTTTTTAACAGAATTTCTAAAACATTGATTTATTAAATTCAACACAGTCTCATTTATTTTAAATTGGGTGTAACAATTTTTTTCCAAAAATACATGAACAATGAAAAGTTAAAATATTCTAACTAAACTGTTATTGTGAATGATCACATGTTATTTTAAAGTTACTATTTAAAATCAATGTGAGTTTTTTTGCAAATTCTTGGTTGTAGAATGGAGGAACTCTGATAAAAGAATTCAGAAAGATTATTTATTTTGCAGAACAGCAGCAAAATATACCACAACCAGAAGCTAGTGTAGCAGCACCCGCAGAGGAAACTGCTGTAAGTATAATTCACATTACTGTGTTAGAAATCCCCAATCACTTTTGTGTGAGTGCTATTCTCAATTGTTCTGTTTGTAACCATGTTAAAGGGACAGGTTACTTCTAGGTTGGTCCTCATTTTATGCTCTGTATTATTTGTATGGCATTTACTAAAATAAATGTTTGAATAATAGACCAAAAATCTATTCCTAAACCAATACCTTCTAAGGTTCATGTAGGGTGTGGTAATCCCTTTGCAGGTTAAATAAAGCTACATGGGGGCTGTCAATATTTCCTCTCTCTAAACTAACAACTCTTTTGTTTCCAGTTGAAAGCAGACACACCCCATGCTGAACATGGCCTCACAGAAAATGTACAAAAGATCATTGCTAGTGAGAAGGCAGAGACAGACAGGCCGAGAGCAAAAGTAGAGCTACAGTCTCTGCCTACAAGGTCATACCTTGACCAGACAGTAGTACCGATACTCTTACAGGCAATGTCAGCTTTAGCAAAAGAACGGTTAGTAGTGGAATACAGTTAATATACCATTGCAGTAATGGCTATGTACAGAATATTTAAATAAATGCTTCGCTTTGAATAAACTCCCCCATAGAACATCATTTTGAATAAACACCCTGGGCCTTTATTTTTTTCTTTAATTAATACCCGCCACATGCATTAAAAAAAAATAAATGTCTCCCTCAAATAAATGCCCCTAAAAACCCTCCTGAACAATAAATGCCCCAGGGCGTTTATTCTAATAAATATGGTATACAATATATAACGATTTGTTGCGTATGGAAGGAAAATCTTACACGCTGTTGTTTATTGCAGTGATTGCCTCATAAACTTCAATCGGAACAAACTAAAATCATACATTATAGCAGTAAAAATGTAGTTACTGCAGTAGAGTAATAAAAAATAAACTTAGTGACTGTTGGTGCTTACATTAATTATTTAAACAATGATCTACTTTATATTTGTCTTCTTTCAGACCTCCAAACCCAATAGAGTATCTGGCAGCATATTTACTGAAGAATAAAGATCAATTTGAAACTAAAAGCTAGATACAAGCAGTTAAGCAATCACTCTACTGGACTTTCAATCTTTCAGTATCGGTTTGAAAATTCCGATAGAATTTTGCTTAATCGTTACTATTTACAATCTTGAGTTAAAATGATGCAAATTTAAATAGCAACATAAACTATTGCATAGTTGCACCAACAAGACCAATATTTCACAGTGAAAAGATGGGCATATTTCATCGTTACCTTAGTTTCCCTCCAGCATAAACATATAGAGACATCTTGATTTGCGATGAACAAGCTAGGTCAGGTCAATTAGTTAGTCGTCATCTGGACCTACATTACATAGCCTACTTTGCTCATCGCAAACAGAAAGCTCCCTATTAAAAAGGTACTAAACCAATTCAGTAGTGTATAGATATTTAAAAGGTAGAGAGAAAAACTTAATTGGTTTACATTAGTGTGTTATTATTTATAATTGTTACCAAGATAGAAAGCACAGTATATTTTTCCCATGTAACTAATATGTAAAAATGTTCTGTTTAATCATGTGATATTTCTTGACCTTTTCATTGGTTATGTGTTCAGAATTTGAATTTAAATATCTTCCGCACAAGTATTCAAATTCCAAGTTAGACAATTCTGAAGTTTTTTTTTTTTTTAACGTAGACTGCAGGCTTTTCCTATGGTGTCTACCTCCTTTGTTTAAAGATTTACAGTATCTTAATCTTATTTTATTAAGTTACAGTCAAGATGTATTCTTAGGGTTATTATTTTCACATATTAATTAAGGTTTCTCCTTGTGTATATTTGTCAATAATTATTGGAATTAAAAAATAAAGTTTAGACAAAAGTAGCCAAGTGGTTGTTGTTCATTTCCGTTTGATATAAAGACACTGTGATACCATCGAGTAATAATTAGATGGTGATACAAAATAACACTCATGACAATTGTACACAGCAAAGAAAAAAATATCAAAAGTCAGGAGTCTGTGCTAATGATAACGGTCAAATAGGTTGCAGATTGACTTGGTGTACTGGCCGAAATTCTGTGTGAAATGTTTTATTGGTTCTCGTAATATCCGTTTCCAGTACTGAAAGAGAGTGTTGCATTTGTATGCAATAACATGAATAGTGCACAAGTATTATGTATAAGGAAACCATATCTTTATTTCTAAATTCTGTATACAGTATAAAGATCATTCCAACCCCTTTGTTTACACAAGAGACATAAAAAGAGCTATTTTATAATAATCACAGGCAAACAATATACCTGCACACCTCAACAATATCTACACATCAAAGCTTTATGTCTCTTGTTTGGTATAAAATAATTATTAGTAGGGAATCTATACATCCTTGTGGTAAATGCATTTGTTTCAATGATCTTGGAGATTGTGGAAAAAAATCAATCAATTTCCAAATTCTTAAAAAAACTTCACTAGCCTGGCGCATCACATACATTCAAGGACTCAAAATAATTGACAGTTTTTAGAGTAGTTTTTCAATACTGGGCGATTATACATTCTGTTCTAAAATCATTCATAATGGCACCTTCCCCCTTGGTCACATGACAGTTCCACAATCGGAACGCGCATATCACACATCGGTTGGTCATTTTTCAATCTGTTTTCGCCGTCCTCTGCGAACTCCGCGTTTGCCTTCGTGAGGCTGCAGGTGCTGTTTTCTTCTTTGGTTGTTTTTTAGCAACCGGGCTATTTGTACTATCAACTACAACTTTACAATCTTCATTTAAAGTTTCATTAGAATTTTCCTGTGAGCTATTACCTTCTTCGTGTGTATCTACTATTTTCTCTTCTATCTTTGTTTTCTTTTCTTGGTTAGCAGTTTCTTGATTATCATCTTCCAATTTTCGTTTCCTTTCTAAATCTTTGCTTTTCTCCTCAGGCATGATTTCATTTGTTTCAACTGTACTTATTTCTTTGCTATTTTGTACATTCACTTTACCAGGTTCAGTAATATCAAGGTCATTTTTCTTTTTTTTTCCCTCCTCTTGTTGCGCTTTTGCATTGGCTTCTTTCATTTTAAGTAGATTCTCATTTGCTTCCTTTTCTTTCTGTTCTTTCAGTTTGGTTTCCTTTTCTTCTTTCAACTTGGCTGCCTTTTCTTCTTCTTTCACCTTTGCTTCCTTTTCTTCTTCTTTCAACTTGGCTGCCTTTTCTTCTTCTTTCACCTTGGCTGCCTTTTCTTTTTCTTCTTTCAACTTGGCTGCCTTTTCTTCTTCTTTCACCTTGGCTGCCTTTTCTTTCTGTTCTTTCAGCTTTGCTGCCTTTTCTTTTTGTTCTTTCTCTTTCATTTCCTTTACTTTTGCTTCCTTTTCTTTCAGTTCTTTAGCTTCCTTTTCTTTTAGTTCTTTAGCTTCCCTTTCTTTCAGTTCTTTAGCTTCCTTTTCTTTCAGTTCTTTAGCTTCCATTTCTTTATGTTCTTTCTCTATTGCTGCTTTTTCTTTCTGTTCTTTCAACTTTGCTTCCTTTTCCTTCTGTTCTTTCTCTTTCATTTCTCTTGCTTTTGCATCCTTTTCTTTTCTTTCTTTAGCTTCTCTTTCTTCTTCTCTTTCATCTGTGTTGTCTTCCTTTTTAACTTCCTTTAATTTAAGTGATTTCTGCTCTTTTTCTTTAATTTCCAAATTTGTTTCCATCTCTTTCTTTATGTGTTGTTTTTCTTTTGGTTCTGTTTCTTTCCGTTCTTTCTCTTTAGTTTCCTTTTCTTTCTGATCTTTTGCTTTTTTATCAAGCTCCAGCTTTTTTCTCTTCTCGTCCCTTTCTTTTTTTAAACGTTCTTCTTCAGCTTTAAGCTCCGCTTCTTTTGTTTTTCTAATCATTTCATCCTTTTCTTTTTTCTCTTTATCTAACTGAAGCTTGGCTTTAATTTCATTTAGTTGTTTTTCCTCCTGCTCTTTCCTCTTCTTTGCTTTTGCCTCTTCTTCCTTCATCCTCCTTTCTCTTTCAATCTTTTCTTGTAATAAACGTTGCTGTCTTGCCTTTTCTTCAGCGACTTTCTTCTTCCTTTCTTCCTCTTCTTTGTCTCGCCTCTTTTGTTCAATTGCCTCCTGTTCTCTCTTGATCTTTGCTGCTACTGCATCTGTTTCCAGCACTGTCATTATAGTCTTTGGAATGTGTGCTTGCTGAAATGTAACAAAAACAAATTCATTTAGTAAAGTCCTACAAAGACAAAAAGTCGCCAAGTGGTTACAATAAGGTCACTACAACCATACACAGCTTCAAGGCACTACTTGGTTATTGTTATGGTAGTATAAAACATCTTCTCAATGTGTTGGACTAACAACCCTACCAGTTAAATCTTTGTTATGGAAACCAGAAGAGTGGGCCTATGTCCCATTGAGATGAAAAGGAAATAACGAAAGAAAAACAAAGAGGAAGAGAATGGGTATAAATGTAAATCACCTGATGGGGTGTGAATGATTTGACATGTTCCAGTAATGGAAGTCGCAGATCTGGACTGGTTTCAAACATCACTGTCAGCTGACTTGGTGGTAACTGGAGTAAAACTTGGAATGATTGGGGCTTTGTTCGCTGAAATAAATCAAAATTATTTTTTATCTTAATTTAAAGAAATGAAGTAAAAACATCAAATAATGACCAGATAAAGGAGAAGATATACCTGAACTTAAGCATAATATTGTATCATTTTCATAATTTTATGGAGAAATAGTTAAACGAGGGAAGAGTGAAAGTACTTAAGTAAGTAGTTTCACTCGTCTCTGGTTAAACAAACAAACCTCACAGCACTTGATGAATCCTTCCCAAACCTTTGGATATCTCCAAACCTGTTTAACAATAAGCCTTTGTAAGATATTCATGACAAAGCCAATGAGTCTGGGGTACATGCTGAGAGACTGTATAACAGTCCTCATGAGCAGCGTTGGGATTGGTGTCTGCTCCATTAGTTGCTGCATTACCACCGCTAACACCTCTTGGGTATAAATGTTTTTCTGGCTGAAACACAGGCTTGTTGCTGGTGGGGAAAAAAAAATAAAATTTAAGTTAATGGATACTTTTTTATTATTTACATATTTGGATATCAAATTAAATAATTTTTAAAATCTATATTACTTTTATCAAATTTTTTTTGTGTTAAAAATATGTGATAGAGAAAACATATTAGTTAAGAAAAAAAATCTTCATTATTATATGAAGTTTGTTGTTGTTTGGAGTTCCTAAGTATATTGTATATTTTTGTTTTGAGGAGCCTATTCACTACAGCCTATGCTTTTATTTAGGCTCCTCCACTTTTTAGTTATTATTAAAGTGGAATAAAATGAAATATGAGCAAATGAAATAATGTTCATGTATTGTAAATCAGTAAAATAACTTATGTTAGAAAGAATGAGAACACAAACCTTTAATAACTGATTTCATATCACACTTTGTCATGTCTACATTGTGTAATGCTACAAGTAGCTCAGCAGGTGTAAGAGGGCTTTGTCCAAGCCCTCCTTCCTGATGACTCATCAGTAATCGGTGAAATACTTCTTTAACTACATTTGGATTCAGTTTTATCAGTTTCGGTAGAGCCGACATTACTTCACTCTGGAAACAACAAATTAAGTTTAGATGGAGGTTGCAGACATAAACAAAATAGATTTGAAAAATAGTAAGTAGATTAAATATTGACTACTTTAAAACAACAATACCTTCTCAAGTCCAATTAACACGGGTATTAAGAAACGAACATCAGGCACACGTTTCTGGTATAAATCACGCACTCGCTTGACAAGATCTTGAGATGGGGGTACTGAAAATAATATAAACAAAAATTGTTGTAACATAATCTTGATTTGGTTTGTTTATAGTAAACAGTGTTAACAGTAGTATTATTAAATGTGATTTAACAACTAAATTAAAAAAGTCATGTTATTACCTTTATCAGTAAGTATATGTAACATTCTAGTGATGAGTGTCTCAGCTCCTTTGGGCGAGGTCTCTAGAAGGGTTAATAGTTCTGGTGACGACATTCCCATGCCGCGTACAGGCGTTTCAAGACTACGCAGCACAATGCGCTTGATTACTGCTGATGCTGCTACGTATACCGTAGCCAATCTGCAATTAAGTTTGATATTTTTAAGTCATTAAACATTGACTTAATGTGACATTGACAGTGTTCCAATGTATTCACCTTTACGAACGAATTGTACAATTCAATCATAAATATTTGTTTAGAAAAAAACTTGAAGGCTCTGAGACTAAAAGAAAAAAAGTCATACAGTAGGCCACTCTTGGCAAAAATAAATTTCAATTTTGTTAAGCTTGTATATATGAACCTTAAGGTCACTGTTGGTTTTGAAATAAATAAATAAAATTATCTAGAACCAATAAATGAATATAACTTACTCATGAATTAATTTATGATTTATAGGCAGCAATGCTAGGTACAAATTAAGACATATTTTGGCAGTTTCTTCAGTCCAGGTTTTATTAGCCTCCACTCGTTTCTCGGGTGCTGATAACGTGATGACCATACTGGGTGGGGGCTTGGTACCTGTTAAGTGTTGTAGACTAGTCGTGGCAAAATGCTGCATAAATAAAAAACATAAATAATACAATTTTGTAATGAATATTACGAAATATGTTTATATAAATATAGACTGAAACGAATTTATCACATTATAAATATCAGTTTGAAAAAGACTGGAATTCATGAGGTAAACATTGTTGAATTTACAACATTTATTCAGTGATTAAATTGTTGAGCTTATTGTTGACTTTAAAGTGGAATTGTGACTTAGTGGTTATGATGCTCAGCTACCAATCGAAGGCTCCTGGGTTCTAGTCCTATCATGTCAGGATTTGTTCTAATGATGATTTACAACTCCACTTATAAGATTTTGTTTATGTAGAGCATCTTGTGTATGTTTGTCTTGTGAACAGGATTGCCACCTTTAAGAAGGATAGTGAATGAATTTGCTTATGGTTATCCTTGCCAATTTGCCTAAATAAAAAAAAACAAAAAAAAACTTTGCACTGATATTGCAGATAGTCGATGCAAGTAAACCAATACCTCTATATGCTGTCTCATGTCTGCTTTTTCATAAAACCTTTTTACATATTGTGTGGCTTGTGATCGTACTTCTATCTTCTCGTTCCAAGTCAGTTCCAGCATGTTATCGAGATAGCGCTCCATGCTGGCGGGACGATTTAATATAATGTCACGTAAAGTTTTCATACCAACGAAAAAATGAATCTGTAATAAACAAATTATATTGTTTGTATTAAACTTAGCGCACAGCACAATTAGTGTCAAAGGTCACAGACAGCAGAATGTAATATAAAACCAATGACATTTCTTTATGTTTAGTGGAAAGTCTTGTTAACATAAGGTGCACAACATTATTCTGCACAATATCATTGTATTTAGGAAGCCTTAGATTATCGACAACTGTGTCGTTTGTTTTCAACTTAGAATCTGCAAAAACCAAGTTGAGGAATCAAGTGATGAACAATAACTCAATGTCTCAGCATGCTCAAACGGATGATAATTAGTTCGTAGGTAATTCACAAATTATCCTCCTACTAATTCTACCCAAAATATCAAATCTTATATCGTACCTCATGCTCACAAAATCTCTTTATAATCTTTAAGGCGTTTGGTGTGATAATTGGCGACTCCAATCCAAGTCTTGCAAACACACTATAATAATATAAACATTATTTTATAATATTATTAATAATATGGTAGGTAAAAGGAAAATATAATGATATCCAAAGAGGAGGATAACACATCATTATTCATATAAAAGCCTACAATTGACCAAACAAACACAAACATGGAAGATTTACATATGACATAATGCCATTATCATTCACTGTTGCTGTGAAGTACTCATTACATTATTTAAACTCCTCTTCTCTAGTTGCTTATGATACATTGTATTATATCTTACCCATCTCTTTGATCATCTCGTACTAGTAAACTTGCTAATATACGGCAGAGAAGAGCGTCATATCTCTCAAGTGAGGACGACTCGTCTCCAAGGATAAGCATATAGCCTCTGTACTTAGCATACTCTTGGTACAACCATGAGAATGCTAGATCAATATTGGCACGAAGATCAGATAGAACATACTCCTGTAAAACTGAAAAGTAAATTGGTGTTAGTTGATTTTATTAACCAATTTTTTAACAAAATCTCCAAATAAGGAGTATTTTAGGAACATGGTAATATATAAAACTTTATTCTGATATAATAAATTTTTCTTAAATCCATACTCAAAATTAGTCTTTAACTTACCATTTATTAATGGTCCACCAAACTGTGTAGTTAAAAGAACAATCATTTTGTTTCTAGCTTGTAATGCTGGTCCCTTAAGGTTTTCTGAAATTTTAAGTTATCAAAATGAAGTCTACCATTTATTACTTTATTTT
This sequence comes from Antedon mediterranea, assembly GCF_964355755.1. Classification (NCBI taxonomy): domain Eukaryota; kingdom Metazoa; phylum Echinodermata; class Crinoidea; order Comatulida; family Antedonidae; genus Antedon; species Antedon mediterranea. The sequence goes on along the minus strand of NC_092679.1, from coordinate 7,055,640 downwards.
TTTTCAGGGTAAATTATTCATTCAGGGTACATTAGTTATCCAGGGGTACATTAGTCATCCAGGGGTACATTAGTCATCCAGGGGTACATTAGTTATCCAGGGGTACATTAGTCATCCAGGGGTACATTAGTCATCCAGGGGTACATTAGTCATCCAGGGGTACATTATTTATCCAGGGGTACATTAGTCATCCTAGGGTACATTATATATCCAGGGGTACATTAGTTATCTAGGAGTACATTAGTTATCTAGGAGTACATTATTCATCCAGGGGTACATTATTCATCCAGGGGTACATTATTCATCCAGGGGTACATTATTTATCCAGGGGTACATTATTTATTCAGGGGTACATTATATATCCAGGGGTACATTATATATCCAGGGTACATTATTTATCCAGGGGTACATTATTTACCCAGGGAGCAATATTTATCCAGGTTACTTATGCTTGGTACTTTACACATGTATAAATTCAACTCCCCCAAAACCATCGGGTTGGCTCAAAATAATTGGTAATACTTTAGTATGACATTTTTTAAAAAGCATATTACACAGAGGAGCCTTCACAGCATGAGCCCTAACCTTAGCCTCAAGGTGCCTCAATACTTACTCCCTGAATCTATTATTCTCTGTAATGCCATTGTCATCATTTTATCGTCTAAGCTTGTACTAATTGGTTTTGTAACATCTGCCAACTTAAACTGTTTAATACGTTTTACTCCCTTTGGTGCTGCAAATTGCGATGGTTGCCGGAAATTGTCACCAACCGAACCACTTGACCCACCTGAATGAGCACAATAAGTAAGTACTTTTTATAATGATACAAGTTTTCATACACTTCATACAGTTGGATAAAGATCTCTAACCAACTACGTTTCTTTTTTGAGTCATTCATTATATCTTTTTGGGCCAACCTCTTTTATTGTGGATTGATAATTTGTAGTTCCAAGAGAGTTGACTGTATTGTGTGAGATTTTTTTAAAATATGGTAAATATCCTCGTACTCACCGAGCACTGGAATACCACGTGGTGTAGGCATTATTCCAAGATCATCTGCTTCGGTATTAATAATTTCCTGTAAAGTGTGATACAGAAATAACAAATTACATAATATATTTATATATTGGATTTATTAATAAAGCTATCTACACTATCAAACAAAATTGTGATGTGCCCAAGTACGGTTGTGGTATGCCCAAATGGTAGTGATATGACATCATGTCCATATATGAGAACATCAAATTATTTTTATCACATAAAGTTTGATAGTGGCTTAATATTTAATTCTTATATATAGCACATATTAATATGCTGTACATACAAAGATTTAAAACAGGAAATGGAAAAATTGTTAGATAAATGAAAAAGGAAAGTCTTTAATTGAAAGAGTTCACAATATCACCTTCATTAAATATGGTTAAAATAAAAATAAAATAAAACACATTGTCAGATTGGTAGAGAGGTTTACAATATTGGAGCTGCCACAGAAATATCTCTCTGGCCGGCCATACATAGATTTCATTACATTAAACACCTGACCTAAAAGGTCTAGTAATCTGCTCAAGTTAAGATAGCTTATGGTGTGGCACATATGTAAACATCAACACAATATTAAATAATAGTCTAGATTTATTTTCTACCTTTTTAGGCTTGATACCAGCAGGAATAAACTGCGTTGCCATCATCCTTGCCAGATGCTGTACCTGACTATCTGTACCAGCTGCTGCTATAGGCGTGTACATTGCCTGGAAATGAGCTGGCATCGACTCTGGCAATGTTACCTTTAATAGCAATATAAATGCAATTTTAAAATATATTGGTATATGTGAGTTCTGGTAACTTTTTGTTGGTGTTTTTCTTCACTGTTTTTCCTCATACTTTCTAATTTAATGTAATAGTTTTAATAACAAAATCAATACAATATAGTTACATCATGCTTGAGTACGTATATTAAATAAATTAAGAAAGCAAAAAAAAAATGTATACATAATACTTACCATACTGATAAGCACAATATTAGCAACATTCTCGGAACTGTCTAAAAGAGGTTTAATTTCTTCTGTTAATAAATCTAATGGTGTTTGTTTTGAGATCGCTTTCACAGATGATGGGGGTTTCACTGGCACTGATGTTGTCGCTTCTTCGTCCATTCCCTCATCGTCATCCAAAATCTTAATCAAAAAGTCATAAACCACTGATTAGTGTCAATCTAAAGCTCTGTTTACACTATCAAACTAGTTTGACAAAAAAATGATAAGCTAAAATATGGTAGTGATCGTATCCACATATGGGCATATCAAATTTTGTTTGATAGTGTAGACAGAGCTTAGTTCAAAGTTTTATATATTATTCATTTGTTTTATATATATTACCTTTGCCTTTTTATTAGTTAGATGGTTGTTCTCGTCTCCTCGTGACCTTTTTAAATTTTCTGACCTTGGTACTGCTTTAAAAATCTAGAAAACAGAAATTGAAACATTCAGTTTCTTCAAAAGAAACCCCAAAGAAACCCACTAAACTACTCCTTTTTCAGAGACAGAATTAAATGATTTAACCGTCTTAGTAGAGTACTTATTTTAGAGAATATTGTACAATTAGAAACAATAGGATACCTCATGGTCACTTGCACCTAGATCTTGCAAGAGCGTTATAACACGGGCGTGAAACGTCTCCGATGATGGATGGCGTAGAATCGACATTAAGTGAAGTTTAAGATTTTTACGAACACTGCTAACCTGTGACTTTGCTAACGTTGGTGGCAGGTTTGCTTAAAATATAAAAAAAAATGATTTTGTTAATTTAATATCAAGATTTCCAACACATATTCACTAAGGCGTCATGTCCAAACTGACAAAGCGCGTTAATCGCGTTTTCTTTTGTTTTAGCGTTAGCGTGAAAATTCTAAAATCGTCAGACCATTTGGAAAATGGACAATATGCATAGCTTGTAATAGTTCCGCCCACTAACATGCTTGACTGATTTTTACGAATCGTTTAACGTTGTTGTGAATCGCTTCGTGAACGTCGTTTAACGATGAGTCACATCACAAACAGGCCCAAACAATTCGTTTCAGTTTGCCTTTTAATTAAGAGAGTTTGTAGCTGAATTGTATTCCGGGGGTGCCGATCTCAAACATCATTCTAAAATGTTTATAAGTTTGTAACCTCAATAAATAATTTAATATTAATAATAAACAGAGGCCTGGAATGTTTTTTAGTCGCTTTCTTTTACATAGCCGAATGAAAATATCATTAGGAAGTTCATACGATGAACTAAGCACCTGAGACAATAGCAACACGATGTGCCACGCCACCGGTGAACTATTCACATCTCACTTCTAAATGCATTAGCGAACGTCTACAGTAGCCGATCGATAAAAAAAAAGGTCTTCTAAAAATAGCAGCAGCGAATGCTCGGCCGACCGTCGGTGTTCGCGCGCTCATAGATTGCAGGCCGATAACATAAGAAGGTAAAAACGTACCAAGATGTTGGTCACGCGACATCCTCTTTTTCCTCCTGTTCACAGCGCTCACATCTTTTTACTTCAAATTCTGCCGGTCGGTAATCTTATTTAGATCGTTGAAAAGATGACTGATCATTAATTTAATTCATTTAATGCTTTATTCTATTTTTTGTGCTTTATTTTATTTTGTTTATCTTTATAAATTTGATTTATTTTAATTTAATTTTTATTGTTATATATGTCTCCTCATATTGTAATTTTGTGAGGGTCCCTAATGATCAACTTCGGCTGGATGGACCACCCTCGTAAAATATTCTTGAAAATAAATATATAAATCATTGGCTATTTTTCCGTTGCACAAGGGCCTAGTTGTATTAATAATAATAATTATTATACTTATTAAACAAGGAATGTATTGATTTTGTATTTATTTTGTGAAGGCTTTTGAGCTTTGTCGTCGCTGTATTTTTTAATTTGTTAACTAAGTTAGAATTTACTAGCATAATATAATACTGTAAAACCAGACACTTTTGTGACATAAAACTTTCGCAAATTTGAAAAGTACAAGTAAATAACTGTATACTGTAAAAAAAAGATTGCGTTAATCCATTGTGGATGCGATCTTTGTATATATCGAACATCCGTCGATCCAGAAACGATGCCCACAAAAAAGATGGTAAAACATTCATTCTAAATATAGTATCAAAACGTTCAAGTCGCTCAAAAATATTGCCGACAGAAGACCGTAATTAATACAGACCTGGGTTTTTTGGCATGAAACGCGATACTACTCGATGTTTAACCTCAACCTCTAACATGATATTTTTTTAACTCAGTACGGCCGGCCGTCCATTAGAGGGTGGTGGATGCTCTGCTGACGACCATAAAACAGTAATTAAGATCGTGTACCTGGATTTCCTCTATTTATATCTAGACTGTGTTCCCAGACTCCGATCCACTCGCATGTTTTTCCCACTCCAAATTCTGGTCGGGCCTTTTTCTTTACACAATATATTAATCATTTAAAAGGCCTATGACTGGTAAATCTTAACATGGAATATATATTTAATTTGCATATATTTTGTTGGTGTCCTAGCCTAGGTGTCGTTGTTTTTATAATTTGCTAACCCAAGGTAGGATTAAATAATTTATAGTGTAGGCCGCCGAAACTAGGCTAGCCTGAACTCTCTCTGTGTGAGCTGAGGTCCACGGGCCCGATGTCGTCTCGTTGGCTGATGTTTCCGGCCAAATTAGGATAACTGATGCGTAGGGCGGCTACAAAAATTGACGTCTTCCACCTTTAAATAGGATTTTAATTAGCGAACAATATATTGTTTGTGTGTATTGTCCATGCTTCTAAAGGCGATGACACATAGACATTTTAAAACAAACGACGTTTAACGCCAACGCGCGTCTAACGGCTAAACAATTACAATGGGCGGTGGGCGGTACAATACTAAATGCATAATTTAATTAGCTCTTTTACGATCGTTGCACGCGTTAAACGATCAAGCTATCAACGGTGACCGTTTGACGCGGTTTGTACGTTTGGAAACATTTGGACATGACGCCTAATCAGACTTCCCTCAAATGTAGAAAGTATAACTGGACATTTGCACAACAAATCTTACTCAAACTTATGTCTTACCATGTAAAGCTTCTAAACCTTCTATGACATCTTTCATAAACATGGGTCGTTGTTTGCATATTGATGTCACTACCCCCATACACGCTATCAGATTCACGCTACAAAACAAAAATATTATTTTAAAATATGAACAAATTTATTATTATTAGTAGTATGTAAAGCTCTGTCAACACTATCAAACATTATTTTACTTTCAACAAAAGAAATGTGATGTGCTCATATATAGACATGATGATGCCAATTTACACAGATGAGCTTATAACAAGTGTGTTGCAATGCTTAAAGCTCTGTCCACACTATCAAACTTTAATATGTGACAATAAAATGTGATGTGCCCGTATATGGATATGATGATGTCATATCACTACCATATTGGACACTTTTTTTTGTAAAACTAGTTTGATAGTGTAGACATAGCTTAAAGGCTAATTTATACGGACGAGCAGTAATGGTAATAAAAATATAGAATCATATTATTTAAATATGACACACAACAGAGCTGACGGGCGGTTTCCGCTCAGGATAGATACAGATTCTATATGGGACATGCTACGCGGTTTTCCGCTTACCGTACCGTTTGTCTCTGTAAATTGGCCTTAATGATGTTTAAAATGTATACATAAAATGAAATCAAAACACTAAACAAAAATCTACAATATACTGTTACATAAATGTATCATTTGAAATATTAAATATAAATTTAATCTGTTCACTTACCTGGTGATACTTGGCGTTGCCATAAGTTTAAGTAACAAATCCATACCATTTATAGCATCTGCTTTTATGTGACGATATTTCAAAATGGGATGGTCTTCAGGAATCTAATAAAATAACAAATTGGTAAAAAAGTTGGTAAAATTTGATAAAGTAAACAGATGGTAAAATAAAATGATACTTTTAACAAAACATTTTACCTTATCGAGTGATATGTCATCTATTTTTTTTTTGGGAACTTCTGAATCAGCAGTTTTTGGTGATGAGGTAACAATTAACATTTCCATAAACTTTATTGCATGTGTACGAACACTTTAAAGAAAAAGAAGTAAAATATATAAAAAAGGAACTTTTAACAGAATGTACGGATCTCAGCCTGTAAATGTTTACAAAGGGTCAATTCTAGGTCAATTAAAAGAATAATCAAACCTACCCATCATTTTCTGAATCTATCATTGCCTTTATTTTTGACTTCATATCTTTAAAATTCTGCCACATTGCCTCCTTCTCCTCTCGTACAATTTTTGATTTTAAAACCCACTGAAAAAATAATATAAATTAAAATACTTAACATTAGATGTTGACAATTATAAGCAACAATGAAATGAATATGAAGGAGTTTGACATAAAAAATACAATCCTTGCTACTGTAATAATAGGCAACTGATTCTTGTGTATGATACTGTATCTCTAAATAACTGCCCAGTGTCATAGGAAATACTTTAAGACAGTGTTATATATACCACATGTGGCACCTGTATTATGTTATGGTTAGGTTAAGCTTAGAATTATGATGCAGGCATTACATGTGATACATATGTGACATTGTATTACAGGATTTGCCTATGAATGATACTGAACAAAGTCTGGCAGAGAATCTGCTAAAATATGATATTAAACCTGATATTATTCCTGATCTTTTTATCAGTTTACCTTGATAGCCACACGGTATAGTTGAGCATTGCACAGTATAACCCTCTTAAGCACCGCTACATTCTGAGCAGGATCACTCAAAATCATGTTTAAGTGCATTACCACCGTAACAAGCAGTTCATTATCCTTTTTACTGTAGAAACAAAAAATGAATTGAATTCATATCATAAAAAACTATTTAATGTATGTGTAACAACAGCAACGTTAACGATAAATCAAAATACTTTATCAAAGTTTATTATTGATTCTTGATGTAAAACTAAGAGTTCATGAAACAGGTGCATATATCAAAAATTTAGAAATTAAAGAATTTAACATACCATGCCTCTTCTATAAATCCAACAACAAATCGTCTGACATCAGCAGACTTGTCATTTTGGAACTGAAGTACTTCCTGCAGTGAATAAAAAATATTATATAAAAGAACTATTGATGATGAAGTTTTAGAGCACTGTAAGAAAATACATTTAGTTCTCTCAAAGGAAAGTGGATAGACAAGGACAGATCCAAGAATTTTTAAACAGGGGAGTGCTGCTGACACAATATTAATATAGTCTCTCAAACCAGATATCAAATAGTTTATAATTTCATTTCAGGTGTCAAAGGGGTGGGGAATGTGCTCTGCTATCTGCATTTCACCTCTGATAGATGTCTGCTTCACCATGAATTTATTTTAAATGTTAGTTTACTCATGTGGCAAAAATATGGTATTAAAGCGCTAACATTATTTATTTTATTTTTATTTAATTTTTTTATTTAATCGGTATAAAAATACTCAAAATACAACTCATAGTTGAAATGAAGAGCTTACATATGAAAATGATAAATTATCATGATTGTACTTACATCTAGAAAGTTGTCCAATAAGGTAGGATCTTTATTAACAATCAATTCTTGAACTTGCTTCAAATTTTGAATCTTTTGTGAATCTTTGGGTAACAATTGAGTTTCATTGATCAGTTCAACAACCTAAATAGAAATAAATATTATTTATTTGGGATTTTTTTTCAAATGTTATCTTAACAAAACATACAAACATGGCAAGCAAACATTGATGGTAGTCGGAGTAATCTATAAATACTGTTTATATATACAGAAAACAAAATATTATTTATAATCATTCATACATATTTTTAGACCTAATATTTGATATAGACCCAGCCAGTACTACTACTGTAGGCCTACAACTACTACATGCATTGATTGTGACCGAGTCTGCTGTGTCACATTTTTCCTTGTTAAAAGTACCAAAAAAGAGAAGAAAAGAACCGGTATTGCACACATAAAAAAAGCTTTTAATATCGTTTAACACTTATCCTATAAACAAATACCGCCAGTTATTAAAAAGTGCGGTTTATATTATTGTAGGCCTAGGCACCCTTATTTTATGTATGTGTAATTAACGAGGAGGACAATAGGCCATGCGGCCAAGAACGCGATCATACCGACCTTGTCAGCGGTACTGATCTGTTTAGCGTTGGCTTGGCTAGCATCTGAATCTTCTTCAGCAAAAAACTGGGATGCTATAGATCGACGATGGTTTGTAGACATTTTAAAAGCTTCTAAATAGTTTATTAAATATTAAGAGTTTTTTGAGTAGCCTAAAAACTACCGAATAATCATTATTTTTACGGAATATTTTACAATTCAGAAATTAGAAAAATGAAACAGGCCATTCGACATGCTTAATTTACGTAGCGCCCTCATTCGTTGAATCTCGAAATTAATGATAGAAAAAGCTATATACTGTAGCTCCGTGTGCTGGAATAAGTTATAACAAACTTTTGCAAAAATACAATATGTTGCAAATAATACTCAGCCTCAGGTATTAATAGTTTCAATATCAGTTCACTCGCAAGTCACATGGCAGATTCTTCTTGCACAGTCGTCAAATGGGTCTATTTTTTAAATAAAGCTCATGTCTCGGACCAACATTTTCTTAACACGTTGGCCATCATATTATTAATAATATAAAATATTTTTTTCAAAAACCCCATACCAATATCTTAGATTAGAACTCTCCAAAGTTCAATCAAACCAAGTATACAGAAAAAAAAATCAGACATAGAATAATACAGTTGTAACACTCAAGTAATTTATTGTGACAATTTTAATACGCACAAAAAAACTCTGGGTCACGACTATTCCAAACATTAATATAAGCAATGGCACTAATGCCTAGATTAGATTTTAGAAACAAATGTATTATATTGGATATTGGAAACGTTATACAGCATTACATTACTTTTTTTAAAATACAAAATATTTTACAAATTAGAGTACGTTTACTATAAATTTTATACATTTTGTACAATCTGGACGGTTTCAGCAGTAAAAAGAGAATCATTATCTCTTTATGTTAATTATCAATGCCGTGAACAAACATGACAAAAGCTATAAACCAGGTATTTACACTTGTACAACTAAAACAGTTGTGCTATTTTCAACTTTTCATTGAACAAACAAAAGTAAATGTCAAGTGATTAATATGCAGTTATCTCTCAGTTTGCTTTTTGACACATTTTATGTTTTGTTCATGTTGACTTGAATACTGATGTTGATAGAATTGGTGAAATGCTTGTTCGATCATCTGCGAGTTCGTGAAAACATTGCTTACGTTATTTCTAATCGTCGCCCTCACCCTCTTCATCCTCCTGCTTGATAACAGGTACGCCTGTAAATAAAATAATTAATAATAATTAACTTTTATAAAGCGCGGTGAGATTTTAGAAGTGAATTGCTTAAGAGATTTACATTGATGGATATGGAGTGGAAGCTGGTTCCAAACTAGTGGCGCTTGTGCAAAAAAAACCCTTGGGGTAAGATTTAAGGTGTGTTTTTGGAGTAGATAAAACAAGAGGGCCAGTGCAAGGATAGATTTAGAATACCAAAGAACAGTAGGCAATTGTTAACAGAATTAGACAACTAAAACTCTCCAGTACAGTGTACTCCCTAAATGCTCTCCATTCATTATGCGGCAGTATTGGTTTTAAGCTATGTCTACACTATCAAACTTTATGTGACAAACAAATGTGATGTGCCCATATATGGACATCATGATGCCATATCGCTACCATATTTGGGTACATCACTACCCATATTTGGACACATCACACTTTTTTTGTCAATGACTAGTTTGACGGAGCTTAAGAAAAGAAATAATAATTTATGTTTCACGGCTGCAATCTTAATAATAATTAGTTACCATCTAATTTCTTTAGTTTAGGTAAACGTTTGGTAGCTTGATCTCGCCAATCTCCTTCTGCAGTGTGTTTCTCTTCCAGAGGATTGCCTACACAAAAACGAAATAAAAAAACACATAAAAAATCAAAATAAACACAATCAATATTAACATACATTCATTAAATTAACAAAAAGTTGTTAAAAAAAGAGTAAAAGAATAAAGCTCTGTTTACACTGTCATACTTTATTTGACAAAAAATGTGATGTTCCCATATAGACCTGATGATATTAGATTAGATTAAATTAGACATATTTGGGCATATCACACTTCTTTTTTTGTCAAACTAGTTTGATAGTGTAGACAGAGCTTTAATATAGGTAAACATCTTTAATTTTTTTACAATAAAGTTGAATGAATAAAACGAAATGAACCTACCAACAAACACAATGTCTTCAAGAAGTGGCAGACCAGCTAATTTTTCAAATTCTCCAAAGTCTTTAACCGAGTTATTTGACATGTAAAGTACCTTAAGCAGATAGAAGAGAAAAAATATCAACAACAAATACAACGCCCTTTGAAACTTGAATATGGTCTGGATTTTCTGTTAATTCTGGCAATCCAAGTGGTTTTTGTTTTCAATGGTAAAAAAGAATTTGCGAGTTTTGGAAAAGTCTGGATTTTAGATATTTTGTGGTATTGGAAAGTATCATCATAATATCATTTTCTCCCACCTTTAATTTTCTTTTCTCTCACCTTTAGTTTTTTTTCTCTCACCTTTAGTTTTTTTCTCTCACCTTTAGTTTTTTTTCTCTCACCTTTAGTTTTTTTTCTCTCACCTTTAGTTTTTTTCTCTCACCTTTAGTTTTTTTCTCTCACCTTTAGTTTTTTTCTCTCACCTTTAGTTTTTTTCTCTCACCTTTAGTTTTTTTCTCTCACCTTTAGTTTTTTTTCTCTCACCTTTAGTTTTTTTTCTCTCACCTTTAGTTTTTTTCTCTCACCTTTAGTTTTTTTCTCTCACCTTTAGTTTTTTTCTCTCACCTTTAGTTTTTTTCTCCCACCTTTAGTTTCTTTTCTCTCACCTTTAGTTTTTTTCTCTCACCTTTAGTTTTTTTTCTCTCACCTTTAGTTTTTTTCTCTCACCTTTAGTTTTTTTTCTCTCACCTTTAGTTTTTTTCTCTCACCTTTAGTTTTTTTCTCCCACCTTTAGTTTCTTTTCTCTCACCTTTAGTTTTTTTCTCTCACCTTTAGTTTTTTTCTCTCACCTTTAGTTTTTTTCTCTCACCTTTAGTTTTTTTTCTCTCACCTTTAGTTTTTTTTCTCTCACCTTTATTTTTTTCTCTCACCTTTAGTTTTTTTTCTCTCACCTTTAGTTTTTTTCTCTCCCCTTTAGTTTTTTTTCTCTCACCTTTAGTTTTTTTTCTCTCACCTTTAGTTTTTTTCTCTCACCTTTAGTTTTTTTCTCTCACCTTTAGTTTTTTTCTCTCACCTTTAGTTTTTTTCTCTCACCTTTAGTTTTTTTTCTCTCACCTTTATTTTTTTCTCTCACCTTTAGTTTTTTTCTCTCACCTTTAGTTTTTTTCTCTCACCTTTAGTTTTTTTCTCTCACCTTTAGTTTTTTTTCTCTCACCTTTAGTTTTTTTCTCTCACCTTTAGTTTTTTTTCTCTCACCTTTAGTTTTTTTCTCTCACCTTTAGTTTTTTTCTCTCACCTTTAGTTTTTTTCTCCCACCTTTAGTTTTTTTTCTCTCACCTTTATTTTTTTTCTCTCACCTTTATTTTTTTTTCTCTCACCTTTAGTTTTTTCAATACTTGAATGCCTTTCAGCTTTTCAATAGAATTATATGATATCCATAACTCTTGCAATGTGTCTGCGACAGCTTCCTGTTGAAAGACCATGTATTTGATTATTATCTGGGTTGTTCAATGATACACTTCTCGTTTATTACATAGTATTTTGTTTTTTATTCTGAATGTATCTCCAAAATGTTTTTGACAAACCTTACAATATTGAACTTACCAAACCATTTAAATTCTTGATATTGTTTCTTCCTAAAGATAAAATCTTTAAATTTTCTATAAAGATAAAAATGGGTAATTTATATTTAACTGAACTTACTCACATGCGGCAAGAGTTGATAATTAAGCGTCCATTTTCTCAATAGAGGGAATTGAATTAACATTCCGACAGAATGTATATGAAAGTATGTACATCCATGCAAAGAGATGTATTTCATTCAAAGTATTAAACAGTAAAAGTGGCTGATTCAATATTCTGATTCTGTATTTTCTAATACTGTACTTACTTAGCCCATTCAAGTTTCCAATTTTTTCTATACAATTTGTTGATAGAGACAGCTGCCTGTTAAAATAAAAAGGAAGCATAATTAATGATTATTTTTTTCTTTATACAAAATACATAAAAGTAAACAAAAATTTTTCAAAATATTTGTTACAAAAGAAATAAATAGGCTAGGCTAGGCCTAGAACGTTTTTATATCAATTATTCTTAAAATGGTATTATTTAACTGAACTTACTCGCATGCGGCAAGAGTTGATAATGAAGCATCCATTTTCTCAATAGGGGGAACTTGCATGTACAGCCGCACTACTTTTGCTTCTGAAGGTGGACATTCTTTGTTTTTTTCGGCCTAATTTATATAAAATGTTGATTGAAATGAATAAGCAAAGTGAAAAAACAAATTATAATTTATTAAATTATATGCATCAAAATTGATATATAAAATTAACTTAAATTAAATTTAATGATTTGTTGGCAAATGAAGCTCTGTTATCGTCGACAGTTGATGCTTCATTTTTTTTTAAGTATTTATTATTTATTGGTCTAGATTAGATGTAAATTATACTGTGCAAAGTAGTTCTTGAGTCAAGAAAATCAGGGAAGAGATAAAAAGAAAAGCAAACCTACCCATTTGGCCAATGCATCTTTGATCGTTGTTCCTTTAGACTGAATAAGAAATGAAAGACAAAACACATTTGATTAAAACTAATTACATTTTAAGCTACTATAGAATAGTTACAAGATGTAGAAGTTAATAAGAAATATAAAAGTATTCCACCATACCATTTTATTATCGAATATTAATTAACTCTTCTCTGAATCATAAAAATGTAGATCATGAAGTTACGTTTATGTGTGACCTCTTGTGACCATGGCAATATCAGAGAATGACGGGAAGGAAAAGGATTTTTGTCAAGTATTGTTATATTTACTCATATTAATTCACACTATATAACAGTCACACTATTTTTCTTATAAACTAAATATTAAAATATGTTGTTTTAGATTTAAAATTAAGTCTAGAAGAAGATATTATATATTTGAATTGCTTATTTAACATTATGATATATATACGTGACTCAACATGTCAAATAATCTGAAACCAAGATGGCAGCCTCCATACCGCAAGTGAGTTTTTAAAGTGGTTTATTTAAAATAATTAAAAACACATACAATTCTGATTTATAACAGTAAATATCAACGTATCTTATGAAATTACCTTTATGAAATAACCAGATAATATGCTGGAAATTGTTAGATAAGAGGCCTAGCTAAGCTTTTACGGGTCTACTAGTAGTAGCCTACTATAGTACTAGGCCTAGCCTACTACTAGTCTACTACTAGAGAGTACCTAGCCTAGTACAGTAGGGATGCTAGTCAAGTCGCCCTAAAAAAAAAGGCTTGACTAGGGCTAGCCGTAGCCTAGCCCTTTACTCTAGATAGGCGGCGGCCTATAGCTATAGTTTAGCAGTCAACCTCCTAGTTAATAATAAACATTATTTATAGTATAATAATAACAATTTAATTCATTATAAAATAATTAATTAATAAATAATTTATATAAAATAAAGATTTATTTGAAATAAATAAAGATTTATTTGAAAATAATATTTTCTCAATTTTTATTAACTTAACTTTTGTAAATTTATTATATTTATCTTCTTAATTAATAATAATAATATAATGCTTAAATATGTTTAATTGTTTCCAAATTTCAGCGTTTGCTTTTGCCAAGAAAATATATTCATCAATCAGGAATAGGTTTATTAAAAAAGCACCTTAAAGATGTGAATGGAATTAACAGGTTTGTGATGGTCCAAATGTTATGTATAATTTATAACACATATTGTTATATACTGTATGAGCATGCTCAATGTAAAGCATACCGACACTTATAAGTAATATTATAACAATAGAATAATATCTTGTATAATTTTATTTTATTACAGAAGTCAGTTTGCTCCATTTTTAAGATGTCTATGTATTAGTGGTAAGATTTTTGTCAAATGTACTTATTACTAGGAGATATTGCTGTAAACTGTTGGAATCTTGTTATAATGTCATTGCTTCTACCAACTCAAAAGGCAAATTAACCTAATTCATTGTTGAAAAATTTTATTTAGGAATGTCACATCCATCTCAACCAAGAGACATATATAATAATAATAATTTCAACCTTTGAATTTTTCATAAACTCCATTAAAAAAAAAATTGTTTTTTAGGACTTCCACATGAGAGATGCACTTTATTGGCAAAATCATCAGCGACACCTGTTCGCTATTGTTCAGACACAGTCAAGAAAGAGGAGGTACTGTATGTTTATCTGGCATGGTCAGATGTAGCCATTTTAGCATGGTCAGATGTAGCCATTTTAGCATGGTCAGATGTAGCCATTTTAGCATGGTCAGATGTAGCCATTTTAGCATGGTCAGATGTAGCCATTTTTATCATCTCTTGATAATCCTCAAATAAAGCCATTAAAGTTTGATGATTTACCCTTATATATTTTTATAGAAAATTACAAGTTAAACCAATAACACAACACTGTGCCAAAATTATTCATTATTGTAACATTTTGTTTAACCCAGTCAAAAATCGAAACAACTACAGAAGACGATGAACTTTACAAATCAATTGAAGTTAGAGTCAAAGGTCATGATGAAGCTGTGCTTAACAGTTATGAAAAATTTGTTTCCATGGCAGCCAAAGAATTGGATATAACACTGGATAGTGTGTAAGTAATAAAGGTCAATACATTTTTGCTGTCATGATTGGTTTACACTACAGTTTGTATGGTTTTATTGTACACCTGTCCTTAATTAAATTGTAAGTTCTGGGTTTTTGAGCTTTCAATTTCCATAAAAGTTTCTGTATCAGTCTCCAATACAGTAGAACCTACATTTTACATATGGTACGGGACCTAAAGACGTACATAAAATATGGGATTTATAAAATCCAGGTTAACCTTACATTGACCTCCAATTACGTAGACTGTAGCCAAAAATGCTGCCATGTTTGCCTACTTACAGCATGCAGCAGCTGTCACTACTAGGCCTACTACAATTTAGGCCAAGCTAGTCCTCAAATCTAGCTAGTTATATGTTTATAATTTTGACAAAATAAATTGAATTGACATTTTTACATTCTACACTTTATTGTCTTTGCAGAACGAAACCCAAGAAACACATGAAGCGATTATCACTCCTGAAATCACGATTTATTCATAAAAAGCACTTTGTACAATATGAAATCAGAACACATTATAGAGTTATGTTAGTAAGTAGACAAATACTCAATACAACACCTCCACCTTATTGGGAAGGATATGGGGAAATATTTTTTGGGTTAAATCTATTATTTTAATCATTTGTTTACTGTTTCTCTTATAGTTTAAACATCTAACAGGTTCTACTGCAAGTGTTTTTCTAGAGTACATTCAGAGAAATTTACCTGAAGGAGTGGCGATGAAGGTCACAAAGGTCAGTAATTCTCGAAGCATTCCGGTGTCTTGACCATAACCCAAACTTTAGAATATATTAATATTTTTTTCAATAAACAGCAAAGTTATATTTTGACGTTTTCTTATCTTTAGCGTGCACTTGAAGCAATGCCAGAATACATCAAACCGCCATCAGATGCTGACCTGGATCAATTAGTCACTGGCCTAGATAAGTTCAAAGTTTAATAATAGTATTCAAGAATCGGCCCTGATGAGTTAACACAGTTTAACAAGTTTTGCAAATTGAAATTGAGAGAAAAAAAAAACTTGAGCATTAGTGGTTGTACATCAAATACAGTGGATATTGGTCTGAAATAATTAGCTACTGCTCTGGTGTTGTGTGAAAGTTTAGGAAACTGACCTGAACCTGTTTAGGAAACTGATCTGAACTTGTTTAGGAAACTGACCTGAACTTGTTTAAGAAACTGACTTTGAGTTACTTATCACTGACCATTGGAAATTGGCCTGATATTACTGCTATATTGCTGTGGATTGTGTAAAAGTTAAAGAAACTGACCTGGATAAATTTAGCAGCTGGGCAACAAATACCATAAGAAACTAATATGAATTGGCAGATTGATGGAAGTTAAGAGACTGAAATTATTATTTGTAATTGACCTGGATAAAACACAGCAAAAACGAATGAACTCTTCCCTGGTATAAAAATCATGCCGCTGGCAGATTTTAATTGAGAAGTTGAGACAAACTTGTCCATACTATTATTATAAATGTCGTTTGTTGCTTTATTTCCATGGCAACAATTGAAGATTATTGATTAATAAAATATAACACAAAAATTAATTAATTAATTGTATTTTATTCACTGTTTAGTTTTGTTACATTCTCACAGGTTATTTATCAGTTATTTTCAGAACTATATATAATATCGTGTACCGCAAACTTTAATATAAACATTTGATTTCACATGCAAGCCTCCCGGGGGCAAGCCTTCAAACAATATTTGTTATTTTTTCGTTTTGATGATATTGTGCCCAATGCATTGATTTATTAAGCTCTGTCTACACTATCAAATTAGTTTGACAAAAAAGGTATGATAGTGATATGACATCATCATGTCTATATATATGATGGGCACATTACATTTTAAAAATTTGATATAATTGTAGACAGAGCTTTATGAAATTAAACTAAAGTGGGCGTTTCTCTACTGCGCTCACTGAGCATGCGCATTACGGCGTATTTTGTTTTACCGGAAAAAGAAAGAAAACAAGCACAGCCTAATTAATTTAATAAAAAATTACCGTCCGTGTGACTTCACCACCTGTAAACAAGGAACTGATTATTGAATGTTACAAAAACAATGTTTTAAATTTAAAATTCCTTTGCAATAAGTGTTATAGTTTTTAGTAGCCATGTCAGTAAGATATTCATTAAAGGTAGGTTTAAAACCGGAGTGATTTACGTTATAAGCTAGGCCTAGGCCTAGGCTATGTCATTCTGTCGATAATAATTTTAGAAGGGGGCGCGGCTGGTTTTTAGGCCTATCTGCTCATGTGACCATTCATGGGCCTAGGTAACTTTTATTTTTTTTTAATGGTTTCCAAACTAAGGTGAGTCTGTTGATATTTTGTGTACACTGCTCCCTAATAATTTATTATATTAAAGATGAAGTTAATTTAAATTATTAGAAATTATTTAAATATTTTTAAATTAAACAATTATTGTATATTAAATATTTGTATCTATTATATTTTTGTATGTGTTTACATATGTGAATAAATCTGAACTTGAAATAAAAGGGAGATGAGGAAGATGAAGGTTACTGGAACCAAAAAGAAAAACGGCAAAACTTCTTCGATGACGCAGATGACGAGGTGAGCTGATAGCAAGAAATAGCTTAAAAAATAATTTGTTTGCATAATTTTATGTTTCAAATATAGATTTACATTTTGATTTAAAAAAAAATGTTAATCAGATACAATGTAACACAATTCCACCTATAACATTATTTGATTTTAACTATTTTAACTTACTGATAAGAAAACATACTGCAGTATACAAAAATACATAATCCATGTTTTAAATTTCAGAATGAAATAATTGATTGGACAGGTACACGCATAGAGGAGTTCACCGGCCCACGGGTTACATCTGCCAGGGGAACTAACAAAAATGCATCATTTACAAAGCCTTCTAGGCCAGTAGAGATAGCTAACAATTTTCCAAAAACAGGTACAAATAAAGGAAAACCCTCCCAGCCTGAACCCAAGCCTGAACAACCCAAGCCAACCCAAACAAGTGCCAGTAAAAGTTATCACAAAAAATCTGCTAGTTTGACGATTGGTAACGTATTGTGTAAATTTATTTTGTCATCCTCCAAACATTTAAAGCCCCCTTCCCTACGTTTTTTAGATCTAATTTAAGATCACAAACTATATTTAATGTAAAAATAATACTACTATATGGTCCTATTGCGATAACTTTTTTCGTCTTTAAACAGTTAAAAATATGAAAAATAAGTCGATTCTAATAATTATAGCGGCCCGCTATAAATCCCAAAATGCATTGCGCGCGGATTGATATTTTTGTTTTTCACCTGTAATTCGCCCACTTTTCGATCGATCGTGAGGCCAAAACAAATGGAAGACTCCTAACTTTTCGGCGAAAATACCGGGTTTTCCCCAATTTGTATCAACGGAGTCTGGCAAAAATAGAAAGACAATTAATGCAGCAACTATACAACGTCAGGCTAGGTATATAGCTAGCGTATGATGTTCGTACGTTACCGATGTTTACCAGCTAGGCCTACAAAACTAAGCCTAGCTAGGCTAGGCCTAAGATCGTCCACGAGAGGTCGATCGCCGCGAGCTACTTAGGTAGTGCATTGTTTCTCACTTTTTATCATAATTTACCATAAAACGTACATTTAAGACAAGGAATGACATGGTTTAATGTTTTTAAAGTGATATATATGTATTATTTTCCAAAAAACGTCCAAAATTGCAGGGAAGGGGTCTTTAACATGTTACCATTATCTTCTCTTCTTTTGCCTTCTTTTTTAACTAATTTAAATTCATGTATCAATGCGTAAGTCTCAGTGCACTTGGTTAAAAAATAAACAAAATTTAACACAGAAATATGGTTTGAATGGAGAACCATCAGTCATTGTTTTATCCCATTATCACACATTTGACATTTGACACAGCTACTACAACCCCAGTCTTCGCCCACCCCACCGACTCCCCCTCCCCCTCTCTCCCACTTACTAACCAACCTCTGTTCTCTTAATTCTATAATAGGTTTTGCTTCATCACTGAAATCTCTAAGCTTTTTAACCTTTTGATTTGCACAGCTTTATACATCTACAATGGGCTCTAAACTTAAATTCACTTAATATTTCACTAATTTAAAGAAGATTAATAATGTTAATTCTTCTCATCTGCACTCACATTTAACATGTAATAATAATTGTTTATTGATAAAGATAGTTATCCAGCATAAAAATAAGTTAGACTATTGGTCTGCATTATTAAAGAATGCTACTAACCCAGATAAAAAAAATATTAAAGACTAAAACAGCGTAAAATTCTGCATTAACATTACACTGGTTATTACAAAATAATAATATCATTAATTTACTTGTATTTATTTTATTATTAATTAAAGGTGAAAAGATATCAAAACCATCATTTAGATTAACAACATCATCAGAAACAGGTACTATTATATTCATTTCAATTGTTTCTATTTCCACTATACATATATGACGGATGCTTATCTCTGCTACCTAGTACACTATGAACTATTGCTTTATAACGTTCTTAAATCATTATTTTTCAGTAGGTACTAAGAACTTGTCCAAACCAACCTCTTCTTCTGCATCGTCTCTTGAATCAGGTACAGTAGGATTGTCTTAAAAAATATGAATAGAGTTTGGCATAAATAAAATTCTAAAACGACATCGCACATTACGTGGTGGACAGAGTCTAATATCAGACCTATTTAATTATTTTATGTATTTTGAGGGCAACACGTTTTTCGTAGATTTGAGATAGTGGTGTGATATTACATTTAGTGATATGCTGAGCAATTTTTCTTGACCTATCAATTTTGTTTTTGCATTGTTTTATGTTTGAAAAAATTGCTTTTATTTTGACCTTTTTTCGTTTGGATATTAATTTCAGCTGTAAAAAGGGACTCCAAATTAAGTCATACTGAAGTTTCTAAATTGTATGCAGAAGTTACATCACTGAAGAGGAAACTACAGGTGAACAATGAAGTCTATTTGTATTCTGCTTGTTTATATTTTTTTATTATGTATTTGGGCATAGGATTACCAATAGTAAATGAATCATTGTCCTATCAGATAGGTGGTAATCCCCCTGTTTTGTAAACCAGTTCACCTGGGTAACCCCTACTCTTCTCGAATAATGAACTGGGTTCTTTAAAGTGCACACAGGTTATAACTGTGTACACTTGACCTATGGTTTATAGTCCTTATTTGAAAAGACTTGTTCCACCACCAGAATTAGGAGCGAGTCGGCTTAGAACTCTTGCCGATATTGTTTGCTCTTTAGGTCTTAACGGCTCGGCTATTTGACTTAACCGCTAATAACTAAGTAATTAATGTTCATAATGTACAAACTGCTCACATTTTTTATTATCAGAGTTCAGAACGTTCAAGATGGGATGCTCCTAAGGTATCAGATACCATAATTAGAATGGTGATGGGAGAGCCTTTCTCATTAGAGATGTACAAGTCCTTACCTGATAAACTTACGCTTCTTGATTCAGCTATTGAATATCATGATGGTAACTCTATTACTGCAGTAAGTATTGAAATTAAGCCATTGAATACCTTGACGGTAACTTTATTACTGCAGTAAGAATATTTGCTGTGGTAGATTTATCAAAACAAAAAAACTTTTTAGATATACATCATGAGATTAAGTGATTTAATGGTAAAAAATTGAGAAGAAAATTCTGAATCTCAATTCAGTCAGAATTAAATAATCATTAGATGTTCACAAAATACACACACACAACCGAAAATAGTTTGAGAGATCACAATGGGCAAATGTAATTTTAATTTTTATTTCTATATTATTAGATTGTTTTATTTCTCAAGAAGACATTAAAGAATTCAATATTTATTAGTGAACTGCGTAAAAGACCTGTAGCAATAAACCACTATGCAGTGTATTTACGATCAATGGGAGATGAAGAAGTTTTAGCCTCACAGCTCCAGTAAGTTGTCTTCACCTGCAATCAATTCAAACACCTAATTATTATGTACAGTACTGTAGTTCTTAATACTCCACACCTGTAAAAGTATAAACACACTAGACACTTTGTTGATTAAATGTGGCCAGTCCTATTGTTATCTAATTAACTGTGGATCCGAAATTTCATCTGTCGAAAAACTGTAATAGCTTAGTTTTTAACTTCTTTATTTTATTGGTTTTATCATCTATTCATTTATCTGTAATTTGTTTACTTTTATTTTTAGAACTCTTGGACGAAAAGAGGAAGCAGCTGTAAGTATATTTTTAAAATCCATTTTAGCATTGCATCTTACTTTCTTAAGCACTTGATGGTTGTCAAGAAGAAACATTTACGCATGTTTTATCATATTGTATTTTTTAGATGTGCAGATACCGGTTAACTCTTCAGGAAAGCTCACCACAAGCTAGATATCAGAGTATGAAAAAATGCACTGAGTAAGTACTTGAGACACTTAATTCATGAAGTTAATGAGGTCAGAATATGTTCATATAAACCTATTCATGTCTGAGGTAAGAAAATGCTTAATGGACAATTCCTTTATATTTTATTAGTTTATATTTTGAGGGATACAAGATACTTCATCGTGAAACAGTATTACTTCGTGAACAGTGTTCACTGTTAAATAAACAGATTTTGATTGAGGTAAGTACACAATGATTTAATTTATAAATTTTTATTTTATTTATTTATTTTAGCATTATATAATTTTTATAAATTTAAGCTAAAATTGATATCATATTGAAACTTTACGAGTTAAAGTTTCTCATCAAACTCATTTAGTACATATTCAAGGACACCTCTACTATTAAGTGGACACTTTCCATTTTAAATTTGCCTCAGAATAAAGTTGAATACATGGCATGATTTTTATGGCATATAACATAGATACTGTATTAGTAATATAATTGTACTCCATACTTTTAGATTGGGTTAACGTGCACATGACGGTCATGTCCACATGGGTTGTAGTCGACTGTTCCCGTCGACAGATATATGAACATTTAGATTAAGTGGACATTTACGTTGACGTGCCGGTGAATGTATGACCTTGGGATCTGAGCTTGTAATCTCTATAGTAGCGCTCATCCATGGTGCTATTCCACTGGTCGGTGGAAGTATACAGGCTTAGGGCAGGCTAAGTGTGTAGCTTAGGCCTAGCCGAGATCCCTAATTTTCTGAACGAAGGCTGGCGTCTTAGTGCTCAAGCTTTGCCAGTCTACGTACCAGTCGTCTAGCGCATCATAAAAATAAACGTAATAGGGTAGCAGTCGACGTGAAAGTCTAAAAGTCCCTAATGCCATCCTACAAGTAGTAACCAAGACTATTTTACAATATCATTGTTTCTAATTCTAAGGGTGCAGACTCTAAAGCAAGTAGAGAAAGAAAACCACCTTTTGCAGATTGTCCAAAAGAAGCAGAATTATATTTTCTACCGTTGATAACAACTTTATATTATTGTTGTAAATACCATTTTAACCAATCACAGGTGTGTGGACATTTTTTGCTGTACATTATTGTATTTTCATGTTCAAGTTTAAAAAAGATCTAGGCAATGAATCTTTATAAATATTCAAGAAGTGTATTCTCAAAATATATCAAATTGGGGTGGAAGTAATGTTTACTAATCAAATGTCTTATTTTGATCTGTATGTTGTTTTTACAGTCATCAATAAGTAGTCCAGAATCTTTAGTTAAAGAATTTAATATGAGCGAGAAGCAGTATGTAATGACAGCAGCTAAAGCATGTGCTAATCAGCGTAAATGGGCCGACTTAGAAACTCTGTTAGCACCAAAGGTATTCAAATCATTTTTTGTCTTAATAAAGTAATATACTTTATTTAATTAATGTTGTCTATTTAATTGTAATCTAAGTGTTTGCTAACCATAATGTCATTGGTGTTGTGTTTTAGATGTAATTGGTGTTGTTCTTTTTTCAATACTCTTTTTTAACATTGTTTTTAAAAACAGAAATGGATAATGAAAACCAAGAAACCAACAGTGGGCTTTGATAGAATTGTGGGTATTTTATTGAAAGCAAAAGCGCCAAACGATGTAAGTGTTTATATTCACAATCATTTTAACAAACCTCCCAAACAGTGCCACAACAGCTATGAGCACACACTGACTAAATCCAGGGGCCCTGGAATGTGTTTTTTTTACTTAATCGACAAAACATATTCAATAGAGCTCTGCTCAATTCCAATTCTTCAAATTAATGAATTTCAGATATTACAAAAATACATGTTGATGATGGATGATGCAACTAAGAGATTAGAAACAGCCAAGAAGTACAAGATCCATTCTGTTGTCATAGAGACACTAAAACAAATGCGAGACTTAAGAGGCTTGCAGAATTACAGGACTGAGGTCAAGTATGGGTCAAGTGAGGACATTCAACTTCAAACACTTTTAAAGAACACTGTAAGTATTAATTAAAGACGTAAAATAATTAAACATTGTTTTCTTGAATATGCCATTTTATCCACTTTGATAAAAAATGAGATCAAATAAAAATTTATTAACCTGAAAAAACTGTAGTTTAAAGAAAAAAAATAGTCAAATTGGCTGCCAGCTAATGGATTTTTGGTTGAATTTAACAATTTATTTTGTCATTTGTAAGTGAAAACATCTTTTTTTGGTTCTACGGAAGTGATTAACTTTCAATAGCCTATTCAATCAATCAATCAATGTAACATTTATTTTCTTCAAATTAAAACAGTATTCAAAGTCTGATTTAATTATTCTTCATTTTTTTGGGAGGAGGGGGCAACTTACAAGAAGATTAGTAACATGCTGGTCTTTATTTTTTTTTTCAGAGTATAAAATGGAAGACATGAATGCATTTTTTCAATTAGTTGACACCAACCTATGTGGTTTGTATATAAATATAACTATATACACATTGTGTACAAAACAAACTTGACCAATACAAAATGGACAGGAAAAGTTTGTTGTAAGAGACTAATGTTAAATCTAGATCAATATAGTTAACCCTGTCGTTGAGCATACACATGGATAGAAGTAAACAGTAAATGTTTGTGCATATATCCTTCATTATTGTCTTTCCAATTTTAACTGTACAATATATATATAAAAGAATATGTCACCTTTAGTAAACCATGTTGGGAGTGGAATGAACAGTGGGTTGTTTTGTTTGGTTAAAAAAAAGCAATTAACATTTATATTATATATAAGAGAACCATTCTGAGTGAAGCTATAAAATGCAAAAATATGGTCCTTCGCAATAAATATAAATTATGTAACAAATTTGTGTTTAGCTGCTGGTTGAAATATATGTTTTATCTTATTACAATGAAGAATTTCAGTATTGTAGTGAGTGCTTGCAATTAAATTGATCTAATATTGACAGATTATAATTACACATTCCAAATTACAGTTTCAAACTTGTGGTGAACTGTCACATCACCTAGCAAATCTACACAATTTACGGGAGCGTCAATATCTAAAAATGTTAACTGCTAAATACAAAGAACATTTTCTCTCATTACAAATATTGTAAATAGATTTTAAATGAATATGAAATATATAATTATCATTTTAAATTTTCTTATTTTTATATTGTATGAACTATATTAAAAGCACCTTTGAGTTTTACGTAAAATAAAGTGCAAATAACCAATTTCCACAGTCATCTTTTTATACAAATATCTCTGCATTTACAAACACTCAGCTAATAGTAATACTAATGTGGTTCCAATATACAATAATTATTTATATGTAAAAGTATAAAGGTAGCTTTTATTTGTATCCAAGTAAAATTGGTGTAGAAACCAGTGTTCACTAGATTTTCAAGTTTTATTAAACTTTATTATAAAAACAGTATTTGTAATTAATATTCTTGATCTTGTTTCTTTTCTTCCATAATTTCTTGAGTTTTGCTATAACTAACGTAATGTAGATCCATGTAAATCTTGATCAGGGCTTCGGCTAATAACACTTTCATAACGTAATCCCAGTACTGGAAAAAATACAAAAAAAAACTTTTATACTGTATTTCAATCGATTTGAATGTGGTACTTAAGTTGTAATTAAAAAACATAGCAAAAATATTGCAAAACACATCATGTACTTCATATTTTGCATTTTACCTTATTCTAACTTCTTAATTACCCATAATGCAAAATGAATTGTTTTACCTTAGGACCTTTGGAACAAAATATCTTGACAAGTGTTTCAACTACAGTTTCCACTTGTTCATCTGAGAACATGTGTAGTGGTACTTGAAAATCCAAGTCAGCTGCAAGGAAGTGTATTCATTTTAACAGTCAACTATAAAGTATTTATTATTGTTAATGTATTTAAGAGAGCCAGTCACTAAAATCAAACATTAGGTGGCAAGGGTCAAAATTTCGAATTGGCTCATATTTTGCACATTGGTAGACCTTGATGTAAGTAAACCTGATGTGTAGTTTGTTTGGTAAAATATCGCTTAGTTTTCGAGAAAATCGAAAAATAACAATTTTCGGCCAATTTTGTTAATTTTTGGTGTATAATTTACATTAACTTTAACAGCCTCTGGAAGCCAAACGTAGCAACCTAGCGTTTTAATATTTTACACTTACGTTAACTAGCATCTTGACAATAATTTAGTAAAGTTTCAAAAAATTTTAAGATTTTGACTAATTAATTACTAATTAGCATATATAAAACTCTTAAAAAGTAGAGTAAAAACAAACGCGTTTTTTTTCATGTGCGACAAATTTTGCCACTAAATTACGAATATGTCTGATTTTTGGTGACAAGCACTCTTAAACAAGTGTATGGAATTTCTTTCTGGCTGTTTTTCTTTATGGTTTTTATTTAGCTTTTTTCTTATTTCCTCTCCATTGATGGCCAGCAGATTTTTCAGTAATTTACCCTTTGATTAATAATTGCAAATATATTTACCCTTTTTTGGACCACCCTGTTTGAAAGAAATATGTCGTTTACTAAATTTACTCTGAAAAATAAAAACAAAATTGTGTGTTTAATTTTATTTCACCATTGGTTTACATAATTAAGAAATAGTACACTCTCTACAGGGATAGTATACTGTTATTTAAGGTCTTTATCAATTCCTTATATGGGCAATTCTCACCGTTCCTTGGAATATGTCTCTTAAGTACTGCTCATTTTTCCAAACCATATACGCTATCTCTTCCAGTTGCAATTCATCAATGTCTCTATGTAAATAAAGCAATTCTAAATAATAATAATACATTTATTTAGAGCAAAAATATAGGATCTATGTTTGTAAACCGCGCAGGATAGATACAGATTCTATGTGGGACAAGTATGCGGTTTTTCTCTTAACATTGCAGCTTGTCCATGTAAATTAGTCTTAATACTGTTGTTAGTATTATAGTAACAGTAAAACCTGTCCCTATTCAATTGAGCCTTGTGCTTGTCCCTTAATAGGAGTGTCCCTTAATAGGGGTGTCCGCTGAATAGGGGTGTCCGCTGAATAGGGGTGTCCGCTGAATAGGGGTGTCCCTTAATAGGAGTGTCCGCTGAATAGGGGTGTCCGCTGAATAGGGGTGTCCGCTGAATAGGGGTGTCCGCTGAATAGGGGTGTCGCTGAATAGGGGTGTCCCTTAATAGGGGTGTCCGCTGAATAGGGGTGTCCGCTGAATAGGGGTGTCCCTTAATAGGGGTGTCCCTTAATAGGGGTGTCCCTTAATAGGAGTGTCCCTTAATAGGGGTGTCCCTTAATAGGGGTGTCCCTTAATAGGGGTGTCCCCCAAAGGAGGGGTTCTACTAATGCTGTAACAACCACATAGAAGTAAAAAATCATCAAAACATACCTAACTTGTAGAATTCTATTCTCAAGTCTACATTCATACTCATCATCCATCACACTGACTGTTTCTATCGTCTTGTAACCATAATTCACTACGTCTTTTCTTCCAGTTATTCCAAAGTTAAAAAGATCAGTTTTCTGTTTTTTAGAGCAAGCCGGGTTGACCTTTTCATTCCAAACCTGTGAAAATCTTTTTCTTGATTTACGTTTATCAACATCCTTTTTAACAGGAGAAACGGCACTAGTAGATGGTAAACAAGGCTTGGAATTTATTGATAAAATCTTATTATTTTTCATCGTGCCTCGATCCTTAAATTTATATTTTGGTTTCTTGGTCACAGTGGTTGTCTCACAGTCTTCACTTTTTGTTGTGTCACCTAAATCAAAATTCAATCGACTACACTTCTTAAAATGTTGATCTACTAATGACAATCTCTTTCTTTTCCCAAATACAGGACTACTTATTTCTTTTGGTGATCTTGGATTCACATCACTAAGAGATATCATATTCATAAGACCATAAGGAGCTTCTTTATCAGAGAGTTGTTGGGAGAAGCTGACTCTCGGGAGATCCTCATCAGATGTATCTGTTGTAAATACACAAGGCTCTGTTGATTCTATTTCATGTCTTTTGATCCCTTCATCTTTTTCATCATCACTGATTAATTCAGGGGATATTGCTATTGATTCACTTTCATGTTTCTCATTTGGTGAACTCCGACATTGATTTTCCTCCTCATATGACATCATTTGAGTCTCTGTTTCATCACCATTACATGTTTTATTGTTATAAACCTCTTTACCAGTGTCTATAACCACTTTTTGAGGAAGGCAACTGGAAGGTTGTTTTTTGGCAAGGCAATTTTCTTCACCCGTTTTGTCTGTTGAAAAATCTGGTGATGGACGCCATTTGAATTTCTTGACAGGCTTTGCAAGTATCCAGCTGTCGTCGTCTTCACTTGTGTACGACTGTGCTGCATCTTTTCCTCCGTTTTCTTGAGAAATTCTCTTGGGAAAACTTTCAGAATGTGTCGGAAGATAATCATCCTCTTCCACATCTGAAATGATATTTATATCATCAAATTCTGAAATGTCTTTCTCAGTCTGGTTTGTGCTAGTGTTTGTTAGTGATTTAAATTTCTCACTTGTTTCTCTAAGAACACCTACTAACGATGCAGATTCTTCTACTATGCTTGGTTTCTGTAGAAAATCTTCATTTACAACTTTAAGTGTCTTTTCTTCCATTTCTTCTTTTTTTGTGGGAGCAAAATTGTCAATTATATCACTTTTTGTAAAGTCATCCGTCATTAGGTTGTGATATTGTTGATCATTTACACTCGGATCTGATTTAATTTGAGTGTCACTGTTGTTTTCTTTGTTAGGTAGTTCATTTAGACATTCAACACTGCTAGACCTTCTAGCTTTTTTAGGTAACCTCTCGCTGGGTTTTAAATTATCTTTATTTTGTCTTTTTAAAGAAAGTTTACTTCTTCTTCGCTTTTTTGGAACTTTATTTTGTATCGTAATAGATTTTAGTGCTTTTGGGTTCAATAAATTAGTTGTGGCTTTGGAATTACAGGCATTTTGTAATCCTAACGGAGCTGCTTGGTCAGAAGTATTTTTTGATTTACCTTTTTCTGTAACTTTGTTATTTAGTGCACATTCATTTGTGACGTTTTCTTTAACATTGACATCCTGAAGGTATACCTTCCTTTCTGTTTTCACTTTACAATCTACCTTGTTTTCAATTTGCGTTTTTCTTAATGTATCTTGAACCTTGACATCTGACATGGTGTCTTGAACTTCGACATCTGACATGACATCTTTAAGATCCTCCACATCTGAAAAAACAGTCACCTTCCCATTGGACAACCAATCCTCTGTGTCTTTATTATCTGCTTCACGTTCCATAATCACTGCATCACCATCACTTCTTCCACATTCTTTGTGCATATCTTTATCACTTTCTCCACATTTGTTATTCATATTTTTCTCAATTAAGTCATTTTCAATAAAGTCAGCAGCAGACAGTTTAACTTTCCCTTTTTCCATATCTTCCAAGCTTTCATTTTGCAGCATAAATCCTGCGTCTTCCTTAAAATCTGTTTTGAGTGCTTTGGTTCTGTGATTGACACTATATCAAAGTTAGTGTATAAAAAATAATTATATTGTTTTATAAAAGAAATAATCTTACATGCATAAAGGTATAAATCTTTGGGGTGATGTTTGACATCAGTTAGAAGAATGGCAGTGGCCTATAACACGTATAAGTCTACTTACATTCTTTTTAGATGGGCCTTTTTTTTATGAGCAGACTCTGTAGCTAATTTTCCTGTTTCTTCTTTGCTAAAGTAGTCACTTATTCCAAGCTGTTTTTTGGGCAATTGAGATGAACTCATCAGAATGGATGTCGACAGGTCATCACCAATTGCTGCTGCTGTTGTTGTTTGACACACAGTTACTTTTAACTTTTCATCAAATAAATGCAATGATCTGAATGTATCTATAAAGTATACAACCAATATCCTGTATTTATTTGTAATTATCTTTAAACACGCAACTTATACCTTCATTCAGAAATGAAACTGTGATAGAAAATAAGTTTTCATTACCCCTTTCATCTGGCAGTATAAATGATTGATATACTTCTTTATCCACAAAATGAAAGCCATACTTAATCATGGATCCTATTTTTTAAAGATAAAATAGGTTATTAATATTAGTAAGACACTAGGATGTCTAGAAAACTAAGGAGATTGAGGAAATTCGGTCTCCCATCCAGAACGCAACTGGGCCCAACGTTGCTTAACTTCGGTGATCTGACGAGAACCAGTGTTTCAACCCAGTATGGCCGTATATAAACTAAAAGACCTAATATATCTTAGTTTTCTAGAAAACTGAGGGTGATACTTTAAGAAGGGTCATCAACAAAAACAAGAAAAAAAGTTGAGATAAATTGAAATAATAAAAAAAAATGTAGGCTTATCACTATCAGTATCAGTATCTTTGCAAAATGTAAGATGATGAAAATGTTGTTAAAATGCATCTTACCATTACCAATCTCAACTTGCTCATCTTTTCTCATTTTATTGGTTTTTGTTTGACTTTCAGCAAATCTTCTTCCAATTGGTTCCTTTAACAACATTAGCAATTCCTTCACATAAGATAAATTGCAGAAATTAATTTAAATATAAATATGTAAAAAATAGATAGGCCTAGGTAGGTGCAGATTAAGAAGAATGCTATTTTTAAAAATTGTTTAAATTACCTGTAGACAGTGATCATTGAACCAACCACTTTCCCCACGGTTCTTGTAATATATGCTTAGTTGTAAAAGCAAAACATGATATTTTCCAATCTGAAAAAAAGTGTCAAGTTATAAAAAAAGAAGGTAACTACTAATAATAGGCCTACTAGCGGTCCTACTAAACACCACCAGATACCAACTAGAGCAATAAATCCTACCACCAGAGAGCAGCCACCTGTTCGGAATTGATTATTAAGGGTATATTGCAAATTTCAAAGCTTAATTCTTTCAGAAACTGATAAAATTGAAGTTTAAAGTTGAATTTCTCGCCGTCGTATTCCAGAACCGAATGCGTTTGATAAACATTATAGCAACGAAACGAACGCATTCATCCGTGTCTCTTGTGTATTGTATTCAACAGTCAACTATGAGGCGCTACCGATGCTTTTTTGTTACTTTAGTCAGTCACATAAATTACACCAATCGATTGCGCGATTAGTCTTTCTTTTGACATTATGTTTTTATCATGTTTTGTATGTCAAAATCGGTAACGATAACATAACAAATAGCATACGATAACATTTTTTTTGCAGATTAATTTTAATTATTTCCCTTTGTCATCGTTTTCGTATACTCTGGGTGCTGTAGGAATTGTTATTATATTATTATAAATTGGCAATTAAATAAAAAATGTTGTATATTTTCTATTTCACCACTCTGACATATAGTGCAGTGGCCAGATATTTCTTTAGACATAAAATACACGGTAATATCAAGTTAAAACTTCTGTTTTATTTTCTCTTTCCACATTCCTATTCTATAATGAGTTTACTCTATTTTAACATACGATTACCTTCACTGACAAAAGGTAGTTGGCATTAAGTTTTATTTATTTTTAATAAATGTTATAGTGTACAGAAATGAATTTCTGATTTTAATTGACCAAATAAATTCATCGGTAGCGCCTCATAGTTGACCATTGAATACAATACACAAGAGACACGGATGAATGCGTTCGTTTTGTTGCTATAATGTTTATCAAACGCATTCGGTTCTGGAATACGACGGCGAGAAATTCAACTTTAAACTTCAATTTTATCAGTTTCTGAAAGAATTAAGCTTTGAAATTTGCAATATACCCTTAATAATCAATTCCGAACAGGTGGCTGCCCGCTGCTCTCTGGTGGTAGGATTTATCGCTCTAGTAGGTATCTGGTGGTATCTGGTGGTGTTTAGTAGGACCCGGCCTACTAGACGTACTACTAGTACTATACATCATATGGTTGGCTACTAGCCTAGTAAAGTTTAGGCCTACTCTTGACTTAGTTATAGCAGTAGGCTTCCCTAGCTAGTAGAGAGAGTAGACTAGCTTAAGTAGTAGTAGTACTCTGACTGAGTGATTAGTACTACTATACTACTACTACTATACAAAACTACTATCTATCTTTTACAAGTTCTAGGCCTAGCTTGGCCTAGCCTAGACTACCTTTGTTTGTGGGCGAATCATATAAAGACAAAACCTGTAGGATAGCATAATAATAGTAGACGGCGCTACTGCACTTTGCACATAATAGTAGGCATACGTAGTGTCACTCACCTTCACCACAGCCTAGAGGCCTTAGCCTAGGCTAGTAGTAGTAGAGTAGGCCTAGAGGCCTAGGCCTACCTAGGGCAGGCCTAGCTAGGGTAGTAGGCCTAGCCAAAAAGGCCTACTATCTAGTAGGCTAGGTTTAGCCTAGCCTAGTAGTAGTAGGCCCTAGCTAGGTGGAAATCCGTTCTAGAGTAGCCTAGCTAGGCCTGACCCTGGATCGTTAGTATGTTATTATTTAATAATAATAATAATAATACAGTTAATAATTATTTACCTGCAAAATAAAGCTTTTTTTTTTAAGCATCTTATTATAGGCCTCCTATTCTTTTCAAAGTACCGCGCGAATCGCCGGACACGGATGGATGGTTAGTGATAATAGCAAAGAATATGATGGCGCTACATTTTATAGAAAAGGAAGGTGGCGCTACATTTGGAAAAATGATTTGCAATTAAATATTTATGATTTTTGCGGGAAACCATTCAAAGAACCTAAAACACCACCAAAAAAATCAGTAGTAGTAGTCGTCCTCCGCGAATTGAGTCCAACAACCAATCAACATAACATACATAGCCTACATACAATGGAAAAGAAACAGTTGAATCCTTTCTTTTTTAATGCACTGGACTTGCACTTTCCTTATTTAAGTATGCCTAGCTATTTTATTTATTTATATTTAAATAGTTTATTTATTTTTTTCTTAACTTAATTTTGCCTTTGCATTGTAATTTGTGCTGTTTATTTTATTTACTTGATTTGCACATGTACAGTATTGTAAGTTATACTGCAGATATATTTTATTTAGGCCTATATATTTTTTCCGTTGCTTTTGTTTTGTTTTCTCTCTTCTTTTTTGTTTTGTTTTATTTCATTTGTTTGCCCATTTGTTTTATTTTGGTTGCACCACTAATATAAACGACACTGATAGCAAATGATGACGAATAAATAGATTAAATTATTAAATTATTTGCTTCAGCTACTGCCTGTAGCCGGGTCCGCCTAAAAACCGGAAAAAACCAAAAAAAACCGGAAAATACCAAAAAATACCAAAAAATTACCGGAAGAAACCGGAAAATACCAAAAAAAATGACTATTTACCAGAAAAAAGACAGGAAATTACCGGAAAAAATTGTAGAATTGTGATATTTCACGAATAGAGGGCGCATTTATAAATAATATCGATTTTTCTGATTGCTGCCCTCTATACATTTATTTAATTGATTTTGAATGTGTAATTGTAACTGTACAATTAGAAATAATAAAATGTCCATGTATTCACATAAAACTTCAGTATAAATATTATTTTATGCTTCGCATCTCTAAATGAAATGTTAAGGAATATCATTTCACAAATCCAATGAAAGTAGTTGTTGATAACTTTCTTTTATTTGTTGCATAATAGGCTATATTATTGAAGTCTTAGATGTTTGAATGAGATGAGAAGGACCTCCACCGGTAGTCTACGGAATGTGGGCCAGCTATCCTTAATCCTATCCTAAAATCTTTGATTTGATACGAAATTGTAGGTCGTATTTCAAAATGTAATTGGCTGTTATTTATGATGACATTTAATTATGTATTATTCCTTTCAGTGGTGAAAAAAAGGAGCACCGAGGACAAGAATAAAATAGATAACATATATTTGCCTCAATTGAGTTTAATTCATAGATGTGATGAAATTTATTTAATACAAAACTTGTTTATTATGAGTTCGACCGTAATAAAAAATATGAATTATGAACATGAAGAGTTTGGTGCTTTTGTTTATGTGATCTAAATGTCTTGGTTATGAATAATGGAGAACCATGTTTAATGTTTCAAGCAGTCCGAATGAAACCTTGAAAAAAGTGATGGAGTGTTGTAGACCTACTATGACTGGGTATTAGCGTGTTTTCCTCAATGGTACAAGTATGCCCTACGCAGTATAAAACATAAATCAATTTATAGGACACATACTTTGCATTGATGTTAAAAGTTTGGGACTAGATTATTATTATGCACAGTAGATATTATGACGTAAATTTACAAAAACTGGGAACAACCTTGATAGCCACGAACAAAGGTGAATGCCACAGGAACCATGCATGGGTTATCAAATCGGCAACAGTTTTACATGTCAATCATTATTTATTGAGTTTACGTCCGAACTGTTGATTCAATCCAAGGTTTCGGCACCATAAAAGGATAAATAGAAAAGAGGTGCATTTATTTATGACGATCAGTGTCCAGAGTGACAGTTAAAAAACTATGCAAGAATGTAAATATTATATTACTAATAAATCAGCAATCACGAAACGGAAACTGCTGCAAGCAAATCTTGGTTGGGACGTCTTTTTTTAATCTCACAGATTTCCTCATGTTTATACCGTTTCAAATTGATTAATTAAATTTCAGTATATCACGGGCGACTTATATACAATTCTCTTCGGAGATCCCGGTTCGTGAATAAAATACTTAAAAATGAGGGCGAATCAATTTGAGACAATTGAGGGACACTAGTGTTCTTCCACCGTACCACTAATACCATGTGAAAAGCACCTGTGGTCTAATGGATAGACACATCATGCATAGAACATAAACTCTAAACAGCCTGGTGTATACTGAAAATGTATTAATTAATTTGAAACGATAAGAGAGGAATCTGTGAGAATGAGATTCGAACCCGGAACCTTCTGCTTGATATGCAGATGTCGTAACCATTACCCGGGGCTTTCATGGTATTGTTAAGATCCGATTTGATAGCGACTCTTTAACACTCTCGGAGTGGTACGATGGAACAGTACAAGTCCATCGATTACACGCGCACCAGATACCACAATGTAATTAAAGTAGGTTTATCTGGCATGTGTTACATTATTGTATTTTTGTTACAAAATTACATTTTTGTACTTAATTAGGATCATAACCCACACAATATACAATAGGCCAAAATAATACTTAAACAAGTCGTACTTGGTGGGATACTTAGTATAAAGAAAAGGGCCCAATCATAATTTCATTTATACGACGCCAGTTTACGTTTAAATAAAAATAGTAATTAATATAGTCAATCAGTGATTCAAACTGGTTGAATATCCTTTTGTTTCAAATACGGATGCGATCGCCTGAACACCTTGCCTCCTTCATCCTTTCTATCTTTATGGTAAATTTAATTTCATTCACTTCAATTCTCAGTTTGTAACCTAAATCAACAATTAATGAAATGTATTATTACAGAGCAAAATGAAATCAATACACATACAGACAAAGGTTTTCGCACGAGCCTACTTGGTGCGTACGTGCCTACAAAAAAAATATTGATTAAAATTAATAATAATATTACAGTATTGTAAATATTTATTTTTTTAGACCTCGATTAACTACAGCAAGAATGGCCGCCTATATTTTATTATTATTTTAACCATAATCTGACTGCGCCCTCTATACAAAGATGTTTACTTGTGGCGTTTGACGATCGACTTTGACACAAAAATCACATTTAATTTATTTGTTACTAGCCTATCTGTTGTTTTTTCCGGTAAATAGTCATTTTTTTTGGTATTTTCCGGTTTCTTTTGGTATTTTTTTGTTTTTTTCCGGTATTTTTTGGTTTTTTCCGGTGTTTTTTGGTTTTTTCCGGTTTTTAGGCGGACCGCTGTAGCCTACACGGTTCGTTTGAACAGGGAAGAGACTCTTCCCTGGTTTGAATTTGCAACTTAGAATAAAACCTTGGACGTGACCTACTACTGTAGAAAAGGGGAATTAAAAGTAATCCTTAAGGATTAAATTAAAGTGTTTTATAACACGACGCGACACGCACTCGTTTACTTTGCGACCTGGATCGTTGAAAAGTGGGTGCGGGAACCATGTCTGCTTCAGGTGTAAGTACCGTTTCTTTGATATAGACTTTCATTTCGTTACAAATTATAGGGCCTATATAGCTGAAAACAAATGTAAAAAGGATAATATGCAGTCTTATACTAGGCCTATTTTGTATTTCTTTTGTCAGACGCTGTACGTTTCTTACACACACTAAGAACAATTTCAAGGCATACAAGATCCAGGCGGCTGCCAAGTACAGTGGTGCTGTCGTAAACGTTGTGCAAGATACGGATACATCTCCTGACTTTTTAAAGAAATTTCCCCTTGGAAAGGTTACGCTTAGCCTATTTAGTTTCTGTACTGTTTTGCGAAATCCTACTTTTAGCTTTAAAAGTTTTCCGAATATAATAATTCACATAAAAATTGCATATTTTATTAATGAAGAAAAATTAACTTTCTGTTCTTAATCCTCGACATGTCATATTTCGTTTAAAAAAACAGTTGATTGGGAATTAGGCCCTACTGTACTTTCAATATAAAAAATGTTAACCCACCGACTCTGAAAATTGGTATAAAGGTTTGGGTGTGGACTAAAATTTCAAGTTTTTATTACAAGTCAATTTTGGAGATTACCATTAATACCTAGAGCCGCCGCGTTGACCTTCAAGCAAATCCCGAGTTTTGTTGTGTTCATAATATTATATATTTAGTCCAAACCCAAACTTTTGCGCCGAGTAGATTTTCGCAATAATCAATACAAAGTTTAACATTGTTTGTTTGATCGACAGGCTATGTGTAGTGGTGTGCTGACGGTGTGGCTACTCGGCTGTGATTTGTTTTCCTTGTCGTTTTAAACGACAATTGCCATTTGCCTATTATTTTAGGGCGAGTTTTCTTACGATTCTTATGTCATCCTTTAAACCAACCCGAAATTTGCCGCCTTAGACGCCAAATTAAGTACCTATAATTTGGCAGTAGGCCTAGGTGTCGCATCCGTGTTCTGACTGCAAGTATAAATAAAGGGTAAAAACTCCTATATATAAGTCCATCCACCTTTTGGTTTATTTTATTTAACTGAATGGGGAAAAAACACTTCTCCTTATGCAGTTGCTAATGAGACGTTAAGAGGCAGCAATGTACAAGATCAAGCGCAGGTACAGATGTTTGTGAACTTGGCTGACAATGAGATCTTGCAGTCTGCATGTAACTGGGTTTTCCCAACCCTTGGCATTATGAAGTACAATAAACAGGTTAGTTACGTCAGACGTTTACTATAACAATAACATTTAGTGACAAAAAACAACAAAACATTTTCAAGATAACAAGTGACTGAATAACACAAAGTAGATATAACACCATATATTTAGCAGGAAAATATATAATATAATATAGTTTAAGCTGTTTTTTAGTTCCATTCCAAAATTGTTTACATCTCTACCAAGCTATCTTCTTTGTTTTCTACTCTTATTCAGTCTCCACCCACCATTCACCACCCTGTCTCCTTTTGTTGCATTTCTTTTATTCATATCCACCCAGGATTAATATAATATAGTAGTAGGTATACCTAACTAATCCATTACAAAGGCTGACAATCCTAGCGTCTCCATTTTGGCTTTAAATGAATTATTTACCTAGAGATCACTGATCACTTGTGTATGAAGAGAATGCTAATTATTGCAGTTTCTACAGGAACAAAGATTTTATGTTGTCCGAGATACTTGATGTTTGTGTTCTGCTTATAAAGGGTGTGTTAAATAACTAAATAACTAATAATGTTTATATATTTACAGGAGGGTGTGTTAAACTAATAATGTTTATATATTTACAGGCATGATTGACCGACTTGACAAGTTTCGCAAGTATGGTTTTGCTGTTGTGTATATACTTGGTGAAGACTTCAATAACGAAATATCTGGTATCTGGCTCATGAGAGGTCAAGATTTAGCATTTTCCGTAAGATATTAAAAAAATATTGGTATAAACCAATTTCAATACAGTTGAATCATACACATGGACAAAATTAGATATAACACAGCAAGCCGACAAAGAAATGGTTAGACAATATTTTAGTGA
Organism: Antedon mediterranea; assembly: GCF_964355755.1. Classification (NCBI taxonomy): domain Eukaryota; kingdom Metazoa; phylum Echinodermata; class Crinoidea; order Comatulida; family Antedonidae; genus Antedon; species Antedon mediterranea. The sequence continues at coordinate 7,018,141 of NC_092679.1, read as the reverse complement.
TGATGGTCCGAAGATTTGTGATAACGTTTATCATGATATTCGGCCCATAGCAGATATTAAGGTCTTTAACTAGACATGGAATAATGTTACTATATATAACAACTATATATAAGGTTCAGTAATGTTGATAGTATAAGTATGATATATTAAAGAGGATACAAAAACAGAGTATTACGAAAAAAGAAGGTAAAAGATGTATCAACAAATTATGACATTGAATGAATAAAGGTGGCTATGACCGAAACATGTCGTAAAAATAAACTTATGTTGAGGCAGTTTTAACATATTTGATCTTTTTTTCTATGTTAAGATTATATATATATATATATATATATATATATATAATCACAAAATTAAGAGTAACCAAACTGGTCGCATTTTTCGGATAAGACAATCAATTAATTGGCTAAGCAAAAAAACCTCATTTATCTCATACTGTAATATTTGTGACAAACAGTACGTCGGGGAAACAAAAAACGCTCTCGTATGAGAATGACACAACACAGATCAGCTATCAAAACATTAAAGCTTGATCAACCTGTAGCCGAACATTTTAATTTAGCTGGTCACTCGATTGCAAATTTCAGAGTTATTGCAATAGACCACGATGTCAAATGGAGCGACAAAACTCCCAAAGACAAAGAAAACCACTGGGAATTACAACTTAAAACTACAAAACCTTTTGGACTTTACCAAGCTAATAGCATATAATTGTGTTTAAATTTTGAAGGGTCAGGGTCAAAGATGAAGGTCCACAAAAAAAAAAATAATGAAAAAAAACCTCACCGGGAATTGAACCAGCGACCTCACTATGAGAGGCTGGATACATAACTATTACACCAAACTCTCATCCACAACTTTGTAGTGTGCAGTTAGCCTATTTACACTTCAAACTAATAAAAAAAAATGAAAAAAAAAATTTTCCGGGGACATTTTATGTTGGAGAATTTTACAGTAGGCGGAGGTTTGTACTCTCGGAGTACCCTCTAGTTTATGTTGCTTTACTATGTAATAATATAATGATTAAAAACAAAACTATACACTGTGTACCTTTTAGAATAGGTGCAGATTAAAACGAGAAAAAAAATCATTACAAATTAGTAAAAATAAAAAGAAAAAAACAGAATTATTTTACGTTTATGATAAATCACCAAGCTGCAAACACGACGAGAAATATAAAAATGTCACTGAGAATAATAATATTAATATAAAAGTCATATCTGTTAATTTAGTAAAATAATACTTTTTACCTACGTTATTTTTGTTTTAGTGAATTAGTGCCTTAATTATTTGCTTGGTTATTTAAAAAAAAAGTAAAGAAAAAAAATGATGAGAATAGGGCAATATCTATGCTTACAAACAGCACAATGTTGTTCTCATAATAACGCTTATTACGATAATTAGCATAAGGTAAGCTAATTGGTATTTGCGGTGCTGTTTTCGAAAGTATATCGCCAACAACAGGCTTTATTCTAGGGGTAACCATACCGTTTGAAATCGTGTCCGTAATAACGTCGCTCTTATGCGGCGCTTAATGCACAAATAAAACACATCCTGCCGCCATAATGTTGCATCAAATCCGCTATTTCATCTTCCTGCTTAATGCCTGATTCTGATTGTATTTTTGCATCTCGTTGTGGAGAGCCTTTCGAATGTTATTTTTGTTATAACATTTAGGTAATCCTGCCTCATTGATCTACATTTGTTCTGTTTGCTTGTATTGTTATATGTTTGGTGAAATAAATGATATGATATATATGAAATGTATTTAAAGAATATTACCCAGATATTTTACTGAATAAATAGTAACAATTACAGAAAGTTATCATTTTTTATTATTCAGTGTTTTGCTTATACAGATAAGGACATCTTATTCATTTCAAGACATTAAAACAAATGTTGGGTAAACGAAATCCAAACACTATCGAAAAATAAAAAAGGTAAATGAAGAGATATAACAAATCAAAAGGAATACATTTAAAATTACTGTAATAAATGGGCATCATTGAAATACATCGTAACCATGGTGGCTTTTCCCTTAATAACATCCATTATTAAATCATTACGGCAGTATCAGGGAAACTGAAAATCATTATTTATATGTTTTTTCAATGGAGTCAATGATGACCAGTTCAATCTTTAATAAAAGTCTTGAGGAAAACTAAGAATTACAGCACTAGTCGAAAATAGTAATGAAATAATAATTAAAAAAAAAGTAAACATATGCTGAACACGACCAATTCGCTTCATACTTCAGTTGAACCAAAATGCAACTTAGCTAGCTTAATATAATGCAGTATTTAAAAATTGATAATCAGATAATGTCTTTCTAAATAAATATTAAATTTACATTTTAATGGCAAAATATCTTATCTTATTCTCGTTTTTTTCAGTGTGAATTGTGTTTTCAATGAGTTTCTATTTTTGGCAATATTTCATTTCCAAAAAAAAAAAACACAATAAAACTATCATAATGTATGTATGTATAATATATGTATATAATTGAGCATGTTTCAGCAAAGAAAAAACTTTTTGCAATTTGTTTGACTCTAAATGCAGTATTTAAAAAATGATAACCAGATATTGGCTTTCTAAATACATAGTAAATTTACATTTAATGGCAGAATGTCTTATCTTGTACTCTCGTTTGTCAGTGTAAATTGTGCTTTCAATGAGTTTCTTATTCTAAACAATAAAACTATCCTTTGTAACAACTAAATCCCCTTGTCCGAGTATTCATTTGATAACCATTAAGGAATATAATGTGTATGATATCTAGTGATTAAAAATAAACAATGAAAATTGACTTTTTGTTGATACTGGTTGGTATGTTCTAATACCTTACGTCATTTCAAGAAACGGCTGCTGCATTATAAAACATCAGTTGTGTGTATTTAGAGAGTAGACGTAAACAAATGAAGTGGGTTTTGGCAATTTAATTAACGTTATTTTGTTTGTTGTTACTCCTATGTAGCCTAAACCCGGTGTACGTATACGGATGCTGGCAAATGTTTTTTGTACACGTGTGACGACATAATGTTGACATTGAGATTTGTTTTCTATTTTCTCGGCCTATATTATGCCACTGGTAAGTGTATTACAATAATGATATTTTCAAGTTTTTAGGTCTAAATTCATAACATTTCAAACAACAAAACAAAAGTTGAACCAAACAAAAATACATACCTCACATACGGTAACACGATGAAATATCCACAAGATAAGCACAGAGCTACTTGGAATTTTAATGTTTGTACTTTTTCAAAAGGCAATGAATGTGACCCCGGACAATTTCAATGTCGGATGGGAAAATGCATAACCAAAAGTTATATATGTGATACAGACAACGATTGCGGTGATGGCAGCGACGAAATTAACTGTTGTGAGTATTGTAACATGCACATTGTCTTGATTTTGACAAAAATAATAATATGTTATGACCACAAATAAATGGAATCTCAACACTTTCAGAAAGTGTTTTAGGAATCGCTTAGGCCTACTGATGTACTACAAAACCCCCATTTAGTTTCAAACTAAATCTTAATCAAGCACTGATCACTGCATATGACGATTAATTCATAAATAATTTAAATTCTTTTTTTTTCTTTTATGGGTCTCTCCCATCTTTATTCATTCAATCTTTAATGTATATACAAAATTTATTATTATATAATATAATAAAATAATATCATAGAAGAGGTTGTTGAAATAAGACAGCACACAAACAATCTTTTTATATTACTGTATATAAATATTGCACATCCATTAAAGTAAACTTTATAATATTATACCTTATGGATATTGTTTCAAAAAGAACATTCATTTTTTTATTTATACAATTTTTCAGGTAAGTAATACGTTTCATTATTTTTATACATAATTGTTGTTTATAGCATTGATAATATGTATATTCTTATATTTTTTTCATTTATAAAGAGATGATGAATTGAGGCATATTTCCATTTATTTAGTTGTTTTAATACATTAGCTTTGTATATGCTTAGCAAACCAATTGAAAACACATGATCTACATATGTAGGCTAAAGGCTGAAATAAAACTCCTAAGACAGGAGCTAAAGTACACAGAAAACAACAGACAACCAAACGCTACCGGCCTACAAGAAATAAGGGTAGAAATGGAAAAAATGAAAGAAAAAATCAATAAAACAGAAAGAGAAAACAAACTAACAGCTAATGCTTTCATAGATGTCAAGCGAAACAACGATATGATCCTGCAGAAAGATAAACAAATAACAAATCTCCAGGACAAACTACAGACAGCAATACACGAAACAGAAAAAGCAAGGGAGTACGCGTACGAAGCAAAACGAACCCAGGTAGCCATCGACGCATCAGACTTCCAAACTGTTAACTCAAAAAAAGACAGTCAGAAATTGTCGTATGCAGAAAGTCTAATGAAAAATAATGACACACATCGAGCCTACGAAAGCAAGAAACCATCTGTATTACTTTTAGGAAATTCGCACTTAAAAAAAGTCGAAGCAAGTCGTATTTTACCAAAAGCAGATGTAAGCATTACACACGCATACACTAATGACCAAATTGGAAATGCACTCGATGAAATCCTCGAAACACTTGACTGTATAGTAATCCACGAAATAACTAACTCTGTAAAGGAATCAGCTCCAGAAAAGTGCGCAGAAACGCTATACAACACAGTCAGTGAGTATGCCACAAAACATCCAGACACTAAATGTTTGATATCACTTGGCTTACCACGAGCAGGCCCACTAAATTTCAGAGTTGAAATAGCAAACTCATGTATAAAGCACAAGATACGCACAGACAAAATACCAAACCTAACATTCTGCGACAATAGCAACTTCTTACGAAACGGCGAGCTGGTCGACACACTTCTAGCACCTGATGGATACCATCTATCAGATGGAGGCACCAGCCTATTGGCCAGTAATGTCAGATACAAAGTTGAAAACGTTCTAGGTCTATCTCGCAGAAAAGCTAACACAGGAAGAGGTAGACCACGTTACCACAAATTTCAACAATTGTAAGGTAACACAAATTCAGAAAGTTATTGTAACTGAAATTAAGCAGTAGACATAAGCATAGTATTATAAATTATATTAATTAAAATAGTTTTTTATAGACAAATGCAATCAATAAACATACAAAATCAAAGCATGGATAACAATAAAAATAACGGTGATGAAAACGAAATATCAAATCCAATGGATATACTATTTAATCCAATATCTATTGATAATGGTAATAATGACCATGACGAATTCATTGAATATAGTCTCAGAAACAAGCTAAATGCTATTGAGACATGTTCTTATATGAGTCCATATGACTTGAATGAATCTGTGAGGAAATTAAAAAATATTGGCTACTCATTTCTTCACTATAATATTCGAAGTATCAATAAACACATTGATGAACTAACTACATACCTAAACTTAATCAACCACCCCTTTACAGTTATTGGTATATCGGAAACATGGTTAAATAATACATCGTGCAAACCATATTTACCGAGCTATGACTTCCTCGCATTAGATAGGAAGAACCTTAAAGGAGGGGGAGTTGGTATGTTTGTTTCTGCTACAATTGACATAAAAGAACGAAAAGATCTATTTATTGAATCTTGTGAATGTATTTTTATTGAAATAATTGAAAAAAAATGTAACAATACGATTGTTGGTATAATATATAGACCTCCCGATTCGAATATAGAACTTTTTAATAGATCACTAGACGATATTCTTAATACTATTGATATCGAGGGAAAATCATGCCACATTATGGGTGATTTTAACATTAATTTACTTAAGCATGCATCGACTGATTTTGTAAATAATTTTCTAGAAGTAATGATGTCGCATTCCTTCTACCCATCGATTTCAAGACCCACTAGAATACAAAACAACACATCTTCATTAATTGATAACATTTTCTCCAATACACTTTCTGAACAAATGTTATCTGGTATACTAATCTCAGCCATATCTGATCATTTACCGGTATACCAAATTATCCACTCCGTGCCCGACAAACATATTAAAGTAAAAACCGGTAATATAGAACCTCATAAATATGCAATAAACGAAAGAAATATAAATAAACTATATAATGACTTATTATTACCTGTTGATTGGGCTGATGTATATGTAAGGACAAACCCTGATGATGCTTACAATGCTTTTATCAACACTTTCAAAAAATTATATAATAAAAACTTTAAAAAAAGAGAAAAAGTTCAAGAAAATCACAAAAAGTATAAAAAGTTCAAACAACCATGGATGAGCTCAAGACTCTTAAAGTCTAGCAAAAGAAAACATGTGTTGTACAACAAATTTATAAAACATCCCTCGTCTAAAAATAAGGATATTTATAAAGAGTTTAATAAGTCATTTATGCGTACATGCAAAAAGGCAAAGAAATCATATTATGAAAATGTTTTTAACAATACTAAAGGAAATTAAAAAAAAACATGGAATATTATAAATGATATTATAAATCCAGGTGGAGGCAAAAATAATGTTCCATCCACTTTTACATCTGGTGACAAACTCATAGAGGGTTGTGAGCCTATTGCAAACCACATTAACGATTATTTTATTAATGTTGGTCTCAAGGTACGAGACAGTATTGAGCCATCAACGGCACAATACTCTGATTACCTGCTAAACAGGCAAAGTAACTCTATGTTTTTCTACCATCTAAATGAGGAGGAAGTGTTAAAAGTGATTCAATCACTTGATGCAAACAAAACACCTGGTTTTGATGATATTTCACCAAAGGTAGTCAAGGCAGTTGGTGATGCTATTGTAAAGCCCTTGACTTATATATTTAACGTATCTCTTCACTCCGGCTCAATACCGGAACAGATAAAAATTGCAAAAGTAATTCCCATATACAAAAAAAGGGGACCGTCATTTAGCCTCGAATTATCGCCCGATATCACTACTACCAATTTTCTCTAAAATCTTTGAAAAGATAGTCCATTCCAGATTGTATAATTACTTTAAAACTTACAATATACTTAATGAAGAACTGGAAGCACGCACACTAGAGATCATCAAAGCATGCCTGTAGCAAATTGTCATTTCTGTGGCGAGAGTGGGCATGTACGACGAGTTTGCAGACATGAAAAAGCGGTTGTGTGTTGGGTTTGTAAACAAGTAGGACATAAAGCGAAATTTTGCCAAGTTGAACACTGAAAAAATGGCAAAGTAGATGAAGCCGTAATAAATGTAGCTAAGGTGAAGAGTGCTGATGATAATGACATAACATTAAATGATATTAATATAAACAATGATTCTAGTAATAATAGCAGTAATATAGTAAATTCATGTAACACAAAATCAAGTAAAATGTTAAGTTTATTCTTATTGTAATATAAGAAGTGTGAAAAACAAATTATTAGATTTCAATGTTAGATTTTCTTCTTCGTCTCATGACGTCATTGCTATATCAGAGACATGGCTCGATAGCACAGTATATGATAGTCAGCTTTTAAACAATGATTATACCATTTTTAGAAAGGATAGAAATTCTCATGGAGGGGTGGGGGGGGGGGGTTTAATTGCTTGTAAAACATGTTTAAATCCATCTTTATGCACAGATCTCAATGTTGATACACTTGAACTGATTTGGATAGAATGTCATAGTAATATAGATAAAATTTTATTAGGAGTGTTTTATAGGCCGCCTTCTTCAAATGTTCAATATTTAAATTCCTTTATTGATTGATTGTTGATTACAAACAGGTATTACTCATAGGCGACTTTAATATTCATGTTGATTGGAATTGTTTGAATGTGAACAATGGTTTATCCGCCCAAGCAGGAAGCTTGGTAGAAGGAACAATGGCAACTGGACTAGTGCAAATAATAGATCAGCCTTCTTATGTAACACGAAATGGGGATGGGCACTTTTTGGACTTGGCTTTTGTTAGTAATCCACTTTTAATTGATAAATGTCAAATTATTAACAATTTTGACTCATGTGATCATGAGGCAATTGAGATATGTCTAAGGATATCAAAACAACGTGACAAAGTTATAACAAAAACTGTATATGCACTAAAAAATGCAGATTTTGAAAAGATGAAAAGCATATTAATTAATTTTAATTGGGAAAATTGTTTTATGTTTGAAAATATTAATAATATTTGGGATAGTATAATGAACAATATAAACAAGGCTATTTCTGAATCTGTGCCTATTAAGAAAAGAAATAAGACTAAATCATTTCCATGGATTACTACAGAAATTAAGAAACTTTGTACAAAGAAAAGAAAATTATATAGGAAGGCTAAGATTTTAAAAACAAATGAAGCTACAGATAGATTTAAGTGTTGTAGTAGGGGAAATCGGAAAAAAGCCACCCCTGTAAAAAGCCACCATTGTAAAAAGCCACCCAACAATGGACTATACCATTGTAAAGTGGGAGTGCTGGACAATCAATTTTTATTTAATTGTGTTATTGTGAATAGCAATTTGGGTGTAGGTGTTATTTAGAAACAATATCAAAGCTAATCAAAGGGATGCCTACACTTTTCATGTTACCTCTTCCAAATGCCACTGCCAAAACATCAAACACTTCCTACTTAGTTAAGATTCATAATACATGTTATGCCATTGTAATGTTAAGGCACGTTATCAAAATACAAATCATTTCAAAATGGAGTTCATTACAAATAATAAGGGAGGTCGCAAATTATGCTATGATGGTTATCTTTATACTAAACGTAAGTCTAACAGAAGTTCGATAATTTGGGAGTGTTCTTCACATAGAAAGTTTGCTTGCAAAGGTGTACTACGGACAGACATCGATATGGCCGAAGTGCAGTATGTATCGGAACACAATCATGCAGTTAACATCATGAAGGCTCATGCAGAGAAAGCAAGACATAGTATTATGGATAAAGGCACAACTTGTAGAGCAACTCCAGCTCAGATAGTCATTGATGAGATGGCCAAACAACCGCTCAATGTTCGTGTTACTATGACTTGTGCAAAAAGTCTAAAAAGAAACATCAGAATCAAAAGAAGTAAAAGTCATCCTGGTCAGCCACAATCGCTGGAAGACCTAGTCATTGATGGTGAATGGATGAAAACTGTTGATGACAGAGACTTTCTAATCCATGATGCTATCATTGGTAATAATGACCGTGTCACAGTTTTTGCAACTTCAGATGGTTTGCGTCACCTATGCAATTCAACAACCTGGTTTATGGATGGAACATTTAAAACCAGCCCAAAACTCTATAAGCAATTGTATGTGATTCGCGTTGAGTTAGAAGACAATTCGATAACAACTGTATATGTGCTACTTGCATCAAAATTGCAGGAACATTACAAACAATTTCTTACTGCCATTGTTGATCAATGTAGACTACTAGGTTATGTACCATCTGTGGAATGGTAGATGGTCTCGCTTTCCTGCCTCCAGATAAGGTATGTTATCTTTACAATATATTTTATTTATATTTATTTGTTTAATTTCCACCTTCCGTTCACATAGAATTATGCATTTCAAGATGGTGATTTTTTACTTGTTCTTTATAATTTTATTGCTTTAATAATTGATTTAATAACTTTTTTCTATCTAATTGTTCTACAAGCTATGTTGTCATGTCCCTTTATTTGATTTCTTTTATCAATTTAATTTGAACATTTATTCGTACTGTAGCACCATAACTTTAAAACATAAAAATGACTCTTAGGCCTACATGATTTCAAATTAAGAATTATCTGGAACATTGATCATTCTACTTTACTCATAAATAATCTTTGTTTTATCTAGGTCAAAGAAGGTATGCAGCACCTACGGGAAAATTCACCTGAAGTATAGTATTAGAGGACTTTCTTGACTACTTTGATACAACTTATGTCAACGGAACATATTCGCATCACATGGCACAACCAGGCAAACAACACATATTCAGAAGGATCCCACCAATGTTTGACATACACCTATGGAACGTTTATCACCTGACATTAAACTGTGAACCGAGGACAAACAACATTTGTGAATCCTGGAATAGAAAGCATCTTAACAACACTGGTCATACAAACCCATCTATCTGGTCATCAATCAATGCAGTCAAAAGAGATGAAGCATCTTCAGCGACTTTAATTGAACTTGTAAGGCGAGGACAACCAGTGCCATCTAAACGCATTACCAAATCAACAGTTAAACACCAGGAGCAACTCTATAACATAATTTCTAAGTACAACCGACAGGCCAAAGCATTATATCAAACTATGACTGCACTAGGTTATGCCATACGATTAAAGTAACTTGCAACCAATGCCACGTCTTGTATTTAATGTACAGTGTTTGCAAATATAAAACAATTATTATCTCTCAAAAATGTTAAACTGATATAATTAAATATAATTTTGTGTACTTTATTTATTTATTCATTCAATTTAATGTAATGTTTTTAATTAGACAGAATGTTTATAATATCAATACTTATTCATTGTATAAGGACTATGTGATATTTTTTATTTGGAGATTTCAAATTAAATTGAATACATGTTTATTAAAAATTGATTCTTATTTTTGTGTCGTTTGTTTACATTTGTCAGTCCTAAGTATTCCAAATTTATATTTAATAAAATGTTGTACATGTAATTCATGCTACATTCCTATTCATAACACACAATTAAATACAAGTTGATTACATAGCACCCCCATTTTGAAATGGTATAGTCCATTGTTGGGTGGCTTTTAACAGTGGTGGCTTTTTACAGGGGTGGCTTTTTTCCTACTTTCGTAGTAGGAACTGAAAAAAGCCATATATTGTAGTCACAGAAATTATGTTCTAGACATCTCAAATAAGGCTACTTCAAATATAAAGCAATTTTGGGCATATATTAGGGCAATTAGACAAGATTCACAAGTTATAAGTTTTAAGATTAATGATGCTATAGTAACAGATGCTAGAGAGATAGCAAATTTGTTTAATGATCAATTTTCTAGTAATTTCAGTAATAATGATGATGGTGGTAATGATGACTTGCTCTGCAACTCTGATATTATCCCTCAGCATTATATGGAACTTGAGAAATTTAATGTGATGGAAGTTTATCAGGCATTAAACTATTTAATTGTTTCAAAATCTCCAGGACCTGATAATTTACTTCCCATATTTCTAAAGGTTTGTAGGGTAGAACTAGCACGATTGTTGTGCGACTTTTTTAACTTATCTTTAGAAAAAGGCATTTTACCAAAACAGTGGAAAACTGCTAATGTTGTACCTGTTTTCAAAAAGCATGGAAAACCTAAAGGTGATTTTAAGAGTTACAGACCTGTGTCTTTAACACCAATTGTTTGTAAAATTATGGAGAAACTTGTGTGTACCCGAATCAATAATTTCTTAGAGGCTAATAGTATATTATCAGATAATCAGTTTGGTTTTAGACATGCTTATAGTACTGAATTGTTACTCACTAAGGCGTTTCATTCATGGGCTCAAAGTTTAGACGCAAAAAATTGTAAGCAAGTAGATGTAATTTTCTTAGATTTTTCATCTGCTTTTGATAAAGTACCCCATAATCGTCTGATTAAGAAACTTAACAATATTGGCTTAAACAAAGGTTTAAATAAATGGATCCAGGATTTTCTTTTAAATAGAAAACAAAGAGTTATCTATAGAGGTGAAATATCGCATTGGAAGAATGTAATATCAGGGGTACCCCAGGGGTCAGTTCTTGGCCCTCTTTTGTTTCTATTGTATGTGAGTGATATTGAATATGGTATAGAATCTTCAATTTTTCAATTTGCAGATGACAATACCATTTCAAGACCTATTCATGAATTAGAAGACTGTATAAAGTTACAGAGTGATTTAAATAAGATTTATGAATGGTCAGTTTTAAATAAACTACCATTAAATGCATCAAAATGTGCAGCAATGAGTTTAGGCCTATCCAGGTGTAAAGATCCCATCATATTTGCTTACGATATCAATTCCGATTCAACGGAAAGAGTCCATGAATTCAAACTACTTGGTGTATATATCAACAGTAAATTAACATGCCACTCTCATGTAGATTATGTTTGTAGTAAGGCAAGCAAACTTCTTGGTTTTGTTTCAAGATGTAGTAAAGCAATGTCTTGGATGGCAATGCTAAATCTTTACAAAGCACTAATACTACCTGTTGTGACTTACTGTTGTTGTATGTGGGCACCTACTGAAATATCTCATATGTATAGACTTGAAAGGGTTCAGAGAAAGGCCACTAGAATAATTATGTACACAGAAAAGAAGGAAATTGGGACACTTCATATTTATATAGGTTAAAGACCCTAAATATTTTAAGTATTGAAGATATATTTAAAGTGTATAGACTCACATTAGGTTTTAAAATAATGCATGGCCTCTGTCCATCATCCTTTAATGAGTTTGTGAGATCAAGTGAGAGGTGTGAAGGGCGGTTAATACATTGGAAGGCAAAGACCAATACATTTTTAAATTCATCGTTTGTTATTTTCCCTAGATTATGGGAGCAACTTCCCAATGAAATTAAACAATGTGCTACAATTTCAGACTTTAAAGCCCAACTCATCAAACATTTGATCTCAAAATATTAAGTTGTAATTGTTTATACTGTTTATTCAATGCAGCTTATTTTTAATTGGTGTATCTCATTATAACTTTGTTTTGTTTTATTTTGACTTAATTTGTGCTACTTAGTTTTGTTATTTTTGTATTTTATAAGTAATGATGGAGTAAGAGCAGTTTTCTGTTTGGGCTCATGCCTATTACTTGCTCCTGGCAAGATGAATTGTAAAATGTACTTTATGAACTTTTGCCGAATAAATATTATTATTATTATTATTATTATTAATGATTGGCAATACGGCTTCCGAAACAATCATTCAACCTCCCACGCTATAATTGATCTGATCCACAAAATACTAAAGGCATTTGAAAACAAAGAGTTCGTAATTGCCACATTTATGGATTTGTCAAAGGCATTTGATATTATTGACCACAGTATATTACTGAACAAGCTATTCCACTATGGTATAAGAGGTGTTACACTAAAATGGTTCAGTAACTACTTAAAATCACGAAAGCAATATGTTTTTATAAATGGTACTTCGTCTAATATTAAAGAGACTAGTATTGGTGTTCCACAAGGGTCCGTTTTGGGACCTTTGTTGTTTCTTGTATATGTAAACGATATATGTAACTCAAGTACACAAATTGAATTAATTAGCTTTGCCGATGATACAACAGGATTCAAGTGTGGAAATAACCTGAACGCATTGGCAAACACTATGAATGTGGAACTAGATAGAATTAATATGTGGTTCAAGGCTAATAAACTTTTATTAAACACCAGCAAAACAAATTACGTAATCTTTAAAACTGCCCAAAGGCGTATTATTACAACCAACATTGAATTGAAAATGAATAACATTACTTTAGAACAACAAAAAAATGTAACATTTCTTGGGGTTGTAATAAATGAGAACCTTTGCTGGAAAAATCATATAAGGCTTATTAGCAAAAAAACCGCTAGGTCTATTGGAATATTGATAAAAACTAGACATTTTTTTCCTAATTATATTTTAACAAATTTGTATAATACATTAATTCTACCGCACCTTCAGTATGGAAACATTATTTGGGGCAGTACATATGATAGTACACTAGAATCCCTTCTTAAACTCCAGAAAAAGGCTGCTAGAATAATTTTATTTAAAAAGCCATGGCAACATTCTGAGCCACTGTTTAAGCAATTAAATATACTTAACATACAAGATATCAACAGAGTTACCGTCCTAGGTTTCATGGCCCAGATTAAAAGCAATGTTTTACCCAGACGAATCCAAATGATATTCAAAAGAAACGAAAATACTACCCATAATCTTCGAAATATTTGTAGCGTAAAACAACCATACTCTAGGTTAACGTCTGGTCAACATTTTATCAGTATTCACGGACCGAAACTATGGAACGAGCTCTGTAGAAATCACTTAGATATTGTTAACAAAAATTATAAAATACTAAAAAAATATGTAAAAAGAGACATTTTATCGAATTACAGAACTTAAAATGCTTCACTCATAAAATATAGATGCATATATTATGCATTTGTGTTGGTGTGTGCGAGTAAACACACATAGCCTGTTTTATATTATGTATTCATACTTTTGCTATAATATATATAGAAAAAATCCACATGTACTGGAAGTAATAAACTGAATATCTTCTTTTTTAAGACAAAATGTATAAATAATCATGTTAGAAAAACAGTATCGCTTTTTGATGATGAACAACTCTAAAATGTATATAGGAATGTTTTTTTTATTTATTTTGTATCTATTATGTTGTGTTTATTGTTTTATGTTTTTTATGTAAAAGGGTCCTGCGAAAACAGAAGTGTAAACTTCTCTATGCAGGATCCTTGCCATCATTTATGCTATGAAACTGTATTTATAAACGATGAGTAAATAAATGTGAATTGAAAGGTTTGAAAGGTTTATATGTATTTCCAGTGCCAAGTATTATATTTTTGAAATTTGCCTCGATATTGAATTTAGTTATTGTATGCTCATTTATGTAAAGCCACAACTGATTTGCTTCGGCACATTCAAAAAATAAATGCATCATCTTCAACACAGTCGCATTGTAGACATTTGTTTGTGTTTACAATTTTCCATATACATAACCTCTTTCTAGTTGGCATAATTCTATGTTATAGTAACTTAAAGTTAATTTGTTTGAGCTTGTTTTCCTTAATTAATTTTATTTTACGCTCCCAGGCTAATTTCCAATCAATTGTAGTATAAAAATACAACTGCCATTTTATTTGACATTTTGGTTCTATACCTTTTTTCTAATAAAACAGTTATACATTTGCTTACTTGTTATTTTACATAATTTAGTAGCAGACTCAATCTTGTCTTGTATTGTATTTTCATTTTTTGACTTAATAACGTCTTTCCATTCTTGTGGAATGGCTTGTAGTAATGTGTGAAATTCTGCTATCCAATTTGATTTTGAAATTAGAATTCCAAGTAACATATTCGAATTAATGAATCTATTACCAAAAACAATATCTTTTATTTTTCTAATACCGGATCTGATCCAGTTTCTATACAGTAGTGATAGGCTGTTATAACTTATAAATTTATTTCCCCAAATTTTTTTGTTCTAATATCATAGCCTGATGGCCATTTTAATACAATTTCATTATATTTAGTTAATGCATTTAATACATCTAGATAAAAACTAGGTACACCTTTACAACATTTTATATTATAGTGAGACATATTTTCAAGGACATCTAGAGGTCCGATATTATTTAAATACATAGTCGGTAAGTATTTCCACTTTGAAGGTTCGTCGTTAAAGAGACGTTTAGCCCATGATATTTGTAATGCTTGCACCTGCGATCTTAGATCCGGTGCCTTTATTCCACCATGACAATATTCATTTATAAGTGTTGACCTTTTTATTTTTTCTCCTTTTTTATCCCATAGAAAGTCATATACTATTATAATTTAAATTCTGGTAAATCTTTCTTTACTAACGGTTTTTTTTAAATGTCTTTTTATGAGCTCGACTGATATAAGTCCTGGTCTGTCCGGTGTTTCGCTTTTTTCTTTTTGGGGTTTCTCTTTTCACTTTATTATTTTTATTAATTTTGTTTTTGTTTTTTTATATTGGTATATATGGTTTTTCATTTGTCCTAACCATTGTTATTTTGTTTGTAAGTTACTGCAGGAAGTCTAGGCTTAAAGTTTATTTGTTTGTAATAAAAAACTTATCTAGGCTTCCTTCTGCACATGCTTTTTACTATGTAACATCTTGTATTTTTTTGTATGTGTAGAGAATTGTTAAATAAACGAAACGAAACGAAACGAAACCTCCTTTACTTTTATTTCAATAAACTATAATTTTAAACAATTGTTTATATGTGAATCATTAAAATTAGGTTTTTGAATTTGTCAGCCGCAATCATTGTCCCGAGTCATATTATGAAACGCGTGTATTCACACTTGCTTTTTAGGTCGCTGTTAGATGATCATGATAATATTAAATTGCATAATATTTTTTTTACAGCGCAGTATGTTTGTAATGATCAACAATTCCAATGTTTAAGTGGTGAATGTAAAGCGAAGGCCTTTATATGCGATGGAATTGAACATTGTGATGATGGATCGGATGAATTTATGTGCAGTAGGTGTAGTTATTTTGTCTTGAGGGTTGCCGATGTCTGTACTTAACCAGGGCCGTATAGTAGGCCTAAGCTTGGATGATTAATAGTTGGTAGCTTGTGATTTGTTAAATTACTCATGTCATTGCGCTGCGTTCTAGTGGGAACCAAGCTTTACATGTTAAGCCTGTGCCACGTGAAAAAAATTGATCATGTAATGATAGGAAAATGGTCAGGGTCTATACCGTAATGGTTGCTCTTTCTTCTTGTTTAATGTGTACCGTACGCTACGTACGTATTTAGATATTCGTTCGTTTAGATATTGAGAAATATCTCATCTTTTTTGTGAAAATAATTTGCTTATAATCTAAGAACTTATATAATTATTCAATTTGTTCGATTTGTAGATTATCATGAATGTAATGCATATCAATTTCGATGCGAAAATGCTCAATGTATTGCAGAATACTTTGTGTGTACCGGTACTTATGAATGTTCTGATTTTTCAGATGAGGTGAATTGTCGTAAGTTCATTTCCAATTTAATTTGATACAGTTTTGTCCTTTGTCTTAATGTCAATGTATCGATATTGTAAAATCGTATAAAGAAAGGTATTTTGGGAGATGTTTTATTTATACTCTATTAAGAGACAAGTGATACAGGTCATAAGTGTCATCCATCCGAGGTGGAATAGTGGGTGTTCTTATGCAAAATACGACAGAATATCAGACCAATTAGTATTGGTATTAGTATTGATATTTTGAATAAAATATTATCTTCCCAACAAACTTAAATCGTTTTTATTGGTAAAAGAATTTTAAAACAGTATTTTTCTTCAATTTGCAGCTGCTGATGAATGTAACGAGTTCCAATTTCGCTGTCCAGGTGGATGCATTGTGGGAAACTACATATGTGATGGTATTTATGATTGTGAAGATGGTTCAGATGAGCAGAATTGTTGTAAGTTCATTATAACATTTGGAAACACTTTGGTAAATTTATTTGGTTTTATAGAGCGGATAGTTGTATCGTGGTCCACCCAATTGTGCAGCTTACGTCTACTTGTTTTATAAAGCATCACGTCAGATTAAAAAGGCATTAGTTATTGGATTAAACTTCAATTTCCTCGCGGAATAAGTGCAGTAATAATGACTCTTATCATTATCAACACATTGGTCGCATTGATACTTATATTAAACTAGCCCACAGTACTGGTATAAATAACATTATACAATTCTTGTCTTTGCAGATGTCCGTGAGTGCAGTGAATCTGAATTTCGATGTCTCAATGGTCAATGTATTAATGCTTTCAATAAATGTGATGACGTCATCAACTGTAATGACCATTCAGATGAGGAGAATTGTTGTAAGTTGATATTTAGAATACTGTACTTGTTAAAATTACATTCTCTTAGAGATGTCACAGAAAGCTCGTGCAAATGTATGTAAAGTATCTCGCCTTATTGGATACAAGCAATGCGTCAAACGTCCAACACACTGCGCCCTTAGTCGTGCATTATGACATTCAGTAAAATATATTTGATTTTTTTTTAATTCTGAAAGACAACCGCTACAGCACTAAACTAGAAGTAACAACAGGATCACGTTCAATTGACAGTGAGTATAGTATTAAAAACAAATGCTACATAATAAATCTATACAAATCTATATTACATAAATGTATTTTAATTGTCATTTTCATGACTAAATAAATTGAGTAGTTTATTAGGCCTCCTGTTATTTTTCAGTCTTATATTCTTTTTACATTTTGACAATTACACAATTATATTAACAGTATTTGTTTTCCTCACAACACCGATAAAAGTTTGGGTATGTAGGTTTAGGTATGTAACACAAACACCGCGCGTCGAGGACAGTAGTACTCTACATAGTATTGTACCGTACTATTGGTATTTTTCACAGCCAGACATACCACCAAATGACTGTTAGGAGTTCCTATCTTGGCAAGACAAGCTCAGTGTCCTGTTAGATTACTTTTGCAAAACCAATCGTCGTTTCAGAAGTAGGCCTACCTTAACATACAAATATTATTTTTCTTTGTGTGTGTAATAGGCAGTCAGTGTAGACCAGACCAGTTCAGTTGTGGACATAGGAACTGTATATCTATAGGTTTGATATGTGATTCGAGAAATGATTGTGGTGATGGTAGTGATGAAAGTAACTGTGGTAAGTAATTTACCTTCGATACGCGACACAACGCAAGGACGTAGTGGCAACGGTTAATTGACCAATGGTAAGCGAAAGTCCCTTCGTAAACTGGAACATCACCACTCGAAAAATCATGGCACCATTCCTTCTAGACATTACAAGGTTAATGTTGGCTAAATAAAAATTGTCAAAATGATATTAACCAAAATTGAAGTTTGACCGGGGTTCGACACCATGATGCTTCTTTTTTTAATGGATAATGGGGGGAAATACCCGTGCTGTTTTACCCAAACGAAATTACCTCATGGAATATCCCGGATTGAATTATGTTTAATCTCACAGTGCAACATGTTTGTAATGAGCAACAAGTGACATGCGCAGTTGGATGTAAGCACAAGGCGTATGCATGCAATTTTTGGGCAGATTGCTCAGGTGGAGCGGACGAGCGCAACTGTAGTAAGTTTACTCTTTTGTATTATCATATTAAGTATAGTATGAATCCTGAAAGAGATCAATAAGGTTCGGATGAACAAGGACATGGGACATCCAAAAGGGCAGTAACATGAAAAAGAGGCAGGAATAATTTACACGTGGCATGAATGAACACGTGGCAAGACTGAACACGGGGCCAGAAGATAGGCAGCAACACTGGATAAAAATAAACATGGCTTAGACAGGAATGAAGATGAGACAGGAATAAACACGGGTCAGGAATGAATATGTGACAGGAATGAACACGGGTTAGGAAACAACATGGGACAGGAATGAAAACGGGGAGATGGGTGGCAGAACGGGGCAGGGATAAGCACGGGGCAGAATAACATGGGAAGGAATGAAGATGGGACAGGAATGAACATGGGTCAGGAATGATCATGGGACAGGAATGAAAACGGGAAGATGGGCAACAGCACGGGGTAGGAATAAACACGAGGCAGAATAAATATGGGACAGGAATGAACAGGGTTCATGAATAAACGCGTGGCAAGAATAAACACGGGGCAGAATAAACACGTAGACATGTGACAGAAAATGAACACGGGACAGGAATAAACACGGGGCAAGAAGATTGGGAAGCGATAAGTGAAATATAATATAGTATACTGTTGGCCAGGTATTATCTTATTGAATAATATATCTTTGAACTTTGTTAATCAATAGATTATGGTGAATGTAATGAATATCAGTTCAAGGAGTGTGGAATTTGCAGACCCAAGGCACTAGAGTGTATTGCTCAATGCCGTTTGGGATTTTACTGTTTTAATGGTTAGTAGCTATGATCACAAGCTCTTTTTTCTATTGAAATTTAAGTTGCATAGCTTGTTTGCATTGCATAGCTTCTTTTACGTATCTATATATAAATTATGGTTAATTCTGACATAGGCGAGCACAATGCAAAAACTTCGGTACAAATCTCCGCCTTGGATACCTACCTTATCTATCTGAGATGTACCGCGAAACGTAGATTTGATAACATTAGTGTTCACATCGACGCTATTGTTCCATATTTCTATCTTAGGAAGATATTATAAAGAGTTTTTTAACGAAATTTATGATTTCAACATTAGATTTTCATCTCAATTTCAATTCTTTCCGGTCAAAGTAATTTCCGGGTTTAAGATAAGTTCACCTTGCAACAACCTGGTTTCAAATATTTTCTCTCTTTTATACACAAGGGAGCAGTTAAAATAATAGATTTGACCCTAAAGGTGACTGGAAACAGGCACTTTCCATCAATCAATACAGTGTCCCTTTGGAAGACGAAAAAAAAATCAGATAGTTGGCCATTAGTCATAGCCATTTCAGTGTTTTGTTTATTTTAAAACATACCGCGCGTGTGTGAAGGTACAGTAGTTAAATAATAGAAATTATACTGCAAATTAATAAAGATCAAATTAAATATACGCCATAAAGAATCAGAATATATTGTGGGGAATAGTATTATAAAATTACATAGGGAGATTTGATGATAAGACATTTTTCGAGTGAAATCCCGATAGCTGAGTTTTATTGAGTAAGCTTACAGGAATAACTGTAGGCTATCTTCCTGTGTCCCGTTAGGACCGAGATGTCTGCCCATGTTGCAAGCCACAATGTCTTCTTTCTTGGGCCCACTCTGTCACGGCAGTTAGTTTCAAAAGATGATTAAATTAAATAATGTATTAATAATTATTAGGATGGTATTCATTTGAATAAACGCCTCTCCAATAAAACATCACTTTGAATAACCCCCCCCCCCCCTCCCACCCAACCCACCTATCTAATAAACGTCCATCCACATATTTATAATAACACAATTATACTATTTGTTGTAGAATTCACCGCACTGTTATCTACAATTTATCAAGCATTTGTAATTCTTTTTTACCACTTTTCATATCTATTAGAGGATTTCATTTGATTATAAATGTTACCATATTATTAAAACTAAAAAATTTAACATATATCCCTCGAATAAGCACCTCCCTCAAATGACCTCCGCCTCAGCTCCCCAAAGGGCCCTACCAAACAATAAAAACGATACTTTAAAATGTTATTTATCATCTAAAACACTGTGAAACAAAGTTTAGTTTTACGAATGTCAAGCATTTTCAATAATGGTAACCGACAGAAAACGTATAAGGAGAACATTATCATTCCGAGAACCATCGTCTACACTTCCTAGAGGGGGAGCGAGCGAAGCGAGCTCACCCTCTAGTAAATACAAAAATATACACCAGTTAAAAAACTTATAGGAGGTCAAGATAAATCAGATATAACTGTGAAACCTATCAAAGTTATCGAAGGTGTATCGGTGCTATATTGAAGCTATCAACGCAGAGGTATAAAGCGTGCTTCCCACTATAGTGGGGTGCCTTAGGGTCAAAAACGTTACACGGATGACAAAGTTTTCAAATTTTGCACATATGTTCACTTGGACATACAGATTAAAAAAATCACTGTAGCCAAGAAAAAAAATGTATTTTATGACCATATTTGGAGTATTTTCAAAATGGCCGCCAAAACAAAATGATGGTCCATATCTTAGTAACCGGTAGGGGTACAGAGTTCATTTTAGTGTTAAATTGCTTAGAACACATATGTTTCTATTCACTCTAATACAACATTTTATTAGAAAATGGCCGGAATCATCATTTCCGGAATTGTGACCTTTGACCCTAGTATGGTCATATCTCGATAACTACTGACAGTAGAAACATGAGGTTGGTCTTAAAATATTCACAATATACATGTTAGTATTTGGTCTAACGAACTATTTTTCCCAAAAGTGACTGGAAATCATAATATTGACCTTTGACCCGATAACCTCAAATTTCGTTACCGAATGCGCATAACATCAAAATATTGGGCTTAAATTGTCAAAAATGTATATTTTTGTATTAATTAAGGTAATGACTGAATTTGTCAATTGACCAGAAGTAATTATATTAACTTTTGACTTAAATTTTGTTTTATATCACTACAACTAACTTCAGTGTTATAGAGAAGCAGTGCCTTTTCGACATAATCTATTTTTTAACGTTCCAAAGACCAGTTAAAATAAATCACAATATTTGTTATAATAGTTTCTATTTGAGAATAATAAATACTAATAATAACAATGATTTCATTATTTAAGGTCCATAGAACCCCTTTTATATACAATCAATTACTATAGTATTAGCTAGACAAAGATTTCCCTCCAAAATGAGTATTCATAAAATCCGGCATTCTGATTGGCTAAAAGTTTATGAAGTCAAACGTGTTGACAGGTGGATAATTGCCAAGTGGTAAGTATTTTTATGCTTATAAAGCAGTTGTTGATTTCAAACAAGTGTTTTTATTAAATATATATATTGATTTACCACTTTAAAGCATTAGGTTACCATTAATTTACTTTCTTGTTTCTTTTAAGCATTTAAATTGATTATCAATTAGGCTAGGCTAACACAGGCTCGTTGCTAGGCATACCTCCACGGCGAAAACGACTGTGGCAATGCAAAGCGGATGCCTCTCATAGGCCTAGCAAATGCTTAGTTACAGGGAGTCCCAAGTGTAGTTTTGTGAAAAATTATATTGCAATTACACATCATTATTAAATTTAACTTTAAATAATTTAAATAAATAAAATTTTTTTTAATAACTTTAAATAATTGATGTAGGCTATAGGTTTAGGACCAATAGGTACAGGAATTGCTTCTTACACGTATTTTGGTTAAAACATGAATGATAGAAAATGAATAAAAGAAAAACATTCATATTTATTTTTTAACTATCAGGATTGTTATTTGTTTAAGTTTACTCTATATATTTCACAGAATTTATGTTCGAGACACTAGCCCTATGACTAGACTAGGTGTAAGTAAACACTTACAATGGACTGGTCAAGATGCATTATATGCCAGTCTGTTACATCGGAAAGTTTAAGGTGTCCACAAAAACGAGGAAACATTAATGCTAGATGTGTGTACGAAGCGTTTTTAAACAATGTAGACGGCTTTAAGCAACTACAAGCTTCACCACTTTCATTAGAATATGGAGACCATGGTACACCGGAGGCTTTTATTAAAAACGGTGCCTCGTGGCATTATTCTTGCCATTTGAAGTTCAACAACACTAAGCTGGAAAGGTTAAGAAAACATCAAGTAAAAGAAAACATAGATACGAAAGAGCGGTCTTCAAAAAGACAGAAAGTTGCAAGTCCTAGCAGAAATAACTGTATTTTCTGCAAAAAAGATACATTTCAAAAGCTTCATGAATACTCAAAGGTGTCACTGACAAAAATACTTCGAAGAATGGCGACAGAAATGAATGATTTTGATCTTCTTGCTACTATTTCGAATGGTGATTTAGTAGCTATTGCAGCAAAATACCACATGGATTGTTTGACGCAATTTAGAAATCGATATAGAAAACATCAAAGCAATACTTTGTCTTTTTCTAAAACAGAAAGAGATCGTGTGAAAGGCAGAGTGTTTGCAGAATTGGTTTCTTATGTAGAGGGATTAGTAGAAGAGGGAACATTGTTATTTCAATTATCACATTTACATTCTTGGTTTGAAGATCGTCTTCATCAATTTGGAGAGAATATATCATTTAATAAAACGCGCTTGAAAGAAATCCTTCTACAACATTTCGAAACCATGGGCCTACATGAGCATTTTGATGGATACAAATGTGTTTTAATTTTCGAAGAGGCCATATATCAAATGTGGAAAGATGTGCATCGTCGACAGTATGAAGAAGAAGCGCTGTTGTTTGCAAAGGTTGCAAAAATCTGCAGAGAAGATATTTTTCAAATGACGGATGGTTTTCAGTTCAAAGGGGCATTTCCTCCTCGTTGCCAAGAGATGGTATCACCAAGTTTAAAAATGCTGATAGCTATGATTTTATATGGGCCAAACACGAAGGAGCACGTTGACAATTCACAGACATGCCTTACAATATCCCAATTGATTTCTTATAACTCCAAGAAGAAGGTAAGAGAAGAAACTGGTAGGCCTACTGAGCGTCATAACCTAAACCGAGAACCACCTCTACCAATTTACATTGGGATGCTTATTCACACCAATACCAGAAGTAAGCTACTTCCTTCTTAATTCCAAAAACAAAGAGGAACTATTCCTATATTTGTCTGAGTTAGTTGAACAACAATCATTTACAGACAACAAGAATGTGTACATAACAAAGGGTACATCAGTCATATCTAAAGGAAACAACATGAGTAACTCAACACAAGAAGAAGCAGATACCAGGATTGTAATTCATTTGGTGCACTCGTTGGAGCATGGTGCAAGACAAATCATGGTGTGAACTGTGGATACTGACATTATCATCATTCTAATTGGTCAATTTTTCAATCTTTGCCATCGATTTCCTGAACTGAAACTGTGGGTTGCATTCGGCACTGGTAATCACTTCTGTTACTATAACATCAACAACATGTGTAGACATCTAGGTGAAAGCATGGCATGCGCCCTTCCACTTTTCCATGCTTTTTCAGGTTGTGACACTACATCCTCATTTTTCGGTAAGAGTAAGAAGAGTGCTTGGAAAGCATGGAAATCATTTCCAGAGGCAACAGAGGCATTTCTTTCCATATACAGACATCCTTTTCAAAAAGTTGACTGTCTTTCTCTCAACTTCAAACATATTGAGCGGCTCACTATTCTTCTATACAACAAAAGCAGCATATCATTATCAGTAAATGAAGCCCGTCGAAATATGTTTTCACAGAAGAACAAGGATATTGCTCATGTTCCACCCACCCAGGTAATTAAAATTGAATGGTTGGAATACAATTAAACTTATACTTAGTGCATACTTTTTTTTATTCAACTAAACAGCATTGTTTGTACATTATATTACATTTATATTGTAGGATGCATTACTTCAACATGTGAAAAGAGCCATATATCAAGGAGGTATATGGACCACTTGTCAGAATGCTGAACCAACTATTCCTACTCCAGAAGATTGGGGTTGGACATTAGAAAACACACATTGGAAGCCAGTTTGGATGACTAAACCAGAAGCAGCCAAGGCCTGCAATGAACTTATCAAATGTGGCTGCAAATCTGACCGTGACTGTGTGACTTGCAAATGTGCCAAATCCAACCTCCCTTGTACAGAACTGTGCAGCTGCAAATGTCCCAGATAATATTACTCGTAATTGAATACAGACGATCCGTGTCAGAATTTATTATTTCTAAGACATAGTTAATACTTATTATTATTATTTATTTATTTTATTTTTTAATAACTGAGGTTTGAAATATAAAATGAAGAAGTGTAAACTGTAAATATAATACACTGCAAAACAGTTATATTAATTTATTGAAGCTTACAACTTGCAGAAAATAATCTGGAAATGTAATCACGCATAGTAAAATGTAACATTCCTCTACACATAACCAGGTAGGCCATATCTCTAGATACAACAATCTGAATCATTCTAAACAAACATATCATATGAAAAAGTAATTGTTTAAATTTGTTGAGAAAACAATGTATTGCGTGAAAAATAAGTGTTTGACGATTTACTGCCAATGTTGTAGTGATATAAAACAAAATTTAAGTCAAAAGTTAATATAATTACTTCTGGTCAATTGACAAATTCAGTCATTACCTTAATTAATACAAAAATATACATTTTTGACAATTTAAGCCCAATATTTTGATGTTATGCGCATTCGGTAACGAAATTTGAGGTTATCGGGTCAAAGGTCAATATTATGATTTCCAGTCACTTTTGGGAAAAATAGTTCGTTAGACCAAATACTAACATGTATATTGTGAATATTTTAAGACCAACCTCATGTTTCTACTGTCAGTAGTTATCGAGATATGACCATACTAGGGTCAAAGGTCACAATTCCGGAAATGATGATTCCGGCCATTTTCTAATAAAATGTTGTATTAGAGTGAATAGAAACATATGTGTTCTAAGCAATTTAACACTAAAATGAACTCTGTACCCCTACCGGTTACTAAGATATGGACCATCATTTTGTTTTGGCGGCCATTTTGAAAATACTCCAAATATGGTCATAAAATACATTTTTTTTCTTGGTTACAGTGATTTTTTTAATCTGTATGTCCAAGTGAACATATGTGCAAAATTTTAAAACTTTGTCATCCGTGTAACGTTTTTGACCATTTTTTCCCTTAAGGCACCCCACTACTAGAACGCAGCGCAGCGACGTATTGACGCAAAGTTTTGTATTGCAAGTGGGAACCGACGACGCAACAGTGCTGCAAACATCACACTACAGCATGGTCTACACTAGATTTCACGCAGGCGGGGGTAAACACAATTTATATAAGCTTGGTTCCCACTAGAACGTAACGCAAGGACGTAAACGCAACGCAAGCGTTTTAACCAATGACAAGCGAAGTTATAGACAGAATAGCAATCACAAGCGAATAAGCCATCGCTTGTGATTGGTCAATTCACTTGCGTTGCGTTACGCCCTTGTGTTGCGTCGCTAGTGGGAACCACGCTTTAAAAGTGCATTGTCTTACGTTGCGTTACGTTGCGTCGCTAGTGGGAATAACGCTTTAAAGAAACCTAAAGTACAATAAAACATAGAAAACATTACATTTGTTAGGTAACTATGAGTGTAATGAATTCCAATATCGATGTACAAGTGGACAATGTATTGTTGAAAACGCAGTATGCAATAACATTAAGGATTGTGAAGACAATTCAGATGAAGAAAACTGTCGTAAGCAAAAACATATACATCATTTAATAAAATCTCTACTCAAATAATATCAAACCACACAATAGTTTCGGAGGAGTTAGGAAAGAAGGATTACTATACATGTTCTGAACCAGAGCCGTAAACCACCAGGCGTTGGTTTACAACTATTTTTTTACCGGACACACTTATTGACAAAACAAAAACACATTCTTATTGTGTTGTTGTATAGTATAGTACCTTTAGTAGTAACAATTATCTTATAACCCAACTACCTTTAAATGATAAAAAAAGATACAAACTTATTGACACAACAAAATAAGAACCCATTCTTATTTGTGGTGTTGTAGTAAATAGTCCACAAATAAGTTACAACCTACGGCAACCACCTTTAAAATAATTTAAAAAAAGATAGAATAACGCATTGTAACATTTATGTAATTTGTTATAGACAATTGGTTCTGTTCTAAAGAAGGAATTTACAGTAAGTTCCAAGAATTAAAATCTTCCTAAATTCTGGTAACAAATTGTAGGTATGCTAGAAGTTGAAGACACCGCATCACCATCGAATTCTTTTCTTGGTGTCACCGGCAGCACAACAAACTCGAATGAAGTTTCTACCCAACAAATAACTTCCATCTCAACTTTTGAAGAAGGAACTGTTAAAGACAATCACGAACTCAATACTGACATAAAAGTAACCACAGTAACAAGAAGTGACTCGACTGAAAACGCCGATGACGTTATGACCATACAAGAGAAAATTCTCTCAACTGACGGTAAGTTCTTTTTCAGTAGTCCTACCCGGTTTTGTCGATGATAACATATTCTGATATAATTCATCAAGATCTGGCGCCATTATTATAACATAGTAAATCAACACGAACCTATCGGCTATTACAAATCCTACTGCAATAGCAAATCAAATTATTAGATTTCTTTCTGTACTGTATAATTTCACATTATATTTCAGTCAATTTTGAAGCTGAATCACCAAATTTTTCTTCTATTATTGTTGTTTCTGAAACAACAATTGTCAAAGTTTCTACTACGGCTAAAGGCAGTGTCAAAGGTCAGTAAAGAAAAACGACAAGTAAAAATATGTACGTACGTAAATTAAACATTGTAATAGGGTACTTATTAATCAAATATTAGTCAGACTATGATCTGAATTTAAACGGATAGGCTCACTCCAGTGTCTAGTGCACTCCATATAACCTAACTTTGTGAACCCATAGAGCTCCAGAGAAGGTTTTCGAAAATATAGGCCTAACTAATCAATTTTTCAGACGGACCATACAAACTTGTTGCAAGATTGACAGAAGCAGAACAAATAATTAAACGGAAAACTGTGTAAGTTAAATGGCAAATGATTGAAAGTTAAAGGTATTTATATTTTGTCCTCAGGCTTAACCGGATCATCTTGCCTAAGGGTACATGTGGTTCAGATATTCTCGGGCACCCATACCTATCACATGCGTCCGATAGTATAATTACACCATCACTCTAGATCTCCGGTAGATCCCTTGCCGCGATTCTAGGCGGTCTCCCATCTTCCAGAATGCAACCATTGATCTGACGAAAACCGGTGCTTCAACAACGCTGTTGAAACGTACTATTGAAGTATTATTGAATACATTACAATAAAAGACAACCCGTTTTGTTCTTTTACTATCACTACCTAGATTTTCAAGTACTGTCTTACTTACTTTGAAATATTTCTATTAGGCCTACTGTATATATAAATTCTATTTTCAGAGAAGGAGAACTTCTCCCAAGCGCCTCTGAAATTGTGGAAGTTATCGTTTACGACAAAAATAACAAGTCGATTAGCACTAAATGCGAGATAGTGTTCAATAATATTACGTTGAAGAATTTAGCTACAGAAAACGAAACGGATGTTTTACATTTACCAGTTTGCCATTTTACACATGGAAGACCAAATTCGTAAGTAAACTTATCTTTGTTTATTTCATAGTAGGGCAAAACATCTGATAGATTAGTATATATTTCTTGTAAGGTACAGGTGACGATTATTATTAATTTTAGGACATGGTCAACAGAGGGATGTTTAACGGTGTACCAGTACGATTATTTCACCAGTAGTGTGACATGTACATGCAATCATCTGACGTCATTTGTGGTTCTCATGAAACCGAACTATGTGAGATTAAAACTTTACTCAGTCAAATATTTGTTTATGTTGCTATACCAATGTAATATAATAATGAATCCCGAAAAACCCCAGAAAAATACATTAAAAACACAATAGTAAAAATAGACAAAAGAAATACAGTACTACGTTAATGATAAATCAGATGTCTTTTGTAAAACCAAGAGTGAGTGAAATTATATAGTATATAGTGATGAATGGTGTAGTATTTTTATAATAGTAAATAGTAGTTAGTAAATTAACAAGGCCAACAGCCATAAGTCGCGTGCTAAAACGCATAGTGATACCGGACCGACAGACAGACCGACCGACCGACATAGTGAACTATAGAGTCGCGTCCACGCGACTAAAAATATACAAATAGCCATATTTTGTTAAAATTAACAGATTTGCACGTATCGTCAGGCAACCATGACAATAAATAAAAAAATGTCACTGAGAAAATATCTATATTATAAGTGAGAGAGTTTGTCTGTTTGTTTGTTTGTCTGTTTGTTCGTTATACAAAATTTTGTTACTGCACATAATCTTACATATGGGGTATCAAAATGACCGCAATTGTACCGGGAATGTTCTAAGCTATATTTCAACATCATCCGCCACCTAGGATCCCAGTTAGGGACCAAAATGTGGTCAAACCCCCTACTTTCGATGTTTGTTCGTTATAAAAATTTCTGTTTCTGCACGTAACCATACGTATGGGGTATCAAAATGATGGCAATTGTACACTCGGAAGGTTTTAAACTACATTTAAAAAAATTCCCCCGACTCCTGGGGTTTTTGTGGGAGGGGTGGGGCGGGGGGTGGTTTGTGATGTCACATTTTTGCTAGGGCTCGGGGTTGTAGGCTATCGAATTGTAAAATATATACTACAAAAGTTTTACAGTATTTGAATTATCCTCAGCAAGGCGTTTGGGGAAATATAGATATAGATATACATATTTTATTCATTAACCAATATGACACCTATTCAATTACACATTTAGCAAAGTACTTTAACCATATCCAGCTATGTATCGGTCTCTTGGATTGTCTCATTACAGACATCCATACCTGTGTGAACATACACATGATGTTTACTGTTACTGTGTTCAACTATATCACCAATCCTCCAAAAACGTCAATTGTGGGAAAGTGGGGTTGGGTTCAGGGGATTTTGCTTTTACCAGAATTGTGGTTAGAAAATGTTAAAGTATTTAATCATCCCTGGGAAGCAGATGGGAGTTTGGGGTGGGGATGTAGGCCTATCACTATGACCGAAACTGTATTTGCAATGTTTTAAACTACATTTGAAAACTGCCACTGAGGGATTATGGGTTGGGAGTGATAATAACATAATTTGTAGGGGGAGGAGGAGCGAAAATACTAGCGTAATGAAGTAGCATATATGATTGGATTGTACTAGGAAAAGTTACTAAATTTGAACTGACCAGGGGAGGAGTTAAGGTTTGTTGATGGTGGTGAAAGGAGAAAGAAGGCTGGGGACCGCAGTATCTAAATTACATATTTTAATTATCAGCCAATATGACACCTATTCATTTACACAATTTACAACGTACCATTTAACCATTATTAGACCCATCGTAGCTATGCATACTCCTCTCAATTCGAAGCTTAGGTTGAAATGAATTTGTCCATCACTGGGAAGAATTTGTTTTTAAGAAAGAGTATGGGGTGTTATTGAAGAGGGGTGGAGGTTGGCGAGTATAGACAGATACTGGCGTCGGGTGTTATGTACTGAGAAGGCTGTAAACTAATTTTGAAACCCGCCCTGGGGCGGGTATAATTGCTAGTTATATTAATAAGCTATTACTCTTTTAGTGGCCTTACTTGACAAAAAAACGTCTTTTTTTGCAAAGGTTAGAATACAAATACACTTCATTAGTGCCCTAATCATTTTTTTTTTTTTGGTTATTTAGAAAAAATCACAAAATGATAAGAGGGCAATATCTATGCTTACAAACATCACAATTGGAATGTCTAGTGTTTTTCTCATAATAACGCTTATTACGATAATCAGCATAAGGTAAGCTAATTGGAAATTGCGTCGCTGTTGTCGAAAGTAAAGCGCGGCATTTGTATTCATAGGTCTATCACCAACAAAAGGCTTACACTAGGTCCCACTTTTCATAAAATTAGTTTGAATTCTGTGTCTGTTTACCGTGTTAATATTAATGCTGAATTCAGTCACTACTTCGATTCGATTCCTATAATCAACTTCTTAATTTGAATTGTGAACGAGTTTGTTTCCCTTTGCCCGTGTTTGTCGAATAAACAAACTACACACAACAGAGTTAAATCAAATGCATGATGATAATGGTCATTTTTTCATTTTAGTTTGTTTAAAACACATACTTTGTTATATGTTTGTATTTCAGAGAACTGAGAAATTCCGACAGATATAGGTTGTTACGTCATCTGGTAATCGCTTTACTTTTGGTGCATTTTTTCTTTCCTTTCATAAATCTAAATGTAAGTTCTCCTTTTTTTCTGATTTAAGTCGTTTTTAAAAGTTTATAGAAACTCTATGCTGATTCATTCATGTTACATTTTTTTATCATTAGAGATTATCATTATCATCATAAAAGACGATACTCTATAACAAATTTATTTACAGTCTAAAAACTAGTGCACATGCAATGCATAGACAAATTTTGACATTTTGTTTCCTAATAGATTCGTAATCAAGTTGCGTGTGCATTCCTTGCTGGATGTCTTCACTACAGCTTGATGGTAGCGTTCTTTTGGATGTTAATTATGTCAACAGATATATACATAAAGATTAAACACTCATTTATGGATCATGAAAAACGATTTGTGTACTGTCGTTACATTGGTTGGATTGCACCCGGTATTTTTGTGTTGATAACTGCGTGCGCAACAAGAGAAAACTACGCATCTGATGGGTAAATCCTTTTTACACAATTGATCTGAGCGTACACGCGTACCGCGAGTGAACGCGCGCGTACAAAAAATGAACAATTTATGCATCACAATCACATTGTTTAGTTGCAAAACTATTGCATAATTCGATGCTTAATGTAATTTATGAATTTCTAATTGAATGCAATAGTATTTTTTGTTTAAATAAACTTTCTGTATTTTTTTTATAAAAAAAATACTCATTAGATGTTGGTTGGACACTGACTCGGGTGCAATATGGAGTTTTATTTCTTGTGTCTGCATTACTATCATGGTAAATATTATTTTTTCAATGTATATTACTCAGTATCGGTGATATATGAGAGGTGAAGAATTTGGAAGTTACATATTCACCGCAATGTGTTGTTATTATACATTATATTTTGTAGATCGTTCTTGTTCAGATGACTGTTGTTGGGGTTTTAATTTACAAGAAGTCTAAGCTACCAAATCAGAGTAAAAATGACATTGACACTCTTAAACGGCTAAGGTAATTTTAAAAGACATCGAAATTATTAAAATTGATCAATATTCAATTGAGCTACGATATTTTCCTGCTGCTTTTACTTTTTTGGACTTTGCCACTTTCAAAACTCAAAAGAAATGTATTACCATTTTTAAGACACATCTTTCTTTTCCAGTTTGTTTTATTCTCATAAAATATTTGTAAATTAAAAGAAATGTTATTTTTTATTGTTGTTTTGAAATAAATAAATGTTAACTTGAATTGAATTGAATATATGTAGCCTACGTACTTAAATTGTTGTTTTATTATAAGAATAACAACATTTCAAGCAGCATTGACTTGACATTTTTAATTAACAGAACCATGGTAGGAGGTTTGCTGACCGTTACACCAGTTGTTGGAATTCCTTGGATGTTTGGTATAATTATCATTTTTGATGATTCTGAGATAATGCAATACATATTCGTTATTTTGAATAGCA
The DNA here is from genome assembly GCF_964355755.1 of Antedon mediterranea. Taxonomy (NCBI): domain Eukaryota; kingdom Metazoa; phylum Echinodermata; class Crinoidea; order Comatulida; family Antedonidae; genus Antedon; species Antedon mediterranea. Next base: position 6,985,578 of record NC_092679.1, on the reverse strand, counting down.
CGCAGGGATTCTTTATTTGGCTGACACAGTGCTTCTTTAGCAATGAGGTAATTAACGTGCGCGTACAAACCGTGATAATTAGTATTACTAAACAGATACATTTTTTCACATATGGCGTTTCATACGTACAACAAATGAACCCGGATCATAGTTTTTAGACAAAAATCAAAACTTATATATATAATATGACCATGTCATTAAAATACAATAACTACGGACTTTGGGCAAGTCTACGTCATAATCAATGACTAACTACTGATTTTGAACGGACGGACGTACGTTTTTTTTAAAACAATTAACACGATTATCACATGTGTACTATAAGCAAATGTGTTGTATTTCACTTATATTGCAGGTAAGATGTGCAGTGAAGAAGAGTTTTTGCAACAAAATAGGACCTATCTTTGATAACACCAGTTCTAATACTATTAACACACGTTAAACGTCCCTCTAAATGAAAGAAGTGGAGGACGAGTAATTTGTAAAGAAATATATTAACGAACTGTTCGCAACTAGAAAGCCACTCCGAGAGTGCACATCTCCGCCTACTGTAACATTCTCCTACATAAGATTTCTCTTGGAAATATATATATATATATATATATATATATATATATATATATAAATCATACTGTAAATTATAGAAACAGTGCTCATATTCGGAACATGATCTCATAATCGCGTCGAGCATAGCTCATTTGGCGAAAGTTCCATATTTTTTAGTTGTATGAAAAAATGTCTCTGGCTGGATTCGAACCTGCAACCTCTCGCTTACAGGGCGAGTATCATACCACTAGACCACAGAGCCATGTATGGTATTATCACAGATTTTCACCCACCAGATACATTCTCTCATACAACAAACGCCCTCACAATCAGTGGAGGCTTAACAAGTCAGAATAAATTCCAACTTTAATTCGCAACGGTTTTTAAATAATATTTTGTATATGTAAATCAATGATGTTGCGTAGCACTGTGTAAATTATATATAAATCATACTGTAAATTATAGAAACAGTGCTCATATTCGGAACATGATCTCATAATCGCGTCGAGCATAGCTCATTTGGCGAAAGTTCCATATTTTTTAGTTGTATGAAAAAATGTCTCTGGCTGGATTCGAACCTGCAACCTCTCGCTTACAGGGCGAGTATCATACCACTAGACCACAGAGCCATGTATGGTATTATCACAGATTTTCACCCACCAGATACATTCTCTCATACAACAAACGCCCTCACAATCAGTGGAGGCTTAACAAGTCAGAATAAATTCCAACTTTAATTCGCAACGGTTTTTAAATAATATTTTGTATATGTAAATCAATGATGTTGCGTAGCACTGTGTAAATTATATATAAATCATACTGTAAATTATAGAAACAGTGCTCATATTCGGAACATGATCTCATAATCGCGTCGAGCATAGCTCATTTGGCGAAAGTTCCATATTTTTTAGTTGTATGAAAAAATGTCTCTGGCTGGATTCGAACCTGCAACCTCTCGCTTACAGGGCGAGTATCATACCACTAGACCACAGAGCCATGTATGGTATTATCACAGATTTTCACCCACCAGATACATTCTCTCATACAACAAACGCCCTCACAATCAGTGGAGGCTTAACAAGTCAGAATAAATTCCAACTTTAATTCGCAACGGTTTTTAAATAATATTTTGTATATGTAAATCAATGATGTTGCGTAGCACTGTGTAAATTATATATATATAATATGTACAGTGCTACGCAACATCATTGATTTACATATACACAATATTATTTAAAAAACCGTTGCGAATTAAAGTTGGAATTTATTCTGACTTGTTAAGCCTCCACTGATTGTGAGGGCGTTTGTTGTATGAGAGAATGTATCTGGTGGGTAAAAATCTGTGATAATACCATACATGGCTCTGTGGTCTAGTGGTATGATACTCGCCCTGTAAGCGAGAGGTTGCAGGTTCGAATCCCGCCAGAGACATTTTTTCATACAACTAAAAAATACGGAACTTTCGCCAATGAGCTATGCTCGACGCGATTATGAGATCATGTTCCGAATATGAGCACTGTTTCTATAATTTACAGTATGATTTATATATAATTTACACAGTGCTACGCAACATCATTGATTTACATATACACAATATTATTTAAAAAACCGTTGCGAATTAAAGTTGGAATTTATTCTGACTTGTTAAGCCTCCACTGATTGTGAGGGCGTTTGTTGTATGAGAGAATGTATCTGGTGGGTAAAAATCTGTGATAATACCATACATGGCTCTGTGGTCTAGTGGTATGATACTCGCCCTGTAAGCGAGAGGTTGCAGGTTCGAATCCCGCCAGAGACATTTTTTCATACAACTAAAAAATACGGAACTTTCGCCAATGAGCTATGCTCGACGCGATTATGAGATCATGTTCCGAATATGAGCACTGTTTCTATAATTTACAGTATGATTTATATATAATTTACACAGTGCTACGCAACATCATTGATTTATATATATATATATATATATATATATATATATATATGTTTGTGTGTGTGTTAATGCCCGGATCATAGTTTTCAGACAAAAATCGATATATGGCTATATAATTAAAAGACAATAATTACAGACTTTGGGCAAGTGTACGTCATAATCAATGACTAACTACTGACATTTGTATTTCTGTATTTTTTAAACAATTAACACGTACTTTACTATAAGCAAATGTGAAGAGTTTGAACAACAAAATAGGACCTGTATTTGATAAAACCAGTTCTAATACTATTAACACACGTTTAACGTCCATCATAAAAAAGGAGAACGAGTAATTTAAATTTTGGATTTAACTTGTAGATCTAATTAATGTTGTATTTTACGTCACAAGCACATTGTAAATATTATTAAAACTTGACGGACAGGATTATCTAAACCAGCCACAGTAAAGGAACTAATTCGCACTGTTCAATTTATAGAGATAAACTTATTATGTACAGTTAGAAGAAGTAAATTTAGCCCATCATGAAGGTAAACATGTCCTGAATACGGCACTTGATAATTTACTATACTAATAGTAATACTATTCATAATAAAAATGAAAGCTATCCTACATTGTTTAAATGTTTACATGTCGATATCAAGTGTTCATATAAAGTTAGCGGTGTACCCCAAACTTTATATCAATAAAATGTAAGTCAATTTGTATTTAAAAATTAGCCAGATCTTTCAATAAACAAATGATATACAATTAAGCAGCCATTTGTTATTATTTAGTCTTTTGGTTAAAGGACTTACTTATTTCAAACATTTAAATTATTATTGAGTAAACCAAACGAAAACAAGACACTATCGAAAGATCTATAAGGAATTCATCAAGGGTCACATTGTTTATTTTAAATGATAATGATGATATTTTTGTCTTCTTTTATTTAGGCACCATAGGAGAGCATTTAAAGCAACATAATTATAAGTCCTATTGAAACTTTTAATCATTTCAGGATATTGTCTAAGTGCAAATCCAAATTTGATTGTTTAATTAAGGAAATGCTCTGGATCAAAGAACTGAAACCTACACTTAATAAACAAAGCGATTCAGTCAAAGCTAAATTGTTAAATTAATTAAGGAGGAGCTTAATAACTTAAGTTCTTAGAATTGTAGGCCTTCGTTGTTGTTAATTAACCAATTAATTAGTATTTCCTGTCACCCTTTGGTGTTTGTTATTTTTGTATAATTCAATCACTTGATCTTGAAAATGGTTCCATGATGGTTCCGAAACGTCGATCTTCTTGTTTTTTGTCATTAAATTTTATTGTAAAGTTATATAGTAAGCGTCTATTAATTCGTTCTTTTATTTTGTTTAATATATTATATTGTATAATAAAGAAATACAATTCCTGATTTCTTCAACGTCCGCAAACGAGTAATTCTAGGAATAATGCTTATGATTGATTATGATTATTTCTATTTATTTAGGAATCTTATGTTGAATGTATGAACTGAACTGAGCAATGGCAAAAGAATATAAGACCATGTTTCCCGGTTGATTTTTAGAACGCTGTTTGCTTACAGTTCGGCCTTTTTTGTGAAATATCATGCAGATGTAAAAAGAAAAACTGTGTTCATCCTTCAATGTGGGAAATTAAAATACAGTAAAATAGAATAAATCAATATTAAATATTTCCCATGAATATCATTAAATTGCAATTGCTGTTGTGTACTCTCAATTTTGAGTGTACATTGTGTTTTCAATGAGTTTCTATTTTTGGCAATATAATATTTCATTTTCAAAAACAATAACTATCATATGTTGTTACCAACTCCCCTTGTCCGATTATTCATTTGATAACCATTAAGGCACGTCATTTATACCTGATTACTAAAAATGAAAATTGACTTTTTGTTCATACTGGTTGGTCGGTTCTAATGGTTTGCTTCTATTTGGTGAGAAAAGACTGCGTTATAAATCATCAGTTGTGCGTAAAGTGTTCAGATTTTAAAGTCACAAATGAAGTTGGGTTGTTTTTGTTAATCTAATGAATGTTATTTTGTTTATCAATACAAACTATGTAGACAAAACCAAGTGTATAAGTGGACAATCATTTTTCATCAGTTTCTATCAGCTTTTTTACTCGTGTGACGTCATAATTCGGTATTGGAATGTGGAAATACACTTTCCTCTATTTCATAGGTGTATATCATGCATTTGGTAAGTGTTTATATATCATTTTAAATAGTTCCAAAAGGAGGAAAGGGAGGCCGAGGTGCCATTGTTTTGGTGGTATAACAGATTTTTCGGATAAGGACTTAAAACGGGAAGTCCTTTGTTTTGTTTATAGTTAGTTCTAAAGCTTTTATTTAAGAAAACGGCCGCACTACAAATTATCAGTGTTAAGAAAGGAATAATATGGTGATGTGGGGCGGGAGGAGGTGTTTTTTGCACTTTATTTAACGTTATATTTATTGGTCAGTACATCAAGTGTTATTAAATTAAGTATTCACATTTTGTTTTTTTTTTGTACTAATGTTTGTTGTAATTTGTTAGAGTTACATGTTTAGAGCACTTGTGCTTATTTTATATCCCATTTCTTAACATATTGTAATTGTAATTAATAATCGTCCTTTTTTCTTATTTTGTTTGTAACCAATCAATTTGTTTCTTTTTTTTATCTATATTATTGTTATGTACTGTAATAAGTGTACTTTATCCCTTTAGACGCCCATACCTGCTGTGCAATATGTCACAACACTGTTCTCCCTAACTGTTTATCTTCTAACCCTTACAACCCCTACTACTGTTATAAATGCTTAAGCAATCTACTTCCTTTCAACCACATCGATGACGACGAAGAATTCCAACATGAAATAAGCCAACTTAATCACGATCAATTAATTAATTTCTCAAAATTAAAACACCTAAATATTAACCCATTCGAACTAAATAGAACAATTAACAACACTGACGATTATAATGACTATTTAGTCAACAACGATACCTGAGAATACTACTTTAATGATACATTTAATACCAGATTTACTAATGACTAGATGGTACGCTCGCTTCGCTCGCGTACCATCTAGGTGTACCCACAGATGGTTCTCGAATACACAGTAATTTCAGCGTAAGAAAACTGGCGATTTCAAATGTACGTACCGCAGGACTACAGTATAATACATTGTCGTTTACAGAAACGAATAAATAGACACGATGATTTATGTAGTCAACTAAAATTAGCACCCTGGGAATTACTTCCGAAGCAGAAACTTATCACAAAATGAGTCCAAATTTTTTATTTGGACTCATTTAAAGAAACCCAATTTGTGTTTTGTATGTAACATTAGGGTTGAGGGATGAGAAAGCGGATAGGTACAAAGAAGAACAATTTTTAAATATATTCTTTATCCACTCAGAAACGAAATATTTCTTTCATGTTTTATAGGCCTATAAATAATATAGGCCTACATCTAAATACAGTAAAACATTTGCGATTTAATACTTTGTTAAAACTGTCACTGTCATAATCGATTGAAATATTAAAGTACACGACACCACTACGACGTTTATATTTTTGGTAATTATTAATTAATACAAACGTTGAGAAGGAACTGTCAGTATAAAGTTTATTTGTATATAATAATGTGTTTATATATCTAACAGTAGAGCCTATCCACAATCTCAGTAATAAAGTTTATTTGTATATATTTTTATATTACATCTAACAGTACGAACATTCACAGTAAGAAATGCTCGATTCAAATGAGGACCAAAAATAGTTAGTATTTACAGTATTGTCAAAGTATTGCAAGTTTATTCTCAAAGGGCCCATATATTTACCTACTTGTGTTAAACCAAACTCTGGCAGACTGAGAGATTGGGATGTTCCATTCATCGCAAATCAATACATTTGTATAATCGTATATTAAATCTATCAAAATAGTATTTTTTAAAGAAAATCGGCCTGTCTTCAACATTATGATGCTGTACTCTAGCTGTTCAACCGGTTTTCAGCTATTAAAAACAATTATCGTAGGAGGAGATAGGAAAATGCGAAGCCTCCTCGCATTTTTGTGGCGGGTATTTTTCAAGATGGACATCCATTAGACAGTGTATACCACGATCGGAAAACTCACCTATTTGGGGCAAATCGTTGAACCTAAATTCGTTTTAATCGTCAATAACTAATTATCTAACATAATTTAATTAGTAAACAGGGTTACATCAGGTGGTTAAAATCAGTACCGAAAGTACGAACCAACTTTATATACCATCGAGTAAAAATTCTAGAAGTAAGGCGCGATTTACCGAATTTTGCCCTTACGTAAATTTATATATAGATAACAAATTCAGTATAATACACATGCATTCCCGTAGCCTAACCAAAAATATTGATTCTATAACTGACTATCTTTACACTCTTAATCATAAATTTTCAATAATAGGATTCAGTGAAACCTGGTTCAATAATAACAATGCTCCTCCTCCACTTACTAACATCCAAGGATATACAATGGCCTAATCCGACCGCAAAGGAAAGAAAGGCGGAGGAGTTGCCTTGTACATTTCGAATGATCTAAAATTTAAGATCAGACATGATATCAACCTGACATCTAACCAATCATGCGAATCACTTTTTATAGAAATCGTTTATAGATCGCCCAACAGCTCAATTCATACATTCAACAACAACCTATCTACCTCAATTGATACCTTGTCTAAAGAGAATAAACATTTGTTCATTTGTGGAGATTTTAATCTTGATCTTTTAAATTCCTCAACCCACGGAACCACCAATGACTTTCTGAATACAATGTACGCTGCCTCTCTATATTCTCTTATTGACAACGCTACAAGAATTACGACCAAATCATCCACCCTCATCGACAACATTTTCACTAACGTAATAAAACACAACATCACTCCAGGAGTTCTTTTCAACGACATAACTGATCACTTTCCTGTATTTCTTCTATTGAACACATCAAACGAACCCACAACCAATGCCAAAGTAAACTTCACCGACCCCGTAGATATTGCTACTAATTTTAACCGATACTTTGCAGAAATAGGTCCTACGTATGCCTCAAACATTCCGGGAGCCATTCTGATTTTCTAAAAGATCCTATTAAAAACTCAATTTTTTCGCTCCTACTTCTAAAAAAGAAATTATTGACATAACCTCAAAATTCAAAAACAGTAAAAGTCCGGGCCTTGATGATATTTCTCCAAAAGTAGTTAAAGACATTGCACCTCTAATTTCGGAACAGTTAACATACATCTTCAATCTGTGCTTGTCTACCGGAAAATTCCCTACAGCCTAAGTTAAAAACTTCTAAAATTATCCCAATTTATAAAAAAGGAAACCCTCACTCTTTTGCAAACTATCGTCCCATCTCTCTACTATCGTGTTTTTCAAATATAATCGAACGTCTTATATATAATAGACTTTTTAACTTTTTTTCACAATCACAATATTCTTCAAGACAACCAATGTGGCTTCAGACCAAACTACTCCACTGATCTTGCCGTTCTCGATATCTTTAACAAAATCTCCTCTGCCCTCTCTGAACATCATCACACAATCGGCTTATTCCTTGACCTTTCTAAAGCCTTCGACACAATTGATCATTCCATCAAACTATCTAAACTTTATAACTATGGTATTCGTGGGACTCCCTACTCTCTACTCTCGGACTACCTCCAAAACTGAACCCAAATCACATCCTTTAACTCTCACTCCTCGTGCTGCCTTCCTATGACTTGTGGTGTCCCCCAAAGATCTATACTCGGACCTCTCCTTTTCCTCATTTACATCAATGATATCCAACAAGCCTCAAGTTCTTTTTCTTATGTTCTTTTTGCCGACGATTCCAATATTTTCATCTCTTATCCCGACCGTAACCAATTAATTTCAACTTTTAATTCCGAAATTCACCACGTCTCAAACTGGTTGAAAACTAACAAACTTTCATTAAACATTGATAAAACTAACTTTATTCACTTCTTAAATAGTAATTCCTTGGAGTGACAATTGACAACAAACTGAACTGGAAGCGTCACATTAATACAATTTCCAACACAATCTCTCGATCTATAGGTATAATAAACAAACTCAAATTCACTTTCCCACAAAACATTTTACTTTCCCTTTATAATACCCTAATTATCCTGCCACATATTAATTATTGCAACATTGCTTGGGCTGTCACACATTCTAAACACCAAACACTTTGTCCATGGACTAGCACAGAAACAACAAGACTTGACAGACTTTTTAAACTACAAAAAAAGGCGATCCGCATCTGTACCCATTCCCAACCCCTCACTCATTCCAAACCCCTTTTCTACAAAGTAAAAACTTTTAACATCTTCGACATAAATAAATTACAGACTGCTTTGTTCATGCACAAATTTAGTAATCAGAAACTTCCTATCACATTTAACCGATTCTTTACAAAAAAACAACGAAGTTCACAATTATAACACCCGCAAATCTAATAAATATATCCCAATCAATAACCATTCCACAGCCAAGAAACTCAATTAAATCCACTGGCCCTATTTTATGGAATTCTTTTCACTCTTTCGAATCCTTCAAGTTTAGCTAGAAATCATTGTTGGTATCAAAGTATTCAATCGATCTCGCCTAAGAATTCAGTCGTTATCCTCTAACCCAGTTTTTTAACTCTTGTCCAGCGTCTTGGTCCCTTCTGTCCTCGTTCTGTCACGTGTTTTTGTCCTGTGTCTTGTTGTGCTTGTGTATGTAAATTTTTTATTATTTTTTCTTTATTCTTGTTATTTCTTTATTCATATTTTATTTTCATTTATTTATTTATTGACTACTTTTGAAACATTTATTATATGTACTTTTTGAATTATTTTTTTTCTGGTGTAACTAGCCCTAAAGCCCTCTGGGCTTATTTATGTTTCTCCAGCAAAGTGCATTCTAATCTAAAAAAAAAACATACTGTAATATTATTTCACAATTATGTATCTTATGAAAATAAATAGAATTGAATTGAATCTTTCTATTGTATTTGTATATGTATTTGATTATGGAAAAAAAAGGTCGATGATTGAAAAAGTTATTGTGTCGGACTGTGACGTCATAACTTTGGATTGAAATGTTGCGATTTGTTCTATATTTTGTATTACTGTTGTAATAAACACAAAATATTCCCCAAAAACATGAGAAATGAAGGTTATTTTGAATAGGTAATTTTGCAGATTTAATAATGTTAATCACCTTCGTCGAAAAAAAAGTGTTTTTTACTGATAAAAAGACAATAAACGATTACATTCAATTGACTCGCTTTAAATTACAGTTTTCCCGGCAAATAATTTGTTTTGCGATCCAATTTTTTGAACAAAATGAATAACTATTATGTGACATTAAAATGGCATTTTAAAACATACATCTTTAACATTGCTTTTGTGTAATTAGGTAACGAATGTAACCCCGGACAATTTCAGTGTCGTTTTGGAAACTGCATAGCCAAAGGTTATATATGTGATATTGTCGAGGATTGCGGTGATGGCAGCGACGAGATTAATTGTTGTAAGCATCCTCGGTTACATTATTATATAACTAGTGCCAGGGTTTAGTTGTAACTCACTACCATTTCAACTCCACTCCCTAAGCCGCAAATGAGAGTTTATAAGCACGATAAATAACTTTTTATCATGTTCTGTATAAATAGGCCTACGAGGTTTTGAAAGAATAACGAAGTTATATACAATGTATCATGCGCTTTTGTATATATCACATATCGCAGGCGCGTTCGGTTATAGACGGTCAAAAATAATAATAATTATAATATTGTATACAATTTGCTGTTACAGCGCAATATGTATGTAATGATCAACAAACCCAATGTTTAAGTGGTGAATGTTCGCCCACGGCCTTCGTATGCGATGGATATGAAGATTGTGATGATGGATCGGATGAACTCATGTGCAGTAGGTTTAGTAATTTTATCTTTAAACGCATTATTATAGGCCTATTGTTTAGTTTGGGAGCTAATACAAAATTCACTGATGTGATGCAAGATTATGAGTAATGAATCAATCAATTGGTGTGTCATGTTATGGGCTTGTTTCTTTAATATAGCCCTAACTGTATCTCTATGATTTTAAATACTTAATGACAATCGTTCAAACTTCACAGTCCTAACTGAGAATTTTTAGAGAGAAACGTCTCATTTACTTGGTAATTATATAGCCTTGATTTAAAATACAGTACGCCCCCAGTGGCCGTATAGCCACCATTCGCATTTTAGGCTAATTGAAACATTTAGGCCTACCATAAAAATGATAAAAATCCTCTATCTAAGTAAATACAATTTAAGGAAAATACCTACATATCTATTGGGATAAGTAAAATAATTAATGTTTATATAAAATATTTCACTTACGTTTTAAGTTTAATTAATATCTCTATGCTTCAAACTCAACGTTCTTTTTTTGATTCTGTAGATGACCAGGAATGTAATGCATATCAATTCCGATGCGAAAGTTACATAGAAACGCAATGTATTTCAGAATTCTATGTTTGCGATGGCGTTAGTCATTGTAAGGATTCATCAGATGAGGAGAATTGTTGTAAGTTCATTATGAATTAGGAAATACAGTAGTAGTATTTTAAAACATTTGGTCTGTTCTGATCGAGCCATAGGAGGAGTGTGGTTAGGCTATCAGCATCGGTAACAATAGTACTTTATTCAATTTTGCCGGTTTATTGAGATTTGTTTGCATGTTACGTTAAATTATGTCTTACTAAATGGTACGCTCGCGTACCATCTAGCTCATGCCCACAGATGGTTCTTGAATACACAGAAATTTCAGCACAAAAAAACTGATGATTTCAAATGTACGTACCGCGGGACTATAATACATTAAAATAGACATGTTTAGTCAACTAAAATGGAAATTGCTTCCGAAAGAAAAACTTGTCACAAAATGAGTCCAAATGGACTCATTTAAACATTAGGGTTGAGAGATGGGGAAGAGGATGGGTACAAAGAGGAACAATTTTAAATGTATTCTTTATCCACTCCATATTTTGTTCATGTTTTATAGGCCTATAAATAATATACCACTAAATACAGTAAAACATTTGCGATTTAATACTTAATTGTTAAAACTGCCACTGTCATAGTCGATTGAGATAGACGTACGTAAATTACATGTAACGATACAGAACCTACAATTATTGTAGAAAGAGATAGGTAAATGCGAAGCATCCTCGTATTATTGTGTGCGGGTATTTTTTAAGATGGACATCCATTAAACTTAAACAGTGTATACCACGATCGGAAAACTAAACGTAAATTTATATATAGATTTGAGATAGTTCGATATTGTAATATTGTTCAAATATGTACATTATTTGATTGTGTCGACTCAAAACAAGATAGAGTGCATTGTGTCTTTTTATGAATAAATATACCTAAATATTGTAGAAAAAGAAGAAAATAGGAAATGTTACGTCATGTAACAAAAATATTAATACGCATGCGCACTAGCCTTAAACAAGTTTTACACTTAAAATAACAGTTTCTGACATTCTTTGATGTTGTAGATAAGTGTAACGCATTCCAATTTCAATGTCCAAATGAAGATATATGTATTGATGAATACAGTGTGTGTGATACTTATCCTGAATGTGCAGATTCTTCAGATGAGGAACATTGTTGTAAGTTCATGGTTTATGTTTGCGCCACATAGAGGAAGACTTCGATGTGTTATGTCCTCAACCTACAGTTAATTTACTTATGACGTCAGTGAATTTACTTATGACGTCAGTCAATTTACTTATGACGTCAGTGAATTTACTTACGACATCAGTAAATTTATTTATGTCAGTTAATTTACTTATGATGTCAGTTAAATACTTATGACGTCAGTTAATTTACTTATGACGTCAATTTATTGCGCCCATGCGTTTGGGGGTTTGGTTTGACATTTTCGTCCCCAGACCTTGGATATTGTATCAAAAAAACATGGGCATTCGGGTGTACGGTCGTCGCGAAAAAAATAGAGTGCACGAAAATGACGTAATGCATAATGTTGTATAAAATATTCCTTATTGGCGCCATTGTCGGAACATTGCTTTGGTCTGACATCCTGTCTCTCAGAATTGTGTAAATTAAGATACAAAATGTCCATATGCAATAAAGTAGCCTAGTATGTGATTGATGAGACTTTCGTTAACCATTATAATTACCAACTAAGTAATCATAACACTGGCAAACACTGAATCTATACAACTTATCTTTAAAGACATTCATACATGCGAAGAATCTGAATTTCGATGTTTAAATGGACAATGTATTATTGATTCATATCAATGTGATGACGTCATCAACTGTAATGACCATTCAGATGAGGAGAATTGCTGTAAGTTGATAGGCATAGCCTAATAATCAAAATAAACTAGGCTATATGAATATAATACTACTTGAACTGACATAAATGTTTTGAAAAAAAACAAACGTTTTACAATTTCTTGACTTGATATTCAAAAAAAAATATATGGAAAAAAAAGCACCAAACAAAAAAAATGTTATTAATTTAACAGTAACGACAAGTGATTCTACCACCGATAACTTTGATGATATTCCAACCACACAAAAGACTCTTGTCTCAACTAACAGTAAGTTGGTAATTGGTTCAAAACAATATATATTTTCGGCAGGCTGCTTCTACTTATCACGCTTCTTTACATGAATTCACATCTACAAAATGAGTTTGATCATATAATGACGTCATAACACCTGATGGGCACTAATGCTACAGTACCGTAACATAAACCTATATCTACAACTCATTAGCTTTCATAATTAATTAAATATACGTTATTGTAGATATGCCAGAAGATCAAAACACCGCATCACCACGTTTTACTGACATCAGAAGCACAGAAGACAGGAATGACCTAATTTCTTTCCAACAAAAAACTTCCATCTCAAATTTGGAAGAACCAACTATTACAGACACTGACAACCTTCTCACGGGCTCAGAAGATCCGACTTCACGTGACCATACAGGCTACTTTGATGATTTACCAACATCATCACTACTACAGACTATTCCCTCAACTGACAGTAAGTAAAGCAAGAAATGAATCAAGGTTTTTTTTAATTGATATTTCGAGCATAATATAAGTACTAACTACATTAACTGCAAGTTAACCATATAGCTACTCTGACACCAACCTCGAAGACACTGCAGGCAACCTCCATAACAAAGATATCATACTTGGTTGAATCCAATAGGCAGGCTATATACAAAGCCTAAACATATCAATTCATTAGTTCATAGGTTATTATTATGCATCCAAAGACATACACGATAATAAGCAAAGTAAATACTGATCTAAAACATGTACAACTATGGTTAGCAAGTAACAAATTAAATCTAAATGTTAACAAGACCAACAGCCATAAGTCGCGTGCTCTCAGAAAAAAATGAACTTTCAAAAAGTAATGTACTTTAAAACTTTTCTGTACATCAAAACAGTTCAAAAAGTACAGAAAAGCGATAAAACGCATAGTGATACCGGACCGACAGACAGACCGACAGACCGACCGACATAGTGAACTATAGAGTCGCGTCCACCCACGCGACTAATTGTCTGTACGTCAAAACAGTTCAAAAAGTACAGAAAAGCGATAAAACGCATAGTGATACGGGACCGACAGACAGACCGACAGACCGACCGACATAGTGAACTATAGAGTCGCGTCCACCCACGCGACTAATTGTCTGTACATCAAAATAGTTCAAAAAGTACAGAAAAGCGATAAAACGCAGAGTGATACCGGACCGACAGACCGACCGACATAGTGAACTATAGAGTCGCGTCCACCCACGCGACTAATTGTCTGTACATCAAAACAGTTCAAAAAGTACAGAAAGGTGATGAAACGCATAGTGACACTGGACCGACAGACCGACCGACATAGTGAAGTATAGAGTCGCGTCCACCCACGCGACTAATTGTCTGTACATCAAAACAGTTCAAAAAGTACAGAAAAGCGATAAAACGCATAGTGATACCGGACCGACAGACAGACCGACCGACCGACATAGTGAACTATAGAGTCGCGTCCACGCGACTAAAAAGACTGAATATATGATTTTAGGAACACATCAAAAATTAAATAAATTGATTAACATGGATATTAATATTAATATAGACGGTACAAAACTTGAAAAAGTAAGTAACTGTAAACATTTAGGTGTCATTATCGATGAAAATTTAAAATGGCATAAACAAATAGATCAGGTGAAAAATAAAGTAATATCCGGTCTGTACTATCTAAAAAAATGCAGCAATAGTTTCCCTCAAAATATTCAATCATTAATGTACAACTATATCATAGCTCACCATTTTGACTACTGCAATGTTGTAAGGGGTCGTTGTAACCAAACCCTCAAACATAAACTCCAAGTACTCCAAAATAGAGCGGCTAAAATAATTACACATACATCTAGGTATGACTCTAGCTAGCTCACAGGCGCTCAAAGATTTAAATTGGCCTAATTTAGAAGAAAAACAATATTACAACGAAGAAGTCACAATGTATAAAATAATGAATAACTTAACACCATCCTACTTAAGAAACAGATTCTATGAACGCAAACAAACATATATTACTAGATCAAAAGATATTCTAAGTTTACATAAGGCAAACACTGAGTACAAAAAGAAAAGTTTCTCGTATTCTGGCGTAAAGCTATGGAATAGTTTAAATGCTATAAACTCAAATGCAATTACAGCTCCTAATATACATATATTTAAAAAAATAATAAATGACCAAAGATAAGATATACTTGAAACTCTATGTTTTTCATGAAATCCTTTTTATTTTATTTTTTTTTTATAGTTTTTTTTAATCATTATGTACTGTAAATGATAACTTGTGTAAATAGTTTTGTAGTAAGTAACGGCCTTGTGAAAAACACCCATCTGGTGATCCAAGTGTTGCATCCGTTTTTAAATAAAGTTGTTATTATTATAGGTTAAACTATGAATTGTTGTACTGTATTATTTATATTTTGTATATTATTATTATGAAGGAAATAAATGTTACAATGAAATGAAATGAAATGAAATAAACGTTAATTGATTAAATTTGTTTGTACTGTATAATTTTACAGATTATATTTCAACACATTTTGAAGCTCAATCACCGAATTTGTCTTCTATTATTGTTGTGTCTGAAACAAAAATCATCACAGTTTCTACTACGACTGAAGACAATACTAAAGGTCAGTTTTAAAAAAGACAAGTACAAAATGAGTACGTATATACGTAAATTAAAAATAATATGGTGTTCATCAAAACACCATTATTACTACCGCCAGACTGATCCAATTCAATATGTTGGGGAGTGCCTATAGTTACCACAATATGGTTAATTTTCCAGACGGACCATACAGACTTGTTGCAAGATTGATAGGAAAAGTAGAACATATAACTGAACATAAAACCGTGTAAGTTAAATTACTTATTTTTATATATTTATTCTTTAGGCCTATACTGGGTAGCCTCTTCAGACTGTTCTCCCAGAGTTCCTGATGGTATTACGGTTCTACTGTCTTGACCGCTCGGCCACTCACTCGCTCCGTCGATAATTACAAATAATTCAATTACAATATACTGTAATTTTTCTCTTTTATACTACTACATCCTCAAAATTCCTAACGAATTCTATTTTCAGAGAAGGAGAATTTCTGTCAGGTGCGTCTGACATTATTGAAGTTACCGTATACGACAAAAATAACAAGTCGATTAGCAGTGAATGCGAGATTGTGTTCAATAATATTACGGTAATAAATTGTTTTATACAACAACACCCAACATTTACTTAAACATTTAAGTAAAGTATACTTTCAAAGTATTATTTAAAATGTTAAGAATTATTAAATCAATCGAAGCAGAGTTTTGGAGGTCTTTCACACCTTCTTTCACTTTATAACTTAAATAAAGTTGAGGAGCCTAAATGAAAGCATAGCTTGTAGTGAATAGGCTATTCAGGTGTGCAAGACCCTTAAATAATTGATAACTTATTTATCCATGATGGGCCGAGTTGAAGTCGGGGCGACTTGACTTGGGGCCGACTTGACTTGGGGCCGACTTGACTAGGGGCCGACTTGACTTTGGCTGAGACGGTTTAGGACCGAGTTGGATCGAATTCATTTAATCTTACGCTGACCGGATGCCAACTAAATTTTAAAATATGATAATAAAATATGTCATTGAATTATTGTTATTATCATCGAAATTATTGGGTTATTTTATTTCCGTGTCAAATTATTATTATTCCTTCCAGATTTCAAATATTTTTTATCAAAATCAATCGTTAAAATAAAAAGGTTTGAGTCTCGGTACGAAATATTTTTTTAAAAATAATTATTATTGTTGTTATTATTATTGTTGAAGAATTCAGCTTCAGAAAGCGAACCGAGTTTGCTACATTTACCAGTTTGTCATTTTACACATGAACATGGACCAAATTCGTAAGTCAGATTTTCTTTGTTACATAACTTTGTTATGTCTTAGTTTTTCCTGCAGGAAAATATTAGTTTTTTCTTTGTTTAGAAATTACTAGATTGAGAGAAAATAAATACCAGTTATGTAAATGAAGAATTAGCCAAATAAAAATGGAATTTTCTGGGTGCATTGGAGCGTATTACAGCCTACAAAATACTGTATCAAGAATGTCAAAATATCATATGAATATAATATGTGTAAATAATAACGAGATCTAAATGGTTTTTTCTCTCTTTTTTGTGAAGTTCAATCACCTTTATTTAATTTCAAAACATAATCATTTTTATAAATAAACAATTTTATTATGTTTGTGTATATTATCTTTTTTTTAATATATATTTTCATTTATAAATATTAAATTTTCCCTTACATCTTAAACATTTATGCAAAAGATCATTACTGAAAACGAGATCTAAATGTTGGCAATTTACCCACAAAAAGAAAAACGAGAAAGCGAAATTTTACTCGCGTGATGACATTTTGGTAATTGTTAGTAGGCCTACATTTCCCATGTTCAAATTTAAAGGTGAAATATTACTGAACATTACAAAATATCGAATTGTACGACTATTTGTTGACATATTTCTTGTTATAGTACAGCACTATTATTCATTTTAGGACATGGTCAACTGAGGGATGTATAACGTTGTACCAGTACGATTACGTCACCAGTGGCGTGACGTGTAAATGCAGTCACCTGACGTCATTTGTGGTTCTCATGAAACCGAACTATGTGAGCTAGCTTTGCGGAACTGCATTTGTTTAGTTTGCTACGCCAATATAACCATTCAAAAATAAAAAATAAAAATATTAATTATTTTTCGTTAATGATAAATTCGATGTCTTTTCAAAACTAATTAAAATTGTTACTGCGATGAATTTTGTAGATTATGTATTATTTTTAGACGATATAAGCCATATTTATTCCTTATTTCCACCTAATTAACTTACATTTTCCTACGCCTTTATTGCAAGGTTAGAATACTAAAAAACACTAGCGCCTTATTAAATTGTTGGTATATAAACATTTTATTTATTATTTAGAACAATTTACAGAATGGAGAGAATGTAATGTCTATGCTGACAAACACTACAATTGGAATTTCTTTTGCTTTTCTCATCATAACGCTAATCACGATAATCAGCATAAGGTAAGTTTATTGGCGCCGTGCTTCGTTAGTCTAGGATCTGACTTAATACATTTTTTTTTAAATATTATTTTGGCACATATGGCGTTTTATACTTGAGTTTGAAAACATAAAAATTCAGACAAAAAGCGAAACTGGTGGACTACTGTAACATAAAAAAAGACAATAATTACAGAGACTTGTGGCAAGTCTACGTTATGGGCGTAAGCATCACACGTTGGAATATGTCCACTACTATACTGGTCGATTTTCAAATAAAATTAGTTCGAATTCCGTGCCTGTTTATCGTGTCAATATTAATTCTGAATTCACTACTTCAATCCTCATAAATCAACTTCTTTAAGAAAAACTCATTGCAGTGATGATCATTTTTATTATTGCTTTTTTTTAAATGATATTCTTTTGTTTTGATGGAATCTTAATTCTGAGTGTAAACGATTTTGTTTCCATTCATTTTTGCAATTCCTCTGTTTTGTCGAACAAACAATTAGCAGATCAATTGATATGCGGTTAATGGGATTATTTTTTATTTTAAATTAGTTATTTTTAGTATTATTTTGTTAAATGATAAACATTATTTTTCTATTAGAGAACTAAGGCATTCTGATAGGTATAGATTGTTACGTCATCTGGTAATCGCTTTACTTTTGGTGCATTTCTTCTTTTCTTTTTTAAATCTAAATGTAAGTTCACTTTTTTTTGGTGTTTAAGTCGTTTTAAAAGTTTATAGAAACTCTCCAGTCGTGGAAAATGTTACCACTTTCTTCATCTTTCATCATTTGTATCCAATTAGCTGATTAATCATGTACTAATGGTTTGCAAACGCAACCCACACAACACTAATTATCATATACAATAGGCCATCCAATGACTGTAATCAGTGTAGGCTAAATACATGAAAGCCGGGAAGAATACATGGTTCTTGTTGAAACTATAGAGATATTATAGTAAACTATAATATGCTAAGATTAATCACAATATTTGTGAGGTAGGGAGGATATTCAATAATCATTCACTTTATCATTCCTATAGATGGCCTATACATAATGCGTGGTTCTCACGGAGACGCAACGCAAAAACGTACGCGTAATGTAAGTGATTCGACCAATCACAAGTGATAGATTATTCAAACTGTCGCTTGTCATTGGTCAACGTCCTTGCGTTGAGTCTCTAGTGGGAACCAAGCTTAACTCAACAAACAACTTTTTTTTCTAATAGATTCGTAATCAAGTTGCGTGTACTTTCCTTGCTGGATGTCTTCACTACAGCTTGATGGTAGCGTTCTTTTGGATGTTAATTATGTCAACAGATATATACATAAAGATTAAACACTCATTTATGGATCATGAAAAACGATTTGTGTACTGTCGTTACATTGGTTGGATTGCACCCGGTATTGTTGTTCTCATAACTGCGTGCGCAACAAGAGAAAACTACGCATCCGACAGGTAAAGCAATACTTTTATTTTATACACTCGTTATCAGCTAGTGAACGTGCGCGTGCCGTATCAGCGTTTTCACGCGCGCGTTCAATTTGTAGTGTTACCAGGGAGTTCAAACTCCCTGGTGTTACCATTTTTTTTAGGAGAATATAAAGGGAAAACTACTGTATACTTGATGCCTACATTATGTTCAGTTGGTAGAATGCTTGACATAAATATTACGGAGTTGACTAACGCTGATTTTCCACTAGGCGAATTTGTTCGCGCGAATCGAAAGCGCCAGCTTGTACGCATGTGTATTCATGTTTACATCTTCCAAATCCTACTCTACGCATGCGTATTAGCTAACGCCTTCGATTCGCGCGAACAAATTCGCCTAGTGGAAAATTGGCTTTAAACGCATGCGTATTCATGTCTCCATCTTCCAAATCAATCTCGACATGTGCGTATAAGCTCACGCTTTCAATCGCGCGAACAAATTCGCCTAGTGGAAAAAATTGTGTATTGGCTTTGACTTTTTTTAATTCAATGTACCGTAGTAATTTACAAATAAACTTTCAGTATTTTTTTAAAATATAAATTACAGGTGTTGGTTGGACACTGACTCGGGTGCAATATGGACTTTTATTTCTTGTGTCTGTATTACTATCATGGTAAAGTAACATGTATATTCAATAGTATAACACCCTGTGTCATGTTGATATCATTTGTGTGTGGAAACAAATTACGTGCGCCATGACATTCTTCATACAGATGACGACTAACGTAGTGCATTTTATTTCATAGATCGTTTTTGTTCAGATGACTGTTGTTGGGGTTTTAATTTACAAGAAGGCTAAACTGCCAAATCAGGGTAGAGATGACATTGACACTCTTAAACGGCTGAGGTAAATTCTAAAGCAATAATAAAATAAACTAGTAAAACCTTCAAACAGGGACCCTTCTCTTCCAAAAGACACGACAGATCATGAAAACTAGTTGCCGACATTTTCTTAACGTACACCTATTTTAATGAACAGAACCATGGTAGGAGGTTTGCTGATTCTTACTCCAGTCGTTGGAATTCCGTGGATGTTTGGTATAATTATCATTTTTGATGATTCTGAGACAATGCGATACATATTCGTTATTTTGAATAGCACGCAGGGATTCTTCATTTGGTTGACGCAGTGTTTCTTTAGCAAGGAGGTAATTAACTTTAAACCGTTACGAAAACGTGCGCGTAAATATATTGATAATGACGCGCACACATTTTTTCGTAAGCACACCTATGCAGGGATAATATTGACAGACCTAAATATTAATGGTGTACTGTACTTCTAAATTAATAAAGAAAACACTTTTGTATGTGTTGGAAGTTTATCATTATAATAATAATTATATTACAGGTAAGACGTGCAGTGAAGAAGACATTGAGAAACAGAATAGGACCTGTCTTTGATAACACCAGTTCTAATACTATTAACACACGTTCCACGTCCATCGAAATTAAAGAAGTGGAAAACGAGTAATTTGTAAAGAATTATATTTATCAATTCACCGTTGAAATTAACGAATTAGGGTTTAATACTTTCTTGAACTAATCCATTTTTCTTCTGACGTCATAATCACATACATTTTTAATGAGACTATACACGAGACTGGATTATTTATCCATGTTCAGACCAAAAAATAATCCAGTCATAGTAAATGAATGAAAATTCATTCAAAGATAAGCAGTTATTTATAAATTTATAGAGAGATAAACTCAGAGATAACTTATGTCAAGTGAACATAAGTACATATTTTAAGAATTAAATTTAGCCGCCCAGCATGAAGGTAAAAATGTCCTGAATACGGACAATTCACTTTATACTGTAACTACTAAATACTACTCAATCATTTTAATATAACAAAATTAAACAGTGTAGTGTAATGTACAGTATTTAAAAAATGTTTTATAAGATCATTCACTGAATATCTACAAAAGTACCAATTACAAGTGTATTCAGTTGTTATTCGGTCTTTTGATTACAGATATGGACAAACGTCTTGTCTACACAAGCAAACTTTAGTTTCTAAACTCGAGTAAAGCCGATTTTCCACTAGGCGAATTTGTTCGCGCGAATCAAACGTTTCGAAGAGAAAAAAATCGCCTACTCTCTTTCCACTACATGAGCGAAAAGCTGCGACGTTCATGTTCCTCGCGTGGTTGCTGAGCATTTCGATTCGCATGACTGCTCATGAAAGCGTCATAACTCATTTACTGAGCTCTGATTGGTTGCGCAATATTTCGCTTCGCAAAAAGTAGAAACAATTCGAACTAGTAAATTTCGCTGCAGCGAAAAATCAAGGAACTAGAATTCGTCGCAGAAGGGAGTATGACAGACAGAAACTTGAATACGCATGCGCAGAGCATGACGTTTTCGATTCGCGCGAACAAATTCGCCTAGTGGAAAATCAGCTTTACTACTAAATACTACTCAATCATTTGAATATAACAAAATTAAACAGTGTAGTGTAATGTACAGTATTTAAAAAATGTTTTATAAGATCATTCACTGAATATCTACAAAAGTACCAATTACAAGTGTATTCAGTTGTTATTCGGTCTTTTGATTACAGATATGGACAAACGTCTTGTCTACACAGGCAAACTTTAGTTTCTAAACTCGAGTAAGAAAGGTTTTCCGAAGGTTGCTAGTGTAGACCAGTTGACAAACTTTGACAAACTGCAGAAATTTACACTAGCAAAGATTAGTTTGCAAACAAAAAGTTTGTCAAGTTTGCTAAAGCGTACAATTGTTGACAAACTGCAGAAAGAACGAACTTCAGAAGTATACACGATTGGTAATGTTTACTTGGGAGCATACACCAGTTGACAAATCTACATTAGCAAACTTTACAAATTCGAACAAACTGCGAGTTTGTAAAAACAAATTTGGTAAACTTTGCTACCAGTTACTAAACTTCAGCGCTTAATGTAGAAAACTACCGCAGAAGTTAGGCTGTGCAACTTTTTGACAAACTAGTTTGCTAAGGTTTGTGGAATCAGCCATTAAAATAACTTTCTTTGGGTGGTTTGCAGTCATGTGATCCTCCAGATAGACAAATTAATCCTCAAGAAATGAGTCTAGACATCAATCACAAACTTCCCAAAACACAAAAGTTCGTTAAAGTTTTCCTATAGAGTGTAGAGGCTGCACTACACACTTCTCCAAACAGCGGCAAAGTTTGCAAACAAAAGTTCGGTAAAGTTTGCTATAGAGTGTAAAGGCTGCACTACACACTTCTCCAAACAGCGGCAAAGTTTCCAAACAAAAGTTCGGTAAAGTTTGCTATAGAGTGTAGAGGCTGCACTACACACTTCTCCAAACAGCGGAAAAGTTTGCAAACAAAATTTCGGTAAAGTTTGCTATAGAGTGTAGAGGCTGCACTGCACTACACACTTCTCCAAACAGCGGAAAAGTATGCAAACAAAAGTTCGGTAAAGTTTGCTATAGAGTGTAGAGGCTGCTCTACACACTTCTCCAAACAACGGCAAAGTTTCAAATAAAAGTTTGGTATAGCTTGATATTATAGTGTAGACGAGGTTTTTACACAAAAAAAACTTTGTAAATATAAGGGAATTATTGTATTTTGTTTCATCTTTGTGTTTTGTGATGCACAAATTGCAATATGTCATCTTTTGATAATTTATTGTTATCCCTGTGCTGTTGCGCATTATGTAAAACCACGCCATCTTCCCATTTCCATAACAGTCTTGTTTTAGAACAGTCCCTGTAAGGACAAATGTATCAAGCTTGTAAATGAATTGAAGGAAAGTCGAATGTGTCCGCCTTCTTCTAATAAGCTCAGATTTTTTTATCTCTACATAAATCTTTTGATCCAGATTTTTGGATCTAAATCTAATTTTTTATTACACTACAAACGATGAATGCTCTTTTTAACATTAACTAGGTGAAACCTTCCAGTTCAACATTTTGTGTTTGTGTTGAAGTGAAGAGAAGGTATCACAACAGCACAAAAGCTATTGCCTTATAAGCATGGGTAGTAATATTTTACTGATCCTCTTTGGAAAGTGTCATTCAGTATAAACCCAGAATAAATAATATGAGTCATAGCGCACCTGAATGTGTTTTTGGAAATTTGGTTAAAATGTGTAGAATTGTTTGCAATGCGAGACATATTCAAAAAACCATTGCAAGCCAGGATTTTTACAGGGGTTAGTTTTTTCATGAAAGGGGTAATAATCGTCATAGCCAAGCATATTTACCATACTTTTACTGTTTATCTCTAGTTTGAAAATAGGGAAGGAATAAAAATGGGTTTTGTTCAAACCCCTGAATCTCTCATCCCCTCTCCTGGCTACAGACTCTCTATAACTGTGTTTTCCCCATTCAACATTATTTATACATTGTGTTATGCATAATTAAGTCAACAAAGAATTTAATGATTACCTGAATGATGCTACAGAGTCTGGTGGGCATTCAAACAATGACTCTCTGTTAGTTGAATTGAAGAAGTACTTTCTTTGCTGAGAACGACTAAAATTCATACTCCAAGGCTCTGCAAAAAAAGTTATTAAATGATTCGGTTACTTACTTAAAGTTAGTGAAACTATTATATATTTAATCTGTTTTTAAATTGTTACTTCATGTTTGTACTGTACTATTTTGTGCCATGTTGGGCACTGTTATACCCAGATATAAATAAAGAACAATTAATATTAAGTAGTAATCAGTCCAGTTATGTTCGGCTGACCATACCAGGTACCCATTTGTACACCTGGATGGAGCAAGCAATCTAACCAACAGGCAGCTCCATTAGGTCAAAAGTTTCAACTTTGGTTGATTTTCGCTGGCCAATTGGCTTTTGCAAACCGGTAACTGCATAGTATGAAATTGTCGCAGGCAATCATAAGATCAAAGAACTGTTACAAATTCCTAGCTTGGTAAGGCAAGCTCAGAATCGTGTTCTTTGGCTTGGGTGGGAAAAAGCAAAAGCAAAGTAAAGTGTTTTGCCTAAGGACACACACAAGCAAGCGTTGCTCTTAAACTACAAATCTTACCGTTTGTAATTTTGATAAAATGTAGTCCCAAAGGTAAAAAATGAATGTTTTCATCCGATCTAAAACACAGTCTTGGAATCCGTGAACCTTTAACAACTTTCATCTCCAATCTACAACAAATGTATCGTTCAACAAATCAAATTTGGTGTAAAATAGGTTTATAATATAACACATAATTTTCAACATAAAATTAAAGAACCTTGTAATATTAAGTGGGAGAAACCATCAATTTATTGAAATTCAACAAACAAATCCTATAATTGTTTTTCTAAAAACAACGTAAAATCAAAGAATAAATAAATCTATAAAATTAGTAAGTGGAAAAAACCATCTCTCAATAAACAATCATCCATGATATATTCCAGGCATTATACGTTTATTCGCTACTGAAACATGAATGATTCAACAGGGAAGAGTGAAAATTCACTCTTCTCTGGTTCGTTTTGTTGTCCCATAACCTAGGTGGTTGTAGGGGCATAGCAAACGAGGGCGTTATAAGATACAGTAGTACTCATCATGATATGACACTCAGGCATACGCAGTGCCTATCACCTCTCTGGTATTCAGAGATTAAATGTGGATAGCAGAAAATGAGTTGTGATCATTAATAGATAGTCCAACACAATATCAGGTTAAAATAAACGAAAATAATATATACCTTTGAAATATCGTTTCTGCTTGTTCTAGTCTAAATACTTCTTTCACTCTAACTGGAGTCAGATCTTTTCTACTAGATTTGGATATGCTACGCACAAATAATCCTGCTTTTATCATTCTGAAACAAAAATATGCAACACTTATTAATAGAGCTTTAAGATAAAAATATATTCATCAGCCTGGTTGCTTCATATACACTTTACCCACCTTTCAGTAAAGTGCTTTTTTCTTACATCCTCTCCAGCTAACCACATACAGTCTACGATATGTATAGCTGTCATCCGTCTCTGACCGGAACCCTACAGTAAATAATAATAACAATGACCATGCTGTTACTCATTTCATTTATTTATTTGACCAACAAACGATAATATAAAATATATGGAAATGAATTTACTGCATAATTAAGACTAAGTGTCAGCAGTCTCATACGTGTTACAGAGTTACACTGTTTATACATTATATTATATAAAAATGACATTAATTGATAGAAATGATGTTTCCACTGATGAATGAATAATACACAATACAAATAATTAAATTCAAAATATGTAACAAAACAGGTTGTTTTAATTTACTGCACCTCTCCTCGGAGCTCTTGTACTATTTCTGCTTCAAAAAGAGTATCTCCTGGTAGTTGAAGATTGATGTTTTCAAACTTTGTCCATTTGTTGTTGAATCTCCCATCACATTTAAAGACATGCGACCTCTGCAACAAAACATGAACAAATATATAATTTATGCATTTATTTAATCTAATAAGACACATCAAGTTTGGTTTCTACATGAACGCAATGACATAGGTGCAACACAAGTGAGTTGACCAATCACAAACGACAGTTTGGATAACCCATCAAGCTGTGATTGGTCAAATTGCATTGCATCTCAGTGGGAACCAAGCTTTAAAAAAAAATTTTCAAAATATTTAATTGCTGAGAAAAATAAGTCATAAAAAACAATCAGAACACTCAATTACTCTATTCTTTTTGAATGAGATTCTGAACGGGTCATCCTTAAGATGGTTAATATAAAATAAGCACACACAATATTACAAATGCACAGAGTACATACATATATATATACATATATACTGTAAGATGAGGGCGTATCAATTTGATCTCTGTTGCGCGTGCGTACAACTGAGGACTAGTGCTGTTCCACCGTACCACGCCGAGAATGTCAAAGAGTCGCTATCCAATCGAGTTCGAACAATACCATGAAAGCCCCAGTGGTCTAATGGTTAGGACATCTGCATATCAAGCAGGCGGTCCGAGTTCGAGTCTCGGTTGGGGCGACTTTTTCTCATTCTCACAGATTTCCTCATCTTTATCGTTTCAAATTAATTAATTAAATTTCAGTATATCACCGGGCGGTTTAGAATTAATGTTCTTTGCCTGATTTGTTTATATATATAAAAGTATCTCTTCGGAGATCCCGCCTCGTGAATAAAAATACTGTAAGATGAGGGCGTATCAATTTGATCTCTGGTGCGCGTGCGTACAACTGAGGACTAGTGCTGTTCCGCCGTACCACGCCGAGAATGTCAAAGAGTCGCTATCCAATCGAGTTCGAACAATACCATGAAAGCCCCAGTGGTCTAATGGTTAGGACATCTGCATATCAAGCAGGCGGTCCGAGTTCGAGTCTCGGTTGGGGCGACTTTTTCTCATTCTCACAGATTTCCTCATCTTTATCGTTTCAAATTAATTAATTAAATTTCAGTATATCACCGGGCGGTTTAGAATTAATGTTCTTTGCCTGATTTGTTTATATATATATATGTATGTACACATGCAATTGCACGAGTTTCTATCTAAATATAAACCAAATATGAGCATAGATCTCAAGCGTGTTTGTGTATACAGTACTTACTCCAACTCCCATTATGTAGACTCTACTGCCACCAGACACCATGCAACGATAGTCGTACACGCTATGAATCGATGCAAGATTTGTGGGATCAAGCAATGTGACTGCCTCATGCAAATCTGTTTGTTCCTAGAAAGATTAGACCAGTTTATATAGGTCTGTAAATGCCATGTGTAATCTTTTGTTTTGTCTTTAGGTACAAATAATATTGTGCCAATAATGTAATTTACATACTCAAATGAGAACCTTTAGGGACCATGGCAAAGTTATTCTACTGCAATTACTGCAGTAACTACGTTTTGTGTACTTTGTAAACTTTTTTCAATTAATTAGCAAGATTTTTCTTTGAGTAATGATATACGCACCGTTTGTTGCATAAACTTATACATTGAAACTAAAATATTATGTTACTTACATAAACAAAATGTAGTTACTGCAGTAACTGTAGTAAAATAATTTTGACATGATATCTTAGCAACATTAATTGTTTTTTGTTTTTTTTAAATGAAATAATCAACCTACTTACATAATTTGTATTAACTTTGCACAAGTTTTCAAATTTTGTGTTGGGATCAGGAATTTTTGGCGCCGATCTTGTCCTGTCCGGGACCTAAAACAACCAATAAAGAAACAAACCAAACTTTACACCAATCCAATTAACAAAACCAAACAATGAAATTATGTATTACAAAATAATTTAAAAAGATATACAGCAAAACTTTTTTTTAAGTTGACTTACTCCCCAGAGCTTAAGACAGTCAACCCTTGTATCTGCCTGCTTTGCCTCTGTAAGACTAGTATTCCTGACAAATGCTTGGATTTTGGCAAGTGCTTGGGCCTGAGTACGAGCCTGTCTAATGGTATAAAACAAAGACAGATATAAAACATGGGTTTATTATAGTAAAAAATGGGTATCCTGTAGCCTTTTTTAAGTGTGGGAAAGGTGGGTAATGATTTGGGGCAACATGTATTTCAACTTTAGTTACCAAACCAGGGCCTAGAAATAGAGCTTACACATTAAATGTATACATTATCACTTTTTTTATTTTACATACAAAACAATTGATATTCCCAATTTCCTAAACACCAAAGAACATAAATATTTTAGATACTAAAACAACTTACTTTTCATTCTGATTTGTAATATTCTTGAAAAATTCTTCATCGTCCACTAAATATTTCAGTGGTACTATTTCTAAGATGTCTGTCTCTGTGTTCGTAAGTTCATTTAATCTGTTGTTTATCTCAAACATGTAGTCGTGTATTGGCTCACTATCTTTCCGTCGCCCCTTGCATACAACATATCTGAAACAAAATATATGTAGAAAGTAGAAAAAACATGTAACAGGAAATGGGTTTACACGTTCAAGATAACGCATAAATGGAAGCCTTTTGAACACATGTGATGATCACCAAATTCTACGTACTGTAACTAGTAAAATTATGTAATATATGTAACACATGTGTCACTGTATCACAGAATTTGCCTATGATACTGGAGAAATTATAGATACAGTAGAGAGAATAAGTTAAATGTGATATATATCAACATTCTATGTTGACGTACCAGTAAGCAGTGGACAATTATACAATTGACAATATGTTTATATGCATTTATATTTTGAAAGAAAGGATGAATGTACGTACCTTTCTGAATTTGCTGGGCGGCTTGTAATAGGTTTAAACAGTGAAACACTATCAAAGGACATATACAGCAGAAAAATAAGACCAATGCTGAATGGTGTAAAAAGGTCAAAGGTCTTGCATACAAAGTTCCCTCCTAAAGGAGTGAAATATACATGCATAGTATTAAAAACTATCGAAGGGATCACACATCAACAACTATAAATGACATAACGCTAAGGCTTGTTGAATAGAACAACTTGGTTGAATCAAATGTCAAATAGCTGAAGGTCTGTCTACACTATAAAACTGTATTTGACAAAAAATGCCCATATAATGACACATGACATATCACTACCATATTTGGGCACATCACACTTTTTGTGTCACAAATAAATTCTGACCATAAAATAGTACCTTGGCATGTGATATAAAATCAATCATTCAAATATATCATTCATTATTTATAATTTACTCATCATAATCGTCATGATACTCTCACTTTCAAGCATCTTCGCTCCAGTAATGATATGTCAAAATTTTGCATCCCGACCAGATTCACTAGAACTTGGAATTCCATACCCAATGAGATTCGTGATATTTTTGTTAATGGTTCTTTTATTAATTTTAAATTATCTCTAAAGCTATATTTTAAATGTCGGAGAGAAACTTTTTAAATTTTTAAATGAAATGATATGTCTACTATATTTGTATATATTCTTGTTATTTGTTATTTATGTGTTGGAGAGACACACCTTACCGGTGACAGCGTGTGTTTAATGCTTTTGTCTTTCCTCGGCCTCGTGTCTTGTTTTTCATATATATATATTTATTTTTATGTTTTTTTTGTAATTATTATTTTATGTTTATTGCCGAAATGAATAAAATAAAATAAATAAAATAAATAAATGGCAAGTATACCATTAATTGGCAAACGATCAATACTTTATATAGATAAATGAATAAATACTGAAAACCTACCTTCTCGTAAAACTGAGAGACCGCATAGGAATTGACACAGTAACAGTTGCTTTGTTAATACTTCTTGAATATTCTCTTGGCCTTCAACGGAAAATCCCTAAAATTAATTTCATAGAAGTGAATTATCAGCAATTTGTTTTAATAATCAATGAATTAAGCGCTCATAAACTGATTGAAATACTTGCCAGAATGCAGAGAGCGCAATCGATACGATATGATCCGTTAGATATACATTTTTTTTAAATTCTGGACATTAAATTTAAAATAATAAAAATGAATTAATTTCATAAAAGTGAATTTATAGACAATTAATTTTAATAATCAATGAATTAAGCGTTCGTAAACTCATCGAAATATTTGGCAAAATGCAGACAGCATCATCAATACGATATGATCTGTTTGAAAATAGTGGACCATATCATACAAAACCCAAAATTTCCTTGCTCCTCAAGGCTTATGACACTTTCTAACTAAAATTATTGCCAATGGGAGGATGACTACTCAAAAAAAAAAAAATCTTCACATTCCTAAACCCTCTCTTGAAACTCTCCTTCAGCTACAAGGCCCCTTATTTCTACAATGATCTTCCTCTGTCTATCCGCAATTCAGTATCATTTTCCTCATTCAAAAATAGACTTATGACTTTTCTCCAAACTATGTAATCATTTTCCAGACTTTAAATTGTAAAATATTAGATCTAAGTATATATATTTTTATTTTTGCTTAATTTAACATATTAGTTATTTTACTATATTTCAAATTTTCATATTCAGATTTTTAATTCTCATGTAACTTATTATATTTATAGGCTTTTGTTTTTAACTGTTATTGTTGTATTTTGTGTATTGTATCTGTTCTGAGGGTCCCAAATGATCAGCAATTGCTGGATGGATCACCCTCATTAAATATGGTTCAAATAAAATATTAAAAAATAAAAATAAAATAAACATATAAAACAAGTAATGCACTTGATATTTTGGAAAAAAATATAACAATACCTACACCATCAGCCATAAAAAGGTGAACACCCAGGCCATCTGTATTATCCAAAACAAAACGTCTAAACTCCGTCAAGTTATCAGCATTCATAATATCACCATCCCCATTGATGCCTCCTACTCCTATTGGTCAAAATAGTGCATTTTATGTACAAGCAACTCTTAAGAAATGAGTATGGCTGGATTTTCGAACACATGTAAAGATTACAATTGGAAAGCTTAAGGATTTCTGAATTTTCAGAGAGTTTGAGACATTGCAAATTCTATCCATTTTACATATATAACCAAGCTTGCTTAGGTGAACATTTTTACCCAATGCATTTTCTGCTTTCGCCATATCCTGTTCATTTTGTTTAACTTCTCAGTTTTTCTTACCATAATGAGGCTCAAAGAACTCTGCAGAGGCTGCAAAAAAATCCTCCAACTTGAAGTCATTTCCTCCCTTTAACGTGAGACCAAATCCCTTTGCATAGTTCTTTTTGCGCCACAACACATATTCTGAAAATCCACCGGGACCAGCGCACACATCAGCAAAAAAGAACAGTTGATTGGTGTTTGTCAACGGCTCCTATAAAACAAAAGGGTGCAGGTCAAGTCGGCCCTAAACCGTCTCGGCCAAAGTCAAGTTGGCCCCACGTCAAGTCGGCCCCAAGTCAACTCGGCCTCACGTCAACTCGGCCAAAAACTAATCGGTTAACTCGACCAAAATAAAGTATGGAACGCAAAAAGTGCTTAATATTATTATGATTCTTACTATCCACGCTTTAAAAAAAATGAAGAAATAAAAAAAATAATATAATTAAATAATATCATATAAAAAAATGAACTCATTGCTGATATGAATATAAGTACCCACGTGTTACAAAAACACGTGCAGGTACCGCATTTTAGTAAATCGAAGACGGAGGCCTACGTTCCACCATTTGGCCATAGAAAAAATGATCGTACATATTGTTTTTGTCCATGATTTGCGTTTTTAAAAAAGGGGAATCACCCGGTCAGTGAAAACACGTAGCAGTTGTAGATATCGAAAAAGCTGGCAAAGGCGCAGGGAGGCGCAACTACGAATTGTTTTCAATTGTGCAATTTGAAATTTTATTAAACGTAAATAAAGGAAAGTTGGTGAAATCATTCCTATTTTTTTTGCTAAATATATTATTGTCTAAATATTAATATTCATTAAAAGTCAGAATTATTTATAGTTAAAAAATTGTGAAGAAATATTATTTTATCAATCCCGTTCCATACTTTAACGGGGCCGAGTTGACCGATTATTTTTTGGCCGAGTTGACGTGAGGCCGAGTTGACTTGAGGCCGAGTTGACTTGAGGCCGAGTTGACTTGGGGCTGACTTGACTTGGGGCCGACTTGACTTTGGCCGAGACGGTTTAGGGCCGACTTGGATCGAAATCAAACAAAATTGTAAAAACAATTTTGAAAAAGGAGACCAGGATACGAGGGTTGCCCAAAGATTCTAAGGCTGTTTGGACACTGAGTATTTTTAAATACTTAAAAGTCAGCAGTTAATTAAAACCACTGTATAAGGTAAAAAAAAAATTTGAGTAGATTAAGCTCTGTCTACACTATCAAACTATATGAGATACAAAAAATGTGATGTGCCCATATATGGGCATTATGATGTCATATCACTACCATATTTGGGAATAAGACTACCATATTTGGGCACATCACACTTTTTTTTATCAAAACTAGTTTGATAGTGTAGACAGAGCTGTAGATGGACACTTACACCAGTGTCTTTCTTTGGATTCGTAAACATCATATCAAAAACAGTGTCCATATTAGCCATCTTCATAGCCGCACGATTTAGAAAGATTCCACCTCGTATTGTCTCGTAAGGATTTGAGCGAGTACGAGCTTGCCTCATCTCTTCTGGTTCCAACGTATCAAATATCGTCTGTAAATAAATAACAAAGAGATTACCACCTATCTGATAGGACAGTGATTAATACTATTGGTAATCCATGGATATAAAATAAAAAATAAATAAACTAGAACAAAGATGAAAATGAAAGAGAAAAAAAATGCCAATTCATATGGTATGCAAAATATATAAACTGGTTAATTTATGTTTTGCAAGAAATCATCAATCCTTAACTTTACTATGATATTTATCTTACTTTACCTTTGCCTTCAGAACTCCCTTTAAAATGTCCTCACTACAAAAATTTGTTTCATCATCAATTATGTATTTTCTCTGTAAACAAATGTAAATTGTTGTGTTATAAACAAAGATATAGTTATTATAATTTGATTATGGGAGCATCAATAAGCATGTTAAACACATCAAAAGAATAAATATCTTTAAAGATGTATTGTTGTCCCAAAAAACATGAGAATTGAAGATTAATTAAAAAAGACTTTAAATAGGCCATTACACAGTTTTAATAATGTTAATCACAATTGTGTTTACTCTTTAAAAAAGGCAATATAAATGGTTTAATTCAACCACATTTTTTTTCGATAAAATTTTTGGTCAAATTGACTATTAAAAACTATTATATGACATTAATTGGCATGTTCAACAAAACTTTTTTAAATGATTGTGTAAATTGATAGTGTAGGCATAGCTTAAGTATGATTAAAGCTGTATCTCTGTTTTGGTAACATTACTTTGATTGTACACCATAGCACTGTGGTATTAACACCAGTAAAAACATTTGTGGATAATCTGTAAGTAATTCCTTCAAAACAAACAAAATAATAAAATAATAATTTATACACTTTACATTGCCTTCTTGTATCCATTGCAGCATTTCTTCAAGTCTTGGTACAGGTCCAGAATAGGATGGTAGCCAATCAACTACCTCATGAGATGAGATCTGAAACAGCACATTAAAAAAGTAAAACAACATACGATTAAAATAAAAAGGGAAGCGCAAATGATGAAGACAGATATATGACTGAGCACATTCTGTGAAGTACAGGAGGTAAGTCTAGGATAAAATTGATACATGATACCTATTATTTGTTTTTATATAGCACTTATTGCACAATGCTTCTAAGCACTTCACTTATTACCCAGTCATCTTTTTTTATCAAACACTTCTGGAAACATACTCCCATAATGCAGCTAGTAATCAGTGCAAACAGTAAAGTACTGTACAGTGCAAACAGTAAAGTACTGTACAGTGCAAACAGTAAAGTACTGTACAGTGCAAACAGTAAAGTACAGTGCAAAGTTGTGTCTTGATCTTCTAACCGGGTACCCATTTATGCACCTGGGTGGAGAGAGGCAAACCTAAGTAAAGTATCTTGCCTAAGGATACAAGCAATGCAGCGGGAGTTGGATTCAAACTCGTGATCAGTAATTCAACGTCCAACACACTGCGTAATAATTTTTTTTTTACAAAACCATTAATAATTTTAATTTTACATACATCATCTTCATAATTCCAGGTAAGTTCTGTTGATGCTTCAAAACCTTTTTTCTGTAAACCAAGACCACGTCGCCCTCGTTGTGTTGACGCTTCCACTATATCAACACGCCCTTCTCCATGCTTTCCAAGTCCAGAGCCTTCTTTATGACCCATTTTTGCCTAAATATAAACATATTATTCACATGTTTATTAACCGTTATTTGTTTGTAGGAGAAACAGTACCATTATGTCATGGTGGGCCAGGCATGGAAGGGCTTTCAACTAACCATCATTTTCTGTGCAAAATCACTGTACATGGCTGGTTTGTCCTTTGATGCTCCTGGATGTGACTGAACATTACCACTTTCTTCACTAGGCTTAGTTGGTGCAAAGAAAGACATGTTTCCTCCCATCTCAGAATAGTTACTTTTGCTAATTATACTGGATTCCTCTCCAGAATCTTCAGAACTTAAATGACTGCCAAATACTTCTTCTTGTGTAGTTCCTTGAAAAAAGCCTAAAAAACAACTTTTAATATATAAGTTATAAAACAAACTTAATTTGAATTGAATTATTTTAACATAATTGTACAGTAATACTGTAAGTCATATATGATTTTTATCGCAAAATGATTTGTTGCAGAATAGAATCAAGGAAATTACAACAGAACAGGCTATACAGCCTACAATCCATATTATTATTTAATATTATTTATTAACATACAATAGGCCTAGGCCTAGTCAATACAATCTGGCTGTATGTCTGCTTTTTGTTGTATAAAATAAATATTATCTTGGGCCATGTGACCAAAACGGTACCAAACCTGAGGTTCAGTAAATGTAAAAAAGAACCGGTAATTTATAATTATTCCTATATTTGTGATAACAAGTATCTCAACTTAAAACCTAGGCCTAGCTTAGCTTAGCTAGCCTGGGCCTACCTCCTGCAGCAGCATATCCTGCAGAAGACCCCGTTGAACCCGATGATCGTTGACCCTCATCGTAATCGGAGGAAAATCTTTTCTTTTTAATCGGACTGTAATTGATACTTTCCCGTTCTTCGCAACTATCATCTTGGGATGAAGATGGGCGTTTTCTGCTTGACATTCTTACTCAATTTAAAATGCATTTGTCAGTATAAAATAACATTTGAATCTTGTATCTTTTTACTAAACTTATTTACTTCTATATCGCCCTCTATCGACATTATGAGGACATAATTTTTATTTCAACAAATAAAAAATAAAGGGTCATCCAGTTTCAGACAATAAACCTTTTGGATGAATCACTAAAATATTTTATATATCATTACAAATGTAATCCCCATCTATCAATAAATTATTAGTTTTTTCAGTACGCAATACGGGCACTGAACGCCCAGAGTCGCAATCTGGGATTTTCCCCGACAGTCATTTTAAACGAAATCCCAGGATGTTGGAAATTACAGCTTGTGACGTCGCCCATGTAACATTGGATACAAAATAACAGCATTACTAAAAATAAACGTCACTGTCAATTACGGGATAGAGATGGCAACGGCAGGGAGGACTCACCAAACATTTGGTTCAGATGAACGTATTTTTGACCCAGAATGCAACGAGGAAACAATTGATGATTTTCTGTTCATAAACAAGCCTTCTCAGCTCTGTATTAGGTAGGCTATGAATAGAGCATAATAGAGATATTATTAATATTATAATTCACTATATATCTCATCTCGGGATGGGGTCAGGATAGGCCCAGGTCTATGGAAAGTCGGTATATAATTTTATTATAGAAATAGACTACAATTTTCTCCATGACAATCTTCACAATATAATCAACCCTCAGTGGACAAAATCAGAGCCAAGATTTATACAGGGGTGGGGTTGATCGTTTCCACGGGGAAAACCGTCATCGTTTACCACACTAAATCTGTTGATCTATTATTTGAAAGGGTCGATCCTCATCTCTCGTACAAATAGGTTTCGTAACACCAACTGCCATTCGGGCACTGAATGCTTGTCAGTATGTCAGTATTCCGACCGAGAGTGATGTGACACTTAGTAATTGTTTTTGTTAGCTTTCAATTTATCTGTTTTTGTATATTATCTCTGATCAAACATAAATTCTATGTATATCTTACATTAAATGGAAGTAATTTTTCACTGATGAATGAATGAAACTGGAAGTTCGTTCAAACAGCAAGCATAAAAATCACAAAAAGTAATAATTTTTATATTTTATTTAATAATTTTAAAAGTGATGGCATAACATGGATTCGAGTACTTGGACCTGGGTATCAGGATGCTCAAACCAACTATGACGTCGATCATCTTGCTGCATCGCTTCAAAAACTGACCACTGCACAACAATCGCAAGCTACGCTAAATCAAGAAGAAACCAGCGAAGATGACGAAATCGCAATAACTCAAGATGAAATTAATTCACTTGACGAAGAATTGACGTCAGGAAAATGGATGATTTTTCCAAAACGAGACTACGTTGACCACATTTGGGGAAAGATAGCAGAGGCAACCGTATCTGGAAAGCTAGGTGAAGGTGCAACTATGGCTAAAGTGGCCCCCGTCGGAGATAATGAAGAGAGCTCTTACATCGCGGTGTACACACCAGACTATCGCAACAAAGCCCAGGTATATGAAGTGGAGAGGAAACTGCGGGATATTGGCATTAAAGGCACCATGAAGTATAAGCCTGATATCAATACAAAAACTGGAGTTTACCGCCACAACAATTACAAGATGAGACCTAGTATATATGTCACATATGATAAGTCAGATTCCAAAGGCAAGTCTGGTGTCAAAAGCAAGACAACATCATTATAGAAACTTTCAATGTTACCAAGCAACGGTAAGACTTTAAACCAGTCGCATTCATTCTCATTCCATGCTTCACGTTGCTGTTTTTTCCTGTAGGCCTACGTCAATTCGTCACGCTGTTAGTTTCATCCGCACGAATGTGATGGTGACATGCAACATACTATATTGTACTGATGAGTGTTATATGCAATCCAAAAGAAGATACTTTCCCGTGAAAAAACGAGGGGATGTATATACACTACGGCCAACTCTGGTTACTGAATAACTCTCCATTCAATTTGTAACGCGCACTTGAATTTTTTCGGTGCAAGTTTGGTTACTTTTCATTGTTTTTCATTTCATTATGACACTAAATATAACCCGCAAAATCGTTCACGTCTGCTCTTGTTTTTATTTTACCATTTAAGGTATCCTTTGTTCTATAATACTATAAAGCACGGTTGTAAACAAGTGGGATACATGCTTATAAACCGCTGGAGTAACTGGATTGAATTAATGATTAAATTTATAGATTCTGCTATTATTTTACTTCCTTCTTGAAGCCTATACCCAGTTCTGTTTTTACTCATAGTACAATACTTTGCACAAACACAGTATTCCAATTAAAATAAAGAGATTTTTCTCATCACCGTCGTTTATCATTTCTATTCATTTCATACCATCGAAAACGAAAAAATAATGTTTTATTTGTGTTCTTTTCATTAGTGATGGAATTAGTTGGATACGAGTGCTTGGACCGGACTATCGTAAAACACATTGGGTTCAAACTTGTGATGTTGATGAGCTGACGTCATCATTCAAAAAGCTTACCCACAACCAATCAACGACATCATCAGATGAAGATGCCGCGGCATCTGACGAGGATGAGAAAGGAGGCGTATCACAAAACGAAATTTTTTCACTTGACGAAGAATTGACGTCAGGAAAATGGATGATTTTTCCAAAACGAGACTACGTTGACAACATTTGGGGAAAGGTAGCAAAGGCAACCGTATCTGGGAAGCTAGGTAAAGGTGCAACTATGGCTAAAGTGGCCCCCGTCGGAGAAAATGAAGACGTCAGCTCTTACATCGCGGTGTACACACCTGACTATCGCAACAAAGCCCAGGTATTTGACGTGGAGAAGAAAATGCGAGATATCGGTATTAAAGGCAGGCTGAAGTACAAGCCTGACATCAATACAAAAACTGGGGTTTATCGAAATAATGAACATAAGGTAAAGCCGAGTATTTATGAGACGACGGATGAACATAGTCCAACATCAGGCTATCACGGAAAGGGTGGGTATCGCGAAAGGGGTGGGTATCGCGAAGGGGATGGGTATCGCGAAAGAGGTGGGTATCGCAAAAGGGGTGGGTACCGTGGGAGGGGTAGGTCTAATGGAAGTAGAGGATACCAAGGGAGAGATGAAAGGAATGGTGGATATTAAAGTTATAATAACCATGCGTGATTATGGTGTGATGACGGACACAATTCACTATAAAATCAATAGACTATAGATTGATAATGGCCGACGATGAAGACACTCCAAAATGACTACGAACATTCTTCGTTTGTTAATGTTGTATTGTATAAATTGATGTAGTAAGGAGGTCACAAAAGATACGTCTGTGCTTTTGTCAATGCTAGGCCTACCCAGAAAGTGACTTAATACATAGGTGATTGTTGCTTAAAGTTGAGAACGAGTTTCATTGTTTGCATTTAATATATTAAAAATTCAATAAAAGAAATGTACCCCAACCAAATACGAAGTCCAAACGAAAAAGAATTTAGGCCTGTTGATGTATAATAACAACATTTCACTGGTTAAGTTGTTTATTTGTTGTGTCCTCAGCATAACTATTACTATAATAGTAATTTAATAATTGGTTGTAAGACTTTTTTCAGCTAGAAAGCATATTTATTCAATAAAGGTCTAGTGATGAAGTTATTTTGGAAGGGTTTTTCATGTATTACCGTTTCATTAAACTGTGAATGAGATGTGTTAAACAGTGTTGCTGTTATGTAGATTATCGATTAAACTAAATTAAACAATATAGTCCTCTTTAGACTTTTGATTCTTTCAAGAGGATAGTTACAATAAACCAAAAAAATGGCATCTTCAGCTGGACATCGACAATCGATAATTTTCTGTCTCGTACCAAGCCATCACAATTGAAGTCGAGGTAAGTTACACTACATATTTCTAAACATGGCGTGGGCAAGGGCACTACCACTTTTAATAGTCTTATGTGCGTAGGGGTAAGGCAAACAAAAATTATCTAACAAATTAGGGGGAAATGCCCTTCCATCTCCCTGGCCGTCTAATTATGGATACGCTCATCGACACGAAACAGACACATATTAAGGCATAACACAACCCTGTGTGACGTGTTTACCGCGAAACTTAAAATACATGAAATGCATGTGGTACTTAGTCGGTCTCAAATTCACTTTTTCACGTTCTTCGCCGACCCAAAATATAGCCGTTAGAGAGCAAATGTATATATCATTTTGATGAAATACTTACGGTTACAGTCATAACAACTATCATCATGAGAATAGAAGGACTACTGGATGGAATGTAGGAATGTGAAGATTACGTCGATGACGGCGCTATTGACAAGTCCCTATGGCAAAATATGTAGCAAGCAGGATCTATCTTTCTTTTTTAGACAAAGTCTTCGGGTGCACGGAGTTGATATGCCCACATGATGAGCTTAAGTTTAAGGTTTATTAGTATTTTTTCTTGTCTATTGTATATTCTCAAAATCTTAAACTGCGTTATCAATTATGGGAAAACTTCGATAATTTGTATTCATGACGTAATATCTGTTGTCTTTATAGGCCTAATTATTATTATTATTATTATTTTATTTATATAGCGCTTTTCCAAATTAGTATAAAATTATCAAAGCGCTTTACATCAGCACACCCAACAATGAGTCACTTCTTAGGAAATAGATGTGTTTTGAGGGCTTTTTTAAATTTTAAAACCGTGGTTTATTCACGGATCACAGACGGGAGTTCGTTCCACATCACCGGTCCAAATTTTGAGAAAGTATTATTTCCAGAGGTCCGCTTTTCGAGACAGTGATCCAATCTAGTGTGATCTATCTCGGACCTCAGGCGTCTCTTAGCACATCTATACACCCGTAAGAGATTGCTCAGATAACAGGGCGCATTATTATTTATACAATTGTAGACATGAAGTAACATTTTAAAAGTGATTCTACTTTCAACAGGTAGCCAATGCAATTCATAAAGCAGAGGTCTAGAACTAACAAACATAGGTACTTGGTAAATTAACCTGGCAGCCCGGTTCTGAAGCTTTTGTAATCTCGAAATGTTATGTTTGGACATTCCAACAAATAGTGAGTTACAAATCTAACCTGGATAGAATTAGTGACCTCAAAGCCTCGGTACACGTTTTTTTGTCTAAACAATTTCTTATTCTACGCAATGCCCTTAAGAAAAAATTTACAGTACGGCAGACATTATCAATGTGGGGTGTCATACGAAGAAAAACATCAAACACCACACCAAGATTTCTAACTGTGTTGGAGGGTTTAACAATAATTTCACCAATATTCAGTTGAATATTTCTATTACTAATGTCGACTTTTGGTGGAGTTAAAACTAATAACTCTGTTTTTGATTCATTAAGTTTAAATTGATTTTTGTACATCCAAATACTAAGATCATTAATACATTTAGTAATTCTATAAATGGCAACTTCGAGATCCCCTGGCACTTTAGGGTTAAAGCTGGTATACAATTGAGTGTCATCTGCGTGCGTATAGATGAAAAAGTATCCCATGAGACTTAATAATATCAGCAATAGGTTTAATGTAAGTGGTAAAAAGTGGGGGACTAATTGTGGACCCTTGTGGGACACCAGAGCTAAGATGAAATTTACTTGATTCAGATCCATTTAAAGTACCAGTATCACCACACGACAACAGCACCTATTCTTAGACTTTGTGGAAAAACACCCGATGTGTATGAACTATTTGCAATGTGCGTAAAAACAGGGGAGATCACCTGAGTACATTTCTTAAGCAGCCATGTAGGCATAGGGTCTAATGGACTGGACTTGTTAGGAATTTTATTAATTATTTCAAACATGTCATCAGTTTTAACTAATGGGAACGTTGTAAGACTACAATCAGTTTCAGGAATAAATGTCTGCTCCACAGGCAAGGTGACTATACCACTACTAATAATGTTTTGGTATGTAATTAAAAATAGCTATTGACCACGGATACGTTTTAAATAAACTTCTCTTCTCAAAAAGTTATATATAATAATAATGACTATTTATTATCTATGCTTTTGATAGATTGCTAACCGAAAGTATAGCGCTAGGCCTCTTTCTTCCAGAGAGACTTCACTTTCATTGTGTCTATGCAGCAACAGGCTCCATTTTAGATCGAACTTCTTACAATAAGTATTACAGGCAGGGGATGTGTTTGTCACTGGCAACCATTTTCCCCATTCCTTTCAAAATGTGTACGTTTCGTTTTCCATCAGTGTTAAATGTTGAACATTACAGTGTTGCAGTAGTCATTGAAACAACTCTACAAAGAGCCAACTACAACATACCGTTTATGTAAACACAAAAGACTTTGAAGATTCAATATATTTTTATATTTTACAATACTGTACTGACGTAATGTCTTGATATAACAAATGCACAATTTCTTAACAATTAACCGACTTAAAATACATGCAATTAAAACTGGTACCACGTATAAAAAATACAGACTTAAGCATACTAAACTAAGCAGCAGAACTTAGGTTTGGACACCAGTAGATTTGGAGGGACACCAGTAGATTTGGAGTGATACCCCGCTGAAGCAACACTATAATCAATGAAACTAATCTATTAGAGATATTCCAAATATTATTATTTGGAAATACAAAGACTATAATTTGTTTATGGTAACTTAGAAACATATACAGTTAAACTATAAAAATAATATTTGTAAAATTAAATTAAAAACATCTATTATTAAATTATTATTGAGGCTACTGTGTGACACCAAATAAATTAAAAATATAAAATATTACAACTTTGAATAAGTAATTTGAATAATTAGTGGTTTAATGTATTAAATTATTTATAATTATACATTTTAGGCAAGCAGGATAAATTTGTTTTTGTTCATGGCTGTGAAATCAGAAATATCATAATAAGTTGCAAAATGTCACTTTTCTTTAAATATTTTACAATTTAAAAGAAATATAATTTTATTATAATATAAGAAACGTAGCATCTAAGAAATAAATATAGATAATTTTGATTTAATGTTATTGTTGAAAAAAAACAAACAAATAAACTGACGAAAGGAACATGTTAAGATTATTTTACTGCAGTTACTGCAGTTACTAGACTCTTTATGTAATTATTTAGGTGAGGTGACAATTGTTCCTAATCTTTATTTTCTTCCTTAAATTTGTATTCCAATCAGCGTTTTGATTCTTGTCTTTACTTGAGTATTATGCGTATGAAACGCTATGCGTGCCAAAATATTTGTATGCATACCAATGTTTGGTTAATCATTATTGTAGTAAAAAAAAATGTAGTTACTGCATTAACTACAGTTCAAAAATATTAACATGATCCTTAAATTTATATAAAATGTTAAAATTGGTGTTTTTGGTGATAATACACAAGTTGTATATACAAAATGATTGTCTTTTAACTAAACATCTACTTTCCCTTTGTA
Organism: Antedon mediterranea; assembly: GCF_964355755.1. Taxonomy (NCBI): domain Eukaryota; kingdom Metazoa; phylum Echinodermata; class Crinoidea; order Comatulida; family Antedonidae; genus Antedon; species Antedon mediterranea. The sequence continues at coordinate 6,942,864 of NC_092679.1, read as the reverse complement.
CCTATTGAGACAAACTTTAAACACTGCCAGTTATTACATAGAATTAAGCTCATAAGATTTTAAATCAAAGTCTTGATCATCCTGCAATAAAAATCTATTATCGAAAAAAGTGTATTATTGACTCATCACCTGTCTTTGATTAATATCACTGCATTGGGTCTTGCGTCCACATTAGACTTTCCAAGTCAGTATTACCCAGATGATCAAAATATGTTACAACTTGTATATATCAGTTTATGCAGTGTGAACAGGGTGTTATGTAATATGACAAGCATGTTGACATTGATACGTCAAGTCTTGAGTGCTCCTTCATACAATAGGTTTAAGATAGGTGCTCAGGTGCTGTCTTTATCAACAATGGCCTGTCATTAAGATTGAGTAACTGCTAATTTCTTAAGATGATCCATAAATACCTGTAAACTAACATCATCAGTTAGCACATATGAGCCACCCTCCTAGAAAACAAAAAACAAAATAGATGTTATATAAAACAATTTATGAGTAACTTTTATTACTGCAAAACATCTGGTAATCAACAACAATCTATCTAAATTAAAAAAAATATTATTGCAAAAAAAGAGGATAAGATATATCACCTTGATACGAGTAATACATAATAATGAGATTATATTTTTATGCATTATCATTATTACACATACATTACCATAAATCACATTTTATTTGAATTTTAATACAATGATGATTAAGTCCACAATTCTTAAAGGTGTATTGTCCCCCAAAAACATATGAAAAATGAAGATAATTAAATCAGACTTTGAATAGGTTATTTTGTTTTAATAAAGTTAATCCATTCTGTAAAAAAAACAAATGTTTTCTCATATAAAATGACAAAATAAATTGTCAAATTCAACCAAAACCCCATTGGCTGGCAGCCAATTTGGACTATTTTTGCTTTAAATTACAGTTTTTTTAGGTAAATACATTTTTTTTCGATTCAATTTTTGTTCAAAGTGGATAACTATTATGTGACATTAAAATGGCATATTCAACAACAAAAAAATGTTAAAATAATTTGTTTGGGACAATACATCTTTAAGGAAAACAAACTGTATAAAGGTAAAAAAGATTACATACCTGGCCATATGCATACGTGTTGTTGTGTGTCTGTGATGGGTTGACACGACAAAGCAAAAATCTAGCCTGTAAACAAAGTTAATTTGGTTTTAGTAATTTCCCACATAATACTATGTTTAATGAAAAATTAATCCATTTCAATTCTGAGTTATTCTTTGATGATAAAATTAGATCATGGAGACAATAATGCCATGTATAATTAAGCTATAATTGAATAGCTTTTATGTAAATGGATTGGTTTAGTCAGAAGAACATTTATACATTTTGCATGTATAATTTATTATCAATAAAATTGTGTTTTATCATTAAAACAACACCACTTGACTGCAATATGAAACATGAAGATCACTACACACTGCATATAGTACTGTAAGTATATATTTATTATAAATAAATGTATTTCACTGTAGTTTTACTTAAGCCTTGTCTACACTATCAAATTTTATGTGACAAAACATGTAATGTGCCCATATATGGACATGATGAAATCATTTCACTTACCGTATTTGGGTATACCACTATCATATTTGGGCACATCACACTTTTTTTGTCAAACTAGTTTGTTAGTGTAGACAGAGCTTTAGCTGTGTTTATACAACACCTTTCTTACTTTACATGCTCACTATGTATATATGCATGTATTCACAACAACAAATAACTGCCGAGTTATGAACAGGAAGGCAGCCAAACGTCTGCTGCTAAGTTCTCATCTTTATTACATACAGATGTACATACGGTACAGAGGGCACCTTGTTCCCTGAGGCTACGTAAAAAGGCTACTTCAGCTCACCACAACCGGTCAAATTTGGCCATTCTCATGTAGCATTTTAAGGCGGTTTAGTAATTACACAGGATCCATTTCTGTTTATACAGCCCGCCAACGTAGAACTGTGTTGATATATATTAAAGGATTGCATGGCGGATAAATGTTACTATATATATAATGGACAGGGTAGTGCAATATTTTTCCTCAAAAACATTGGAATAACGCGATTAAATACGCCTAGTGGAAAACAGGCTTAAGTAACAACGAATTAATAATATTGCATCACTTACCTGACTACCACCTTGTGTGCACTGAATGTACCTTGGCATGGGAAATCTATTCTGTAAAATTTCTTGTGCATCATCTATAGGCGCTTGTAGTAACTGTTTGAAGTTGGCATGCTCTGGCTGGTCCTGGTACTTAGCTTTGAACCATGAATCAATGGTCTGAAAATAATCAAATCAAACAAAGTATTTATAATAGTAAAATATGCTGTTTACACTACAGTATGTAATACAGTAGAAAAACTCTCCTCTTGGACACCCCTATTTAAACATCTATTAGAACAGATCTTTGGAATGAACAAGGGTTAATATATGTCTTAACACTACAGCAAACCTCTATCCATGGGATGCCTCTTTTATAGGGTTCTACTATATAAGATTATTTATACTTTATATTAAAAGGCTACTAGGTTTGCAGAAATAATGAATCAATTTACTATTATTTGTGGCAGAGCCCCATGGGATTACATTAGGGTATATTTTGAAATATTACCTCTCCATGAAATATAAGGATCTGGAAGAATGTGTCCATCAGAAGGATACGGTCTGGCATAATACTACTGCTATCAAGAAGCACAGGCTGAAAATAGTGAATTAGACACATTTATTTTAGCTTTTTTCTACCGGAATAGGAAAAAATAAAGGATGAAATTAATTTATATAAAGCATTTTGTACATTTATGGATTGGGTTAATAGCAATTATTATTTGATGGTATATTTTGTATTTTTATAAGTGAAATCATCTTTAAGAAAAATGCACATGTACTATTATGTATTATGTAAATACCAGTAAAGAGCAGACCAGACTAAATTTGTGGCGAGACCTCGTAATGATGGAGATATATATTAAGCTCTGTCTACACTATCAAACTATGTGACAAAAAAAGTGTGATGTGCCCAAATATGGTAGTCATCATATGAGCACATCACATTTTCTTTGTCACATAGTTTGGTAGTGTAGACAGAACTTAAAACAATGTGGGAAAATAAATCAAGGCATAAGAGTCATCAAATATACTTACCTCAGTGCCTTTAAATGAGTAAGCATATAAAATTGGTTGTATCATGACAAGGCATTGTGTTAGGTCTTCTCGCAGCAATAAATGTCTATAAAATGCCGTCTCGTCTGGGCTGTTGTTAAATACTTGTAAAAACTGTGACCTTCGTAAATGGAACATGAACTGTAAAAAAAATATTATATTGATAAAAAAGTTTATAGATGTATAATAGTCAGCCCTCGTCGTCTGAACCACTAATACCCACAGCATTGTCATTTTTCAGTGATTATTTTATTTGTATCTCCATTGAGATCCAGCCACTGATACCCACAGCATTGTCATTTTTCATTGCTTATTTTATTTGTATCTCCATTGAGATCCAGTCACTGATACCCACAGCATTGTCATTTTTCAGTGCTTATTTTATTTGTATCTCTCCATTGAGATCCAGCCACGGATACAGCATTTTCATTTTTCAGTAACTTGCCTTTGGATTTGTATATTAAACACAGTTTAAATTACACATTTTCTGGATAAAATTAAACTCAACAGATTTGTAATATGTCTTTAATTTGAACTACACTCAAACTTACCTGTGGGTAAAGAGAAAAATTATCAGCAAATTGAAACGAGTTGGGATCATCTTTATGGAATTCACCAAACTTCTGACAAAGTCTAATTAGATTTCTATCAAGCCAACGCAGTACATCAAGTCCTTCTTCATTTTCTGCTTTGTATGTCGCCATCCTTGCCATCAACACGCAGGCAGCTTCTTGATCGAACCCGGCAGCGATGTGTTGTATATTTGTTGCAGCGTCGGCCCAACTAAAAATATTTATATTTCTTGTTAATTGTAACATAATTACAAATAAACACACATTTATGACAGAACAAAAAATTTAATTTTAGGTCAAATATCTCAATATTAGACAATTTAGGCTAATCACATTTATTGGTTAATGAGCAAAAAAATGAGTCATGTTTTAAATTTAGTGATGAAATATTGTTAACAAAGTTGTCAAAGAAAATCTTTAAACAACTACCCTACAACCCTTCAGTAGTGGTCTACTCTATGTTTACATACTTTCTCGCCAGTGTAGTGACTCGTACACGCCGCTGCCCACTGGAGTGCTGATACTGTGTCACGAATTGTACACATCCTCGTCCGCCTTGAGGTATAGGAGCTGAATGCTATAAATAGAAACAAAAAGCGGTATTTTAAACATCCCTATTAATGATAAACTTTGTTGAGTCCCAAAGGTATCCCCTTAAGCTTGGTTTCAATAGAGACACAACACCAGGGCATAATGCAACACAAGTGATTTGACCAATCACAAGCGATGGATTATTCAAACAGTCGCTTGTGATTGGTCAATACGCTTGCATTGCAGCTACATCTCTAGTGGGAATGAAGCTTTAATTGTAGTTCTACAGTATACATTAATAATAATCTTTATCAAAGATGAATTAGTTATTAAAAAGGAAATGAACATTAAAAATTTGACTAGATAGGCCAAACCAATATGAAATATGATTTCCTGTGGTTTAACAAATTATAATATGAAAGAGATATAAATAAGGTTGGTTAACATGCATCACTTTCATGTTTATATCTATAGGCAATCAAAAATATTGTTTCATTAAACAATAGTGTTTAATCACATATACTTAAAATATTCACATCAAGTACACTAGTGAAGTATATATTGTTGATCTACCAATAAGAAATCAACTTACATACAATAAAAATAGAAAGGGGATGATACAGAGTGTATATAAAGACAAGATATATACAGTGATGCTGGACATGTTTCCTGACTAACATCTAATCTACTGCCGTCGTCGTACACTGATGCTTTTGATTATTTAAATACACAATATATGAAGAGGAAATAACAAAAAAACGGAATCATACTTGCATACAGACGGGTATGTTTTTGATTTACTGTAGCTTTAATATCAAAAACACATTCAGAAAACCAGAATTTATGGAATACCAGGCCACTTAAGCCAGCAAAGAGTGTCTTGTTTTAGGAAAGTGGGCTTCGACTGACCAAATTACCTAATGTTAATTCAATGTGTGCATGCGGAACTATTGGGACGCCTCGACACAGTTTTGATGGTTTCGAGGTTTAGACGACCTAATCAACCTAATTAGGTCGTCGCAAATCAAAATATTTTATTAATTTAAGTTAGTGTGCATGTGTAAATTTAAAACCTAGTGCTGTTCTGTCAGCCAACACAATGGGTACAAAAAGTTATTATCTATTTGTATTGTAACATAGCATGAAATGCCCAGTGGTTTAAGAGTTAGGATTGAGTCACAGTTAGGACAAATTAAAGCATAACAAATTCTTAACTTTAAAATTGATCTGTTCTTGACATTTTTTTAAGCTAACTTTATAATGTTTATGCTTCTTAGCCTCGTTCTTTTAATTTAATTTGGAATAGTGCACTTTATTTCCATGTCCTGGAATTAGTAATTTATTTATTGGGATATCCATTTAACTCGAGTCTAAAACTCTGTCTACACTATCAAACTTTATGTGACAAAAAACTGTGATGTGCCCATATATGGACATAATGATGTCACATCATTACCATATTTGGGCATATCACTACTGTATTTAGGCACACTTTTGTTGTCAAACTAGTTTGATAGTGTAGACAGAGCTTTACTTCTCATTTCAATTTCATGGATATGTTGTACTGTATTTCTTAATGTTGTTTATATTATACTGTATGTACTGGTTACTCTTGTTAATATACCTGTACAAATCAATCAACACTATGTATATGTTTTTTGATGTATTTTAGGTACTGCAAGAAAATTAATGGCAGAACATTTTAACACCAGCGAATCTACACTTGATGAATTCAAAATCAACGAACAGTTCTTATCAATACAATTTATACTATTACTGATCATTGCAATAGTCGCGATACCGGGAAACCTATCTCTCACTTTTGTGGTAGCACTTTCAACTCAGTTGCACAAGATCACATTTTTCTTATTAGCTCATCTGGCAGTAATCGACTCAACGTTAGTACTCATGATTCTAATGGCCCATTGGAATCCAACAGACACGATCAAACTGACGTGGTGTTACGTCATCGGCCCCTTAGTTACGCTATGCTACGGGTTAAAAAGCTGGAATCTTGTGCTTGTATGTTTTGATCAAAACATTTGGATCAACAATCCTTTAAAATATTATCAGAAAATAACGACCACAAGAATTTCCATTCTTATATCGTTAATCTGGTTCTTCATGATCTCTGTTACATGTTTCCCGCTTTTGATTGGTGAAAATTACATATTTCATGCTGATATACTACTGTGCACGCCGCATCCGAGTCTAAACATTCAAGTCATTAATATTTTGTTGTGTATTGTAATACCGATTATGATCGCGAGTATCTATTACATACACGTAGCGAAAGAAATCTTTAAACGAAATCAGCAGAAAGTTATTATTTGCAATGAAGTTAATTGTAGATATGTACGCCATAAGACTAACTTTAAGGTTATCAAATGTCTACTACTCACAGGGGGTAAGTGCTATTTTTATTTACATTATTTATTAGTCCGCCATTCCTTTAAAATCATTAAAGATGTATTTTCCCCTGACAAAATAATTCTTAATCTTAATTTTTTTAATACGCCATTTTAATGTCACATAATAAGTTATTCACTTTGACCAAAAATTGAATCGAGAAAAAAAAATTATTTACTTAAAAAACAGTAATTTTAAGCAAAAAATATTCAAATTGGCTGCCAGCCAATAGGTTTTTGATTGAATTTACCCATTTATTTTGTCATTTTATAAGTGGAAAAAATTCGTTTTTGTTTTTCTTTCTATGGAAGTGATTAATTTTATTAAAACTACAGAATGACCCATTCAAAGTCTTTATTTTCATTTTGCTTGTTCTTGGGAACAATAAATCTATCTATAAAGCAGCTAATGATGTTATTATTATTTTATTATTATAATATTATTACCCCGGCCATTTCTTGATCATAAGGAAACATACTCCCATAATGCAGCTAGTCTACTAATCACAGTGCAAAGATATTGACCTTACAAAGGTACCCATTTGTACACCTGGGGTGGAGAGAGGTAAATAACTAATGAATAAATGATTAATATATCAATGGATTTATTGCAGCATGTATCTTTCCTTGCAATGGTTTTTATAAACAATAAATACCTCAATATATATTTATTTGGAATAGATTACAAGAAGAAAAAATTGTACATAAATATTACAAATTAGTCATATATTGGTCATTGAAATGCAACCGATTTTGTGCGAGATTTCAAAAAAATCAATGACGCGTTGCGTGCAAACCGTTCATCGTATGATGCTAATAATTTTTGTCCTCTCTACAGGGCTATACATTGCTTGTTGGATTCCAGTTGTTTTTACGTCAGTTTTAACAATGACTGGAGTGTCTGTATCTCAATACATACAGTTGATTCTTCAACCCATCACTTGTATAAGTATTGCGATTGTACCCATTGTACAATATAGGTACAACACTATTTTGCGCCGAGTTACTTTACAACTTTATCACCGTTCAATACCAACATGCATAGTGAGAAGAACAGAAATAGCAAAACGACGACCAACAGTTTGTATCGAGACTAATTCAACTGGAAAAAGTAACAGTACAAGACATGAACAAAGTACATCGTTTTAACAAAAGAAATTGGGGAAGGGGGACTATTCATATTTGGGGTTAGGGTGGGGAGGGTTGTTTATATGCTTCAAGATATCTAGGACCATTTTTGAATGTGTTTTTAAAAACATTACTGTCACTGCAGAAGAGTAAACTGTTTTCACTGATATACAATATATTTATATTCGTTATATACACAGCACTAATTGTACAATGCAATTCTAAGCGCTTTACATTATTACCCCGGTCAATTTGGATCAAATACATATGGAAACATAGTCCCATAATGAAGCTAGTAATCAGCTCAGTTTTGACCTTACCGGGTTCCCATTTGTACACCTGGGTGGAGAGAGACAAACATAAGTAAAGTATCTTGCCTCAGGATACAAGTAATGCAACATGAATTGGATTCAAACTCATGATCAGTAATTCAACACACTGCGCCACACGCCCTTACATTTAAAGAATCTGAACCTGTACACTTACAAACAAGTATTAAATTGGATTCCTTCTGGAGGCTTATATACTAGCCAAGAATTCAACTTATAGAATAAATAATGCTAAATTATAAATATACAATATATTCAAATGTTAAAATATGCTCAAAACTTAATAATGAACCTTATATATTTTGAATTAAATAAGCACTTACCTGGTTAACAACTTCAAAAAAGATTGCTACAGTAGAACTAGGATAGAGACCGCAGAATTTCCATTGACACGTTCCTCCCATACCAATCTCAGTGTCAGAGACACAAGGTCCCTTAAGGTTACTGGATATACAAGGTCCAATGGCACCAGACACTTTCAATTCCCTTGAAGTCTGTACACATGATAAAGTCAAATAAATAACGTCAAATTATGATGTGAAAAGTTTGGGATCAAAATTATTCTACTTCAGCTACTGCAGTAACTACATTTTTTAACTGCTTTAACATATGATTTTTTTAAATGTTACTGCAGTATACATTTTTAAACTGCTATAATGTATTACCGTATTTAAGTTTGTTTTAATGTAGAAGTTTATTAGTCACTTCAATAAACTATGTATAATCACCAAAAAGTTGCTAGGCAAATGCATCAACAGGTTAAAGGCCAATTTATACAGACAAGCAGTAACGGTAATTAAAATACAGTATCCATGTTATTCCTTACAGTATGATCATTTGCACACAACACGGAGCGGACGATTTCCGACCAGTATAGGTAGAAATTGGGACAAGCTACGCAGTTTTCCGTTTACTGTTATCGCTTTTCTGTGTAAATTGCCCTTAAAGAGCAAACTAAATGTATTAACAGTACTGAGAGTAAATTAATTTAATTGTAAATACAACAACACTTTTAACTTCTGAATTGTATATATACAGTACTCTAAAATTATAAATTTTGTGAAATAACAGGTTTCATGTTACAGTATATTCTTGAAGTAGTGTATGACACCATTCTATTTTTTACCCTTATCGGTACTCCGCTACTTATTTTTTTTATATGTGCAAATGTTTTGTTGAAAGGAATATAACAAATGCAAAATATATTGATAATATTTTCTTCAAATAATTGATTTCAAATCTCTTATCCTATTTTTTTTTTTTAAAGACAGTGAATTGAAATATTTATTTACACTGGGCGACCTTTTCAGTCAAAGACTGGTCTTCCAGAGGGCCCAGTTATGATGAGTGGCTGTGATGTACTAGTACACCGGGATAACCCCTACTCGTCTTGAAAGACATCTTTAAAGTGCACATGAGCTAGAGATGTGTACACTGGACCTACAGTTTATAGTCCTCATCCGAGAAGACTTGTTTTACCACCACAACCTTGGAGGGAGTGAGCCAATGTTACAGCTACGTAATTACAGCCCCACTGTCTTAACCGCTCGGCCACTCGCTCGGCAAAAAAAAACCTGAAAATAGCCAGTGGATGATTAAGAATGCTGGTCATTGGGAGGGGTTAAGGAGGGGAACCTGGCAAGAGGGTTATCTTTTGAGAAATGTGATTGGCCCTAAAGAACTGACCTTGACCTCCATTGTGGCACCAAAAGCCATCTTAAATTCTCCTTTAATGTCTTTAGCAAAGACCCTCTGAAATGTCTGCTTGAAAAGTGACGTGTTAAACGAATCACCCATCACCATATGGCCTCTGAAACAATACAAAGTACAAATTAATCAAAATCTGTATACAATACTCCAATCAATAGAGGGTGCTATATAGAATATTTACAATACTTAACTATAGAGGGTGCTATATAGATATTTACACTACCCTAACCAAAGAGGGTGCTATATAGAATATTTACAATACCTAACAATAGGAGGTGCTGTTTACAACAATACCCAACACAATAGAGAGTGCTATACAGATGTTTACAATATTTCATATTTTAACACAGGTGATAGTTGAACAGTGGTTGTTGTTGGCAAGGTATTCCATTTCATATAAAATAACAAAATAATTTAATGTATTTACCCGGTGTAATTACTACAGAATTTCAATTCCGCTAAGCCTGTCTGATCCAATGAACATGCATACACATCAATGGTGTGTCCATTATTAGATGCTCTAGATGCAAGAGATTCATAATGCTGGAAAGATCAAAGAAATAAAGTGTCAATTGGAGTCAACTTATAGCGCTCTAACCTCTTATTTTTTGGAGCAGAAGTATATTTATTATTTATTTTACCTATTTATTTTTGTTAACGTTTCATTTGAAAGAAGAAGACATAAATGTTACTTTATACAACTGAAATCTAGCTTTTAAATGTATGATTTTTACTGAGTGAATGTTGAGATTTATTCAAATTATCTTGTTATTTTTATGCCTGAAAATTTGGGGGCAGAATTATACCTCATCAATATGATATAGTGAAGTAATGTGAGGTCAAATGTTAAGGTTTGTTAGGCCTAATAAATTTCATTTCCAAAATCTATGTTGTGTTGATTCCAGAACTCTTACCTTGCATGCTTTTCTCATATATTTTGCATTGTCTTTGTCAATATCATGATGAGACCGAATCGGTGCCTTTAATTCTTCTCCAACAACAATACCTGGGCCTTGAGTGGCTGGCCCTCCCATAAACAGCATTATACGTGCGCCAGAATTAGGAAAGGTGCACTAAAAGATTTAAAAAATTATTAAATACAAAATTACTATATCAGTCAACTTGCCCAAAATTTGGACTGGCCGAATATGACCTGCTCAGATACAGTATTTGTATTCTTCCTAAAGCTCTGTCTACACTATCAAACTATGTGACAAAGAATGTGATGTTCCCATATATGGATATGATAATGTCATATCACTACCATATATGTGCATATCACCATCATATTTGGGCACATCACACTTTTTTTGTCAAATTAGTTTGATAGTGGAGACAGAGCTTTAGGTGAAAGCAGCCACTGACTAATCAACAGAAAAAGACAATACTGTAAATGGTTGGAGAACAAATTAAATATAGTTTACCTCCAAAAGTCCAACAGCAATGGACAGTGCGACACCAGTTGACCTCAGAGGGCGCTTTCCTGAACCTACAGGCCATGGATCTCTCTGAAGTTCTCCAAGAAGGTCAGTTAAATTCATGTCGCACTTGTGAACAGGTTGCAAAAATCTAAATAAATCAAGCAGAGTTTATTATTATTGACTAATGTATTGTAAAACCTCGAAAACAAGCCCGTGGGTGACCTTTTGAATGGCTTGAAATTAGCAAACAAACAATGATAAATAATAATTTAAAAAAAATTAAAAATCCAGGCTGCTGATTATGAGATTTTTGTCGGTGTAAAAAAACTTTACTGTACTAAGACACAATTTAAAGACTGAACACTAGTTCCTATTTCACATTGCAAGCTTCAGAGATTATACACAGTACAACATTACACCAAGGCACAGACATGCACTGGGACGTCAACATTTTTGCATTATGCTCCCCGGTGTGTGCAAACGCCATATTTTTGTGGTGTGAAAGGGTGTACAAAAGGGTGTACAAAAGGGTGTACAGTATGATTGGAAAGTACTGTTTATACAGTAAGTATTACTAAATATGGAATAACTAAATATTTTGAAAATAATTATATTCATATAAACTTCAATCTATTCAAAATAATAATTATAATTAGTACTGTAAAGTATAATTAAAAAGGATAACAGAAATATGGATTAATTATACCAAATCACCACATTCAAATCCAACATTTTGAAATGGGCTTTGTATCATAATGAAAGGGTCACGGTTTTCAGTCCTGCACCGGCAATGAACACCGCCAATGTTTCGTTTTCATGACGATCCACACGGCTATGTGCCAATCGATTTGTGCGTAGCCACGTGAAGATGAAACATTGACGTTCGATTAAATTTGCCAGAGTCAGACCAGAACCGTGTCGGTAAGTGTGAGAAAGACCCTTATAAAACAAAGAGATTCAAGACAAAGTATAGTGATAAAGATAAAAACAGAGACAGTACAACGGAGAGTTTGCAGACGCTTTAAGTGTGATATCGAAAAGAGGCGGAACAATATTAGTTGCACAAACTTCAAGATGGCAAAATACAATAACAATTTTTGCTGAATTTGATTTGAATATTTTGTTAAGCATTTCACAATCACAGGTTACAAAGTTTTGCATATACAGAGCTTTCAGATAGCAATAAAGCTTGGTTCTTACTTGTCCCTAGCACAGTACAAGTGAATTGACAATGACAAGCGACATTACGGTTGATTCATTACGTCATGATAGGTCAAATTACAATACAGGGTCCGCTTATATGTGTGCACTGCGTCCAAGTGGGAACCAAGTTTTAGTGAAAACAGTACAATGACAACAACAACAAAGAGTTAAATATGATTCGAACCTGTGCGGTGAATGAGCCCAGTTGTCAGGCCTATGATAGGTAAAAAGGTAATAAATAGGGATCAATAGGCATACAGTTTTAGGCTTTGAAGTACTTAAGGTATGCTTGCCCCTGGTTATTAAACAGTAATAGCCAATTGGGGATTGTGTGTTTTTGAATAGTAGGATAAAAAGACATTTAAAAAAAAAGGTTTTAAACATGTTTTTAAATTTGGGGATGGGGTGGTGGGGACCTACCTAATAAAAAGAAAATTAATTTTTTTATAAAAATTTATAACTTTAAGATTTAAGAGGATATGTGTATAAAAGTAGTAAATAAATTAATAATCAAAACAAAACCATATATAAAACTAGAGGGTACTCCGAGAGTACAAACCTCCGCCTACTGTAAAATTCCCCAACATAAAATGCCCCCTGAATATTTTTTTTTTTACATTTTTTTTTATTAGTTCTAAGTGTAAATATGTTAACTGCACACTACAAAGTTGTGGATGACAGTGTGGTGTAATGGTTATGTATCCAGCCTCTCACAGTTGAGATCGCTGGTTCAAGTCCCACTGAGGGTTTTTTTTTTTTTATAATTTTTTTATTTTTTATTTATTTTTTTTTTGTGGACATTGATCTTTGACCCTGACCCTTCAAAATTTAACCACAATTATATGATGTGTCATTGATCATTGTGGCTAAGTTTGGTGAGAATCGGATCAAAACTGTGGTCTCTAGGCAGTAAAATAGTTTTTTGTTAGTTGTGACCTTGACCTATGACCTTTCCCCCTCAAATTCGAACTCGTCCGAGCTTTTTGGGCATAGATCATTGTGTCCAAATTTGGTTAGAATCGGATAAAAACTGTGGCCTCCAGGCTGTTCACAGACACACACACACAAACACACACACAAACATACAGGGGTGAAAACATAACCTCCTTGGCGGAGGTAAAAACATTGTGATATGATAAATATAAAATAATAAAAAGTGTCCAATAATATTATAGTATATAATCTTGGGGGTTTATGACGGGAGTGGTGGGGAGGTGCAGGTAAAATATCAAAGCAACTACATGCTTATAAAATTGTTGAGTCTGGCATTAGGAAGTACTGTTTTTTCAATAGAAGTGTGACTTGCCCGAAGTTTACACCGGGCTAGCACAGTAAATAAATACTAACCTGTTAAGAGGGCTTTGCTGAGTCTGCTGTGCCCCTCCTTGTCTCTGTTGCTGGCCTTGAGCTTGCATTTTTCCAATCCCCAACATTTCTTGAATCTGTTTTGCAGTTAAATCCTTTGTCCCGCGAAACACATAACTTTTTGAGCAACCATCGCAGCCAAGCTCGTGCACCTGGACCATTCGTCCGAAAGTGATTAGACCGATGAGAGCGTTTGGTGGAAGTAACGACAAGGACATCTGAAGAGATTCTTTCAGAGCCTGAAGATCTTCATCGTCCATGCATGTGTCTAACACAATTAGGAACACCAAAGGGTTCACTTGAGCTCTCTGCATAGAAACAAAAAGAAACCGTTTTAATATCAAACATACCAAGGCATCTGATAATTGTGAACATTTTTTTGATTCCTTCTAAAAATTCAACATCCAATAGTGTAGAGTATAAATATATTTTAGTCTTTTTTGTTGTTTATTATATTATTCAAATTTCCACAATTAGGTAACAATCACATAATACAGCATACGACACACTTGTAATGGTGTACTCATTTATGCTAAAAAGCAGAAGCTTTCTTAGTGCGAAAGGGTCCTATGACCATTCCTATTTACCATTCACACTTAGGCTACAAGGAAAACACACACAAAAATCTCCTATCTAAGTGAATACAATTTAAGGAGAATACTTAAATATTTATTGAGTTAAGTGAAATACTTAATATTTAAGAGAAATATCTCACTTAAGTGTGATTGGTGAATACGGCCATAGCCCCTTAACATACTGTAGAGGCTATAGGACTACTGAATACAGGGAACAATACTTACAGTCAAAGTGTACTCTATAGTTGAAAACTGTGGGATCAGTTCTGCTGGTTGATGTTGCTCTGTGATGCCTTTATATTGAGGAGGAAACTACCAATTGAAACAAAAATTATTAATACATTTCCAAATTCATTTTCCCTTCTTTGTAATAAATAAAAAGCTGTTGATATAAAGTTTGCGGTACACCACATATATTTAGTTTAGGAAAACACGGTTCTTTTCTAAACTAAAAATATGTGATATATGTTTGAGTATAACACTCTTACTTACCTGGTTCCTTTGAAAGCAGAAATTACACGTCCAAAGCTTGGCCCTATAATCCACCTGACTGTAAATACAAATAATTTCCTCTATTAACTTGTTTACTTTGATTATAACTGATTTTTGTTTTTATTGTTACCATCCAATATAACCATAAAGGAAAATTTATTTGACTTACCACAATGGATTAAGGATAGCTCTGCACGTTGAACGACTACAAAGAACTGGGTCATACTGAATAGGAGGGAGGTCAGGTCGTTCTTTTAATGGTGTATAGAGGGCGGATAGTGGTACCACCATTCTCGTGGCTTCTAGCCTACTTGACGGCCAAACGTTCCAGCTGAGCCTAACTCCATCACGATCTTCGTTTTGTTGTATAAATTCTTGATATGTGGTGGTAGCCATTTTTTAAATAACCTGGTGGTGGGAATTAAATTATTAGGAAAATACATTTTTAAGCTTTTTATGACAACATACATTACTACTGCTGCCCAGCACCAGTGAATGGTATCCATTCAGTTTCCTGTTAAAAGTAGAAAGAATGTTTAATTCTAATTGATTGATAGAAAATATACTGTGTGTGTAATACTAATACGCCGTGGTTAGGATTCCGGCACCGGAACTCAACTGCACACCGTTAGGGAATCCGACACGCTATTGCGCATGCCCAGAGCTCTGGGAAGTGAATTATAGCTTGCACCAAAGTGCCACACCACGGAGAGTCGGAGTGTTATAGGGATTTACTGTAGCCTAGATAGTCGTTGCGCGAGCGAGAGAGCGATGGATGAAACTTGGCCAATGCCATACATGAATTAATAATTAAAATATGACTACGCCACGCGTTAAAATAATTATAATGATATTAATAAGTATCAGTATCTATCTAAGAATCGTAATGCAGTTTTTAGCGCTGTCTTCCCGAACAGTTTTTTCACATCCACGCGGTGGCTGCCGTCAACAAAATCAACTTGTGATTGCATGTTGTATGTACAGTATATAATGCGTTATGAAAAATCATAAAACTAGTCATGTAGGCTATAATTATATAATTCATATGATATGAATTTTATATATGAATGAAGCAACCACTTTTTAATTACAAAATAAATACTATAGGCCCACTGGTCACGTAGTCTAACTGGTAGCCCTAGCCTAGATTATATTAGTGGATCCCATATTAGAAGAAGGCATCTAGGCTAGTTCGCCGTGTGGCGCAGCTTCCAGCTATGAAATAATCCATCGCTGTTGATAAGTATAGAGTCGCCGATTACCTCGCTCTGGGCATGCGCAATAGCGTGTCGGAATCCCTAACGCTGGGCAGTTGAGTTCCGGTGCCGGAATCCTAACCACGGCGATACTAATAATATTGCATAAACTTAATTAATAGGCCTATATATATAGCCTAGCCTAAATGAGTTGTATTAAGTCCATGTTTAGTTTACAATGGATACTTTTCAATAAAATGCTAGGCTAGGATCAGGTCGTCCCACCAACGGATCCAACGCCTACGCATCGTATCCTCACCTCGATGCCATTATACACCTGACTTGCCGTTTTGATATATAGAAAGGCCGGGTAGTTGGTAGCCTAGCTAGGCCTCTGGGCCCAGTCCAGACTAGCCACCCTTATATTAATTAATTACATTACCTGAATAGAATCAGTTTATGTAGAATTCAGAAGTTGCTACTTACAATTTCAGTCAATTTGGAAGTCTATTTATGTGATAACACTGTCCACGTCAATAGAAATTACTACAAAATTCCAACATTAATTTCTTACAGTCAGCAGTTCATCATTCTTGTTTTTTGACACGCCGAATTAACAAAATCTAGCGCCCTCATTTGCCACGCGTACTTTAATTTTTGTATGGAGCGCCGTGATAGCCAAAAATGTACCGTTATCCTGTTAAGGTAGGAGGAGCTAATGCAAATTGTATCAATTAATTATTGTATAAAGCTATGCGAACATTTTACTAACGTTAGAACTATCTGAACAATATGATATGTCATATCATCATCAGCAACCGTGATTTGATGTACTATGTTATTCATGACAGTATCATCAGTAAAGAGCAGAGATACCGAATAGGATGTACCATTTATAGTTGTGTTTATAGTTTCTATAGACCCGGTCTAGATATACATGCCTACTCATGATGTGTGAACCAGGTGTTGGAATTGCTTTCTCTGCACGCCACCTACCACTAGATGTGAAAACTTAACAAACCGTAGCAGGATGACTTAATGACCTTGACTATTTTTACGCGCAGAAGAAGATATCCCTGGAAATTGATAACTTAGCATGCAAATACAATCATGACCCGCCCGGATTTCAGAGAAAATTAAACAAAAATCATGAGTAACAGTGAACTCGATCACCCAGTTAGTATAGAGACTAGATTACGTAAAAACTACGTCATTCGCCATATATTGACACACGTTCCCTGTTAATTGTAAGCCCATGGGACCACCAAAAGTGTCCTTCAAGCTAGCTCTAGCTGGATTCCCCAGAGGGCAACGCACAAGGGACAAGTAAGTAATTTGACCAATCGCGACACGATAAATCATTAACTGTTTGTCATTGGTCAATTCGTTTGTGTTGCGCTTACGTCATTGTGTTGCGTCCTACCGAGTGAGAACCAAGCTTCAATTCGCGAGCCCGTTTTTAACTGCATTCATTATCATTTTTGTATAATGCGCATGATCTCTCTAATGCTTGGTTCCCACTAGAGACGCAACAAAAGTAACGCAACATAAGTGATTTGACCAATCACACGAGATGGATTATTCGAACTGTCGCCTGTCATTGGTTAACTTTGTTTACATCCTTGCGTTACGTCATAGTGGAAACCAAGCTTTACGTGAATACCAGCGTCATTATGTAGGTCATTCAAATAATGAAACCCGTAGAGAGTGAATTCCATGATTGTCATTTGTAAGCCCTTTTATTCCTTGACCATTGTATTATTAACAGAAACATACATGACACATATTATGTTTACGTCACTTTAATTGACCTTTCAACAAAATATTTTTAGCGAAATATTCAACTCATCTGATATATTTCATTGTCATTGTCGAATACAACAGAGTGCACTGAAAAACAACCAATTGCATATTAATTAATAAAAAAATAAAATCAATGAAAGAAATCTTTTCACATAAAAGCAATACATTATTTTTACTGTTGATCGCCCGTAGTTTCTTGTATAAATAAACTGTGCACATATAGAGCTTAGTATTTATATTACAGTTATATACAGTTTGATTTTATTTGGCGCTCAGTGTAAAATACTATTAATTTATAAGTTTGTATACTATCGTATTTATTTAATTATAATACTGGTTTTCAACCATAAGAGCGCGGTATACATATTAGCTACCGTCTCTTGAATTAAAGTAGAAATAAATGTTTCTGGTGGGCGAAAAAGCGAAGAATCTATTCTTTTAGAAACGTCTAAATACACTTACGGTATAGTTAGTTCATAAACACAAGTTTAAAATCTTAGCTTGAATATTATTGATAATCACAGACAAATTTGATTACGATCAGGATGTTTACACCGAATATGTTTTTATACATATGCCAGAGAATATGCACGCAATACGCTAAAACCTCGGCTAACTTCAGAATGTGGTTGTCGCGTGTCGTCTGTTCAATCATACGAAACACATGTCTTGCCTATTGCCATAAATCAAAACCATTTTCACCGTTTCGGCATCGCAAATTTTGTTTATATTATGACGTATCACTATGTACTTTTGAACTATCGATATTTTGTATTATCCCTATGTTCATTATTGTACCTGTACCATCGCACATTACGACAGTGATTCCGCAAGGAATATTCGCAATTCTATGTTTATTTTGACAATAAGATGCGCACGGCAAGGGTATATTGTGCAAGAGATCACCCGACCTCATGTCAGCAAGAATGATGCATTTATTCTCGGTATCTGATGCCACGATTACATTCCCGGAAGACACAGCAATAGCGTCACAACCGCCCTCAAAGCCATGACGAAGATCAAATAGTCTTATTGCATTTCCATGCACATCCATCACCTGGATTCTACGATTCCCTGCGTCACATACTAAAAGCTCCTCTTTCGCATTCAAGCACACATCACTAGGCCATCTGAATTCACCAACGCCGGTTCCTTCATGGCCTATAACCCTCTTAGATCGACCGCCAGTAAGACAGAAGACATGAATGCAGTTTAGTGATTGATCACTCACAAAAACCTCACCAGAAGAACTGACAGTGAGCCCACTTGCTCGTGACACACCGTCTAGAATGACAGACTTTTGTAACTCCCATGATTGGTTATATATGTGTAACCTATAACCAATGTTTGTGGTCTTGCTAGTGGAGCAAATGAGGTAAATGCTTCCCTCACCGTCGGTAGTTGCCAAAGATTCTTCGAATCGCTTAGCATCAGTCGGTATGTTACGGACATGGGCCCCTTCCAGATTAAACTCAATAAACCGTTCATTTTCAATGTTGTCAAGGAGAAACAGTTTACAACCTATTCCGACAACGTCTGTTATTCGGCCAATACCTTTGATGTCCTTCAGGATTACCTGGTAGACTACCTTCGACGTCTGCTCCTCTATCAAACCATTCATGGAAGAAAATATCTGATAGCGACCCATCTGTGATGGCTTAAATAACATTTGCCGGCCACCCTCAATCATGCAGTCACTCATACACGGGACACGGATATCTTCGGGGCCAACACATATGGCATGCAGATCAAGTGTCTTGAGTCTAAAGTCTACAACTATTTCATCCTTGTCATTGACAAACAGAAAGACAAGCTCCATGACGTCACCGAGCTCAAGCCCTTCGATATTCCTCGTCCGGCTTCCAAGAGTCAGAACGTCTATGACTGCGATTGCTGGTTCCTTTGGACAATCTTGTAAGTTCACTGCCATTTTGAAGCCTCCTGGAATATGAGGTTTAAATTTCACAGAATAAGATCCATTTAGATTGTCAGTGACGTCAACAATCTTGACTAACGTTCCATCAGGCGCAGCTATGTTTGCCCGCAGGAGAAGTCCTCCCATTCTACATACGCCTCCAGCATGAGAAGGTCTAACTTTAATTGTGACGTCAAACCCTCGAAGAACGACTATAGGAACCTCGAAGCTAACTTTACCTGGTGTGATGTTCATAATAAGTTGTCCAATCTTAGCCGTTCCTAAGAGTTTTTTGATTTTATCAACCTCAAATGGGTTGATTTCATATTCGATATAATGCTTGGTATGCAACTCAGCTTTAAAGTCTTCCCTGATGATGGCGTCTAGGACTGGCTTCTCTGTTTTTCTTGCCAATTCCATATCAACATCATTAGACTTTATGATGGGTAGAAAATAATCGATTATATCTGAATGTCTTTTGCTCATTAATTTAGCTCTTTGTTCTTCGGCTTCGAGTTGTTGCATTGCCTGTTTCCTGAACATGTCAACTCGCAAAGTTTCTTCGTGCTCTAGTTTTGTCAACGCATCACGCAAGTCCTGATAGAGCGTTTCTATGGCAATGACTGCCTGATCTGCATTACTGTTAATAGCTTTCATGGCAGTCCTAATTTTACCCTGATATCTAGTCGCTGGCTGGTGCTTTTTTAACGCCACACTTACTATATCATCCAACTCTTTTCTATGTTCTGACGCAATGTGTGTGAGCGTTATGACGTCATGACCATCGCCTCTGTGACGTGTCTGGTGACATATTGAGCATATTGGCTCTTGGCATTTAATGCCTTTGCAAAAAAGCAATAATTCTGATTGAGGATGAAGTGAACAGAAAAATAGATTCTGGTTATCTCGGAATACGTGATCTGGACTGTGGACGACACTGTGCATTTCTCTGCAGTTTCCGCATTCTGTACATTCGTTACAAGACGACGATGAATTCGGGCTGCTTTGGCACGTTCGCTGATCGTTGTCACCATTCACGGGTGTTCTAACACCCTGATGATCATTTGACAGTCCATTTTGAGAATGATATTCGGAATGTCTTTGAGTGGTTCTCAGAATTGATTTTGAAATGTCAAATTTGTTTAAAGCAATCACAGATAAGGGTTCCAATTCTTGGTGGTGATTGTGTGAGCTCCTGGAATTCGTGACGATTGTTGTAGTGGAAGACATCTTCAGCTTATTATAAGAAGAGTGCGATCTAAAAGAAAAACAAAAAGAAACTTTATCCATTTAATTAATTAATTCAAATTTACAACAAAAGCTATAAATCAAGTTATAAAAACAGTGTGGACCATGATCTTGTGATGTCATAATCCTTATCATTTTGCTCGTAAAATGGAAGTTTTTAATTTTGTAGGGATCTGGTAGGCTTGAACATACGAGCTGCCGGTCGCAGAGTGCGACGTATTACACCGTAAGTTTTTTACATTCAATCAGAACTCAATTATGTAAATATCTGTCTAGTATAATTGTGGCTTCAATTAACAATTTTAGATTTATTCTACGTCAGTAACACCTTGAGGGCTCGCAAATGTACTATTAAATAAACATTATGCAGGCGCTGCAACTAGCTTTTGTTAATAAGGTACAAACGAGAAGGCAGCAAACATAAGACTTTCGTTGCGGTTCTGATTCTAGATAAATGAATAAATAATGTAAACGATATATTTTATACATTTGACACACCTTTCACCCCGTGTATAAATTTATATTTTCAACTTATGTTAAACATGTAAATATCTGCAAGTTGTATAAGATGTGATTGCGAATCCTTTTGTATTTTCTGAACAGGTGATTACTGTATCATTACTGTTACTGGACTGTAATTTTTTTCCCCGCATCATTGGCAAATTCTGTAATAAAATGTCACATATGCGTCACATTTGAAACCTGTATCATAGGTCATAAGTCTAACCCGACCTTAACATTAACACTATAAGGCGCACATGTGACACTGTATTACAGAATGTGTCTATGATACTCTCTTACCAGACAATGCCATATAGATACAGTATACTTAAACGTTTGAAATAATTGTGTTGTATTGATGCACAAGTACTTTAGACGTTTCTTTTCAATATCATTTCTTATAATGTGTTGAATAGCATGTTTAACTGAATTACGTTATAATTGAATTAAGCTAACTGCATTTAGATCTGAATTTACCTAGGATCCCTGACAGTTTATGGGAAAGTGTTTGACAGAATTAGTCCATTATCGATTCACAATTGAGTCCTGAGTTGAATATGGCTAAAAAGATGTGTTTAGTAATCATTATCTATCTAGTGATGCCTCGTAACGACAGGCTGAATACTAAAGCATTAGCCTATTCATTCTGATACCATTTTGAAGTTTGAAAAAATGGGAAATTATATATAGATAGTAATTACTGTGGATAAGGTGGAAAATAGAAGAGTCTCCACTCAACAGAGTTGAAAAGATTTGTAAAGCACCGAAATGATACAATGGAAAGTTATGTGAGAATCATAGGTTCGAGTCTTTCCTGTTTCCTGGAAGAAATATTTGGCATATCACTACCATATTTGGGCACATCACACTTTTTTTTGTCAAAATAGTTTGATAGTGTAAACAGAGCCTTATTACAAGTCTTTTGGGATACGGAGTTGTTATTTTTCATTAAAAAAATTACTTGAACCCGATGACCCTCGGATTGGTAGCCAAGCACCATAAACACCACCACCATAACTCCATTCACTACATGTATTATGTATTAACGTAAATGTGTCCGCGGTACTGATGTTGATAGAGTACCAAAATACCAAATAAAATTCATTGAACCTTTCTCTACGTTATAAGTCGCATAGTGTTTTATCGTGTAGTCAGGTTGTATTCGATTAGAAGGCATTTTCATAGTTCACAATTCTGTATTTCAGAATTTTAATTACGATAAGTCAGCGAGGCATGGAAGAAACCTACGGATATCGCATTAATTATGGCATTACCAAAGGGGGTTCATGAATATCCTGTCATTCAGAATGTGTATTAATAGTAAGGTATTTTACTAAAGGCTACAGAGATGGAGAGACGAAGGAGGGAGTGCGGGGGTGGGCTGTCATTAAGGGGTCCAAAAGGTTCTACTTTGTATACTGCAGTTTTCAATTCAATAAAACGCAAGGACGTAGACTCAACGCACGCGAGTTGACCAATGACAAGCGACTGTTCGTATAATCCATTGCTTGTGATTGCGTTGCTTTATGTCTATGCGGTGCGTTCCCAGTAGGAACCAATATTTAACGGTTAGGACCCCTGCTTTGGGATACCCCTATTCAGGATACACTTTACCGTCAAACGAACGACAAGAACTAAACACACGACCAAGCCCTTGGGTACCAAAAGTGTCCCCGTAACTGGTGTTGCTACACTGTATTCATTCAAAGTATTCGATAACATTTAATAGAAATGTGCCTTATTTGTCAACATTTTCTCCATGAAACAAAACCAGTAACAAACCTGCACTAATATTAAGTTAATGACTTCATTGTGTCAAAATTATCGTGCGACAAACTGGATAAATGAACTGACACGTGGTTTTACAATTTATTTTAACGTATACTTACGTCCAGAAGAAAAAAACAATTCAATATTATAAATTATTTGAAATAGGTCTATATAAAAAGAGCCATTTAAAGTTTCAACCAATAGGCCTAAGCTATGTAAAATCATTTACTGACACGTGATTTTACAATTTATTCCAACGTATACCTACGTCAGAAAACAAAATGTCAAATTTATAAATTATTTGAAAATAGGTCTATATAAAAAGAGCCATTTAAAGTTTAAACCAATAAGCCATGTAAACTCATTTACACACGACTCACGTATTCACGACCTGCTTTAAAAATCATAATTTTATTCATTTAGGGAAAAAGACATAAGTAGTATCCTATTATAACATGATTGATTCTAATATCCAAAATAGCTTACGTTATAATAAGCAGAATAGATAGTCTGTTAATTGCTAAAGGAATATTAAATATTGTAACGTATTTCAAATGTTAAATAAAGAGCTACGAGGAATTATTGCTATATTTGAAACTAAACCGTGTTTTGATTGATTGATATCAGTATAGGTATATAAATGATTTCTTTTACTGAACTATACATAGTCTTTTTCTAGTATTTAAAACTTCGGAGGTTTGCAAAAGCGAAGTGAAAGGAGTTATTAAATGATCATTTTAGTATACTAATGCACTTTGACCCCTCGAATTGATGATTCAAATCTTCTTACTCAGAATTCCATCAACGTTAAACAAAATATAACATTTAGGAGATTCTTAGAAGAGATATAGAATTGAGTTAATTTAAATTATAGCGTTGAAAGCAAAGATAAGCAGGCGAGAAAACACATTTTATGTCTGCTATGGATGCAAGAAGCGGTAAACAGTTAACACTAACAACATTAATTTATAGCGTAGGCCTACATTCATGTGGTAAACTCATATTAACGGCGCTTTAAATACTGTCATAAGATTATAGTTAAAATACAACTTTTGTGTGACGTGAAGAATTGCACAACCAATCACAAATCAGGAATGTTCGATTCAAATATATTCGTTAATATAATGGAAAACATGCTGCACGAGGGCGATATTCTCCACCACCCTGTACGAGTTGTACTAGGGGATGATGGGTAAGTAGGAGTAAGCATCACAAAGTGAGCTGATTAAGATGGCAAAACACGTGACCCACGTCTAACATTTACAGAAGAAGATGAATTACTAAAAACAAGTCGTGCAAAATCACACATTTTATAAATTGGACACATAAGCTAGAGGCTGAAGTGTTTATGAAATTGTTACAATCGCAATCTCTCAAGACTCGAGTTGAGTGACATTCTTCAAGCCTTTTATGTATTTTGTCATATTAATCAATGTTTATACTTATAAACCGTTCAATTATCGATAGTCACCAGTAGGTGTAAATTAGTCAACTTAAACAATATTGGTTGTATTACAAACAAGTAAATGCATTTTATGGTATTAGACCTAATAACTTGACTTGGACAGAGCAACGCAATCTACAACAGGAAACTGGGCTCGTCCTGCCAAGATAAGAACTCGTAACAACACTTTGATCTTAATATGTCTGGCTGCGACAAATCCAAGCAGTACTGTACGTGCTATGCACATATTCTCCGCGGCGCGCGGTGTCTGTTAAGGGGCACGGAATTGATCGTGCCGCATCCACAGATAAACCCTTTGATCTCACTGGAGCTCACTCAAGACCGGAAAATGTGGAGGATTGAAATAGTCGGCCCTAGAATAGGAATTATTATGTAGGCCTAGACCTAAAAAAATGAAGATTGTCCAATAATAGGCAGAACAGAAAATACAATGAAATTCAGACTCACGTGGTATACTCTTATGTTGTATCAATAGTTACCACAAGTAAAGCAATGTGATATTACAATAACAATATTATTATAGCAATAAAATAATAGATACGATAGTTATGATAATGATTTGATTATGTAGAAACAGCTGTTACTGAACGTAAACAAAATTACGTTAACTACTTATTAGTCTTTAATAATTGAAGCCAAAAGGAAAATACATTTTTTTAAAGTAACCAAATATTTAATAGTAAACAAAAGACAAAAGAAGTGTGATGTGCCCAAATATGGTAGTGACATTACATCATCAAGTCCTGCTAATTTAGTTTCCATCATGTTGCGCATTTTAACTGTAAACATTTTCAGATCGAATTTCTCTCTTTTAAGTTCACTAATGCACTAAAAGCTGCATTTACAATAATAATTATTTTTCAAAATATAAATTTGAATTGATAGCAATGGTTTGGTTTAATACATTATTGTCAGGTATTTCCATCCTATCTCTAGGTTATTTATTGTTATGAGATTGTCTTTTAATCTTCGTGGATTTACGTTTTACATTGAACATTAATTCAAAATCCATCAATTCAGTTACCTTAAAAGGTCGATCGGCCAAGCTTGTATGTGGACTTCTCGCTGCCTACGATATTTCGTCAGGTAAAAGTATTACGCGTGCATTGTGTTCACACACGGCTTTCGTAAACGCGCGTCAACATTCTGTCTCTCTTGAGTACGGTTCACACTGGTGATCAATAAATGATTGTCAGTTCTTCATCATCATACAGTAATACAGTAATTATTGTATGTTTATGTTATATCATGGATGTATAAAAATAGATAATATGATTATAAGTATGTATCTGTTTTCTTTATTTTTTTATTGGTGATAAAAAAACAAATAGATAAAGATATTATTGAGTAAAGGTACTTTCATTACGGCTATTAAAATGAAAATGTGTGGTGTTTATAGTATTCTAACACAAATAAAGGTTAGTTCAGCGACGTACGACGCAATAAGTTACGGATGGTTTTCCTTATTATTATATAGCCTCAGGGAATATAACTTTGCCAATACATTATAAACATAAGAGGTTGAACCAAGACATAGCTGTTAGGTAAGTAAAAATGCATCATCAAATACGTTTTGATGACAGCATGTGTACTTGAAATTAAATTGAAGTCTATAAAAATGTATCATCAGTTTCAATAGTCGATTCGATTATGATGACAAATAATACAAAGTGATAATTCATTGTTCATTTTATTAAAAAATTCTCTGTAAAACATTTCGATGCGCATACTGAATTTGTCACTCAGGTGTGACCGGGTGGATTGGAGAGTGGGGGTGGGTGGGTGTGTGTGTGTAAGTAGTGGTGGCACAATATTGTAGCAGACACTGGCTGTGGTATATGCCCTACACATAGAAATTGGCATCTGTTGTGCTCCACGAATCCACTTTCGTATGAGGTAATTTTATGCTAAAGCTTTACCGAAATAATGTCCACATGCTTTCAGTAAACAATATCGTGTTTGTTCACATGTTAACACAAACAAAATATTCCACCATTTTGTATTCGCACAACTAGGCCTAACATTTGGAACAAATATTATGCACAAATGTAATCTGAATCACAATAGACTAGAATTCGACTAAAATGTTGCATGCCATTATAGTCTGCTATTCATTGCTTTACGCCTGAGGGTCACACAATTTATTCTATCCATACTTTTAATATTCGTAAAACTACCAAATAAGGCAGAGACATTTAAAAGAGGATGTAAATGGCCCAAGCACGGCTGTTGCTTTAGGCATCAATGCATGTAATCTGTATACTTTTCATAATAGATAGTTGACGGAGAAGGGATGATGACAAGAGACAGTTAATGAGCGGTAGGATATGTAAACGGCGGATGAACAATACATTTAAGAGAAGATATGGGTAAGATCGAGGGTTAAACATTATAAATGCGCAGGATATAAGATTGGGGGTTGAACATTATAAATGTGCAGGATATAAAACCGGGGGCGGGGGGTGAACATTATAAATGTGCAGGTATAATGATAAGATCGGGGGTTGAACATTATAAATGTGCAGCACATACAACCGGGGGGGGGGGGGGTGAACATTATAAATGTGCAGGTATAATGATAAGATCGGGGGTTGAACATTATAAATGTGCAGCATATAAAACCGGGGGGGGGGGTGAACATTATAAATGTGCAGGTATAATGATAAGATCGGGGGTTGAACATTATAAATGTGTGATATATAATTAGGCCTACTTAATTTAAAAAGAAATGGATACGCCTAAGCAATTTATAGGAATTTAAATCATCATACTATCCTATTTTATTTTGGAACACCTTACCGGACCTCAATCTGTAGTTGATTCACAAACAATTTTATCATTTAAAATCAGCCTTTCGAATTATTTTAAGCACATTTAGTGAATTTTTATTTCTTTTACTGTTTTTCTGTATCAATTTAAGATACCGTATAGTTTAAAGGGAGTGGGGGCGCTTAGTTAGCCACTAACCTTAACGGATATGTGACTATCTGGCTTCTCCGGGAGACTTGTTTCCGAATTGTGATAAAAAAAAAATAACTGAAAGGGGATATGTCTTCCAGTAATAATAAATGCTGAAATAATTAATAATGCAAAAGCTGAAAGAAAGATGAGAAAATGCACACTTTATAACAGAATGTAACACATTATTAATACATAATTAATAAGGGTAACATTTCTATTAATATTATACATAAACAATTTTGTACGAGTTGTTGTTGTGTGGCTTTGGTTTGCTGGATCTCAAAACAAAATGAGCAAAAAGCTTACACTTACAGCTAGAAAAATGTGTAGAGCTTTCGAGCAACACTCAAAATAAATAAATAGGATTTACAATATAAACAGAAACATAAATAAGCAAACCTCATACTGTATGTCATAAGTAATGTATATAAAAGGTACAATTAATCTGTTTTGGATCAAGACGAATAACAGATTCATTGAACATCTCAACCTTACTCATAGACGTACGTGAAACCAGGCTATGATCATTCTGAGCTGTTTCTAATGTGAGTCGCTTCGCTTAATATCTACAAATATTAAAGATCAAGTTGCATGTAATTTTCTCTAAATGTCAAACATTAAGGCAGCTCTAAATGAAGAATAACCAAATCATCAGATTACATGGAACTCAAATAACAGATAAATTACCATAATATATTATTGACATACAGTACTTTAGAAATTATCATAAAGATAGAAATAGAAATTCAAATTTTTTTTTTTTTTTACATCTTCGTTTTGTCATCTGTTTAGATGTATTGGTGTATTGTCTGTTTTACTCAGGATTGTATCTACAAATATATGGCAATATTATTTTGTCTAGTGACAATTCAGTACGAATTCTCTTTCCTGGTTTTAGGGTTGTGGTAAATAAAGTCACATGTTATGCAGTTCTATAAAACAAGCGCAGATACACGGCCGAGAATCCGATACAAGCATATTAGCCAATAGGCTACTCAACGCCAAAGTGCATAGCGAGGCCGGGATCGTCAGAGTTTTAACATGAATTAAGCCTATAAAACAAATGTAACGGTGATCATGTGAACATGTTTTCCACTTGAACGCAACGTAATGACGTACGCGCAACGTAAGTGAGTTGACCAATCACAAGCGACAGTTCGGATGATCCATCACGTCATCGTGACGATGCGCTTAGTCGTTGTTTGCGTTGTAGAAACCAAGCTTTTACGTGCGAATCAAGTATTGCATAGTCAGAGAATGTGTTGAATCGATGCAAGACAACATACCTCTGTTTCTTCAATACAATTCACATTCAATTTATGGTTGTTTCGCATTTACTTTTTTGGTAACAAAATTATTCAGCTTCCTTCAATTTATGACCTATTTATTCATTATTTATATTCATCACATTTCTTTGCATGATTCATCAAGCGTACAGAATGGGGTCCCCTGCGTACTAGTGTAAATTGAAGCTACGCGCCTAATAGCCAATAAACCTAATTAGTGAACATTACTAGCTACCACACTAATAAAAAAATATTGTGTTAATTAAACTAAGTCCGAATTCAAATTCGTTGTATCTAATATGGCAGTATAGCCTAACTAATGGACTGTTGCTGATAACTATCCTATACTGTACTTTGTAAACATTATTATTGAATTGTGAGGCATATTGTTACGTGAGCTTTTCACAACTTGTTCACAACTAAGCTTGCTTTTGGACGCAGTACAATGACGTAGGCATAACGCAAGTGAGTTGACCAATCAAAAGCATGGTAAAAAGTACGCATGTGACCTAACTATCAAAGATTATATACTTTATTTTAGATTTCTTATTTCGCACGTAAGGTACATTTAGCTATTTTCAGATTCAAATAGCAATGATTATATTTATTGTGGTACAATTTTATGTAAATAAAAATGCAATCGTGCGCTTTTCTTTTTGCCGGCCCTTAAGTTATTCAAATACTGGACTACGGTATCATTGTAGCAAAGAGCATTTATGAGTTTGTATCGTTGCATATATGAGATAAGTAACGAACATTATGCCTTTACTTGCCTGCATACAATGTAAAAAAGGTGAAGAATTTTGTTTTAATATCTGATCATACAGATATGAATTATTATATTACTATACTGGTAAAAATTCATACCGTACTTAAGGTCAAAACATCACATGCGCACAGCGCCGCGCAGTACACATGAGCACAGCGCCGCACCATACCATGTGATCATTAAATTAATTGACAAATCTATTGTGCTAAACTGATAATTCATTGAAAATTCTAATCTGAAATGCGTGTGTATATGTCAAATAGTATACATGCTAGTCGCAGTGTGAATCGACGGGGTATTCTATAAATGACGCATGTCCGATGGTCAACTGAGACGGGAACGTGGACGGTCAAGTGGTCAAAGATCGGCAATCTTAATGCTGACCAAATGACTAACAATTCATTCTATAAAGCTCTGTCTACACTATCAAACTAGTTTACTCAAATATGGTAGTAATATGATTAAATATGATAGTGATATGACATCATCATGTCCATATATGGCCACATCACATTTTTTGTCACATAAAAGTGTAATAGTGTAGACAGAGCTTTAGCTATATACGAATTCTCTAAAAACGAATGAATAGGAGTGTACCGTCAATTTTCTTTTATAAGCTATTAGAAAAACAAGAATCAGGCAGAAATCAACGAAAAAGGTACATTCAGTAATCTGTCATTATTTATAAAGATTAATAGTAACTATGAAGGAATAATTCGTCTACAGATGCATTGCGACAAATAAAACTAAACAAATGTCTCTGTACTTCTAATAACCTATTAGTGTTCTGAGATGTGTTTATCTTGATAAGAGGAAAAGCGCGTACAGAAAATGTTGTTATACAAACCAAGAGATTAATGATAAATTGTACTAACATTTATTATCATCGTAATTTTTGTATATGCCTATATATACATATCATTCGTATTCAGTACGGTAGTCATCAAGGAAGTGTTCTCCCCCTCATCATCATCATGTCATATATATATATATATATATATATACACAAGAGGAAAAGAACATATATATATATATATATATACAGAAGAGGAAAAGAACATATATATATATATATCATTTTATAGGATATTGATCAATTCTCACCCAATATTCCTATCACGCTATCACATTATTCTTATCATCAAATCAATCAAAATCACTCCCCTAAGACTTTATATTTATAAAATGAGTGACGTTCAATGTGTGTGCATCTTGTTCTACTCATTACGGTACATGTTTGTAACTTAATCTCTGTCTACACTACAAGAAAAGTGTAATGTGCCCAAATATGGTAGTGATATGCCCAAATATGGTTGTGATATGACATCATCATTTCCATATAGATAGGGACACATCACATTTTTTGTCACATAAAGTTTGATAGTGTAAAAAGAGCTTTAGGATTTTTTTTTAATCGCACCCGTTTCTCTTTAGTATCTCCACATATGACGTTATTATTCCTGTGTCATCGTTTTATACATGTCACAGTTTCAGGTCACATGTGCTCCTGTATTAAGGGTTAAATTAGGCTCACGGGATCCTATCCCACAGTAGTCACACATGACACATCGTAACACTGTATTATACAATTTGCCTCTTACTGTACCTTTTATAGAACAAATTGACTGTATACTTTATCATACAAAATACTGATTATTGCCTAAATTACCATTACCTGTTTAATTTCAATTGTGTAGGCTTAATTTGTCTTCTACTACCAAACTTGTCATGCATTTATATAAACAAGTAACGTTTAGTTTAATGACGTCATACAAATTTAACATATAACTGTTATTGAAATACGCGTTTTAGTCACATAGACCGATACGTGCTACCAAAAGGGGCCATAAATTATAATTACCAATTTGCATATAGGCCTACACTAAAACTTATCATAATTGGACCATAATGTTAACTATATATACTGTAGGCCAAAGTAACATTTTAGCAATATAATAATGTTTATTTATATAAAATGCATTGTTTTGTGTTTCTAAACATACATTGATATTATTTAAAAAGGTTGAGATAGGTAACATTATGTATGTACTATACTACTTACATTTATGCCGAATTTCCGTTTTCTGTGACATATAGTACGCTCATGTAAAAAGCAATATTAGTTTCATTCTATAAATACCGAACCATCGAGACAGATTATGATAATCAGTAGCATCGTCTTCTTTTATACTATTTCTAGAGATGAAAATTTATCCTCTAAGACGGGCGATGACTTTAGACATTATTATTAACGTTATCATTTACTTGAACTCATACATACCTCAGAACATGTGCTTTAAATCCTATAGCCACATACATCAGCTTCTGTAAGAGCTTGTGTCGGCATTAGCACTATGATGTGCATGCTCTTTTAGTCACTCAACTCAATGTATCGTCTGCTAGTAGATGTATTAATACATTATGGCTTCTTATTATGCAAATCGAATGTGGTGGCGCACTTAAAAAAAGACTGTATTACAAAGTATGTTTTATATTACTAAGTACATCAATTTTTAATGCTAACATTTTTTTTCTTTTAAATCACATTTGACATTTTAATTATCTTAGCTTTATGAGCGTCATTCCCGGAATTTCCACTGTTTTTTTCGGTTTCTTTCTTCTAGAGTATGTAGAATACAATGTAAATGTATGTTTTCTCTCAATTGTTATATATATTTTCACGCTGCTGCTCTAGCCCGCTACGTCACAAGAGATGACTCATTTATAAGCTGAAAGCAAGCAGCAGTTATAGTACTAGAGGCTGACGTTTTTGCTAATTTGTAAACTAAATTATAATTTATAGATCCCAGCTGCTGGACCCAAAAAACTATGGGAAAAGAGAGTCTATGAGGGTTTGGATTCTCGCCCTTTGATTGGTTGACGCAAATCAACAGACTGGAATAAATTTTCTCACTTGAAGCAAAGAATATATATCACTCTTTGCTTGAAGTAATGTTGTCTCTAGAGGGTATTCAGTTGTATGAGGTCATGAGGTCACACACACACAGCACATTAAAGTTTAAAATTGACCATTTTTAAATGGGCATGTGATTCATAATTAAAGAACTATCTTTGATTTGTATGTATTTGTGGGAATAAAAGACATCTTTTTAATAATTAATCATAAATATATCTGAAGAAAAAACAATGATTAATTTTAAAATGTCGAGCAGCGTTTTTTGGAAGAAATATTTCTTGTTTAAATTGTTAATTTCATACGCATCCAACAGCTAGTAACTCGCAAATTCCAAGATGGATAAACTATTTAATAATTTATCATGCTTATAAACTAAGTCTCATTTATGGCTTAGGAAGTGGACTTGAAAGAGTCGTGAGTTACAACCCTGAAACTACTTAAGGATTGAACCCCGGACTATGAGATTGGCAGGCAAGCACGTTAACCACCAAGCTACAGCTCCACTATATGTGTATTTCATATTAACTGTGTTGTAAGGAAATATAATAATGTTATCACACAGAATACTATGAATTTTCAAAAAACTTTCAATATGAATTTATACAAATTATTTATTCAACACACACTTTCCACATTACTATTATTAATATTTTTTCACTTCATATAAAATTAATATCTACAAATTCAAAGTGCCGGTGAAATATCTGTACAAGTTAATATTTATGCTGTTTTTTATACAATTTAAATTGAAATGGTGTATCTAAAATCCAAGTAAAACACAGTGCTTAAAAATGGAACAGGAAATCTATTTTTGCAACCACATAATGCTATAATATGCAATAAAAGTTCATATTCTATTAGGTCATCTTTCTGCTACATCAATGAACGGTGTTAGTTTGGTGATTTGACCCATTGCTTTTGTTCGGCCTTCTCGCAGGAACAGCCGTGAGCCAACTCGTAAATACTCGGGATGTTTAAAAAAAAGGAATTTTACTGTCGCCTTCTCGTTTGTTTTCAAAGTTTCCTGTAATATTGAAAAAAAAATTATTAATCGTTTTGGCCCGTATTCATGAAACTTTAGTCTTGGATTATCTCTGGATTTAGTCCTGGACTATTTTGAAATGGTATTCATGAAAGGGGACTAACTTTAGTCCTGGACTAAACCTGGACTAAAACCAGCAAAAGATAGTCCACCAGAATAGCTAAAAAAAAAAATGGCGGCCTGAGGTAAGGTAGGTTACAAGTGTGACAACTTTAAAACCATATTTAAGAAACAAAATATTATTGTTTTTGTGAACAACAAAATGAACACTAAGTATACACCTATACTATTAAAGGGACACTTAACACTATGGCCACATGTAAAATGTACATGGGAGAATAACCTGCAACTTGCAGTCTACTGGGCTGAATTGCGCACAGTTGTGGATGACACATACCACAACTTTCTACTCCCCTAAGGATCCCTTCATGTCCAGTGCTGCCACCTAACGGTGCCTGTTCGTCTGTCCATACTGACAGAGGCTGATTGGACCATTGGTAACCCCCTACTCGTCTCGAAAGATGTACTAGGTTCTTTAAAGTGCACACGAGCTAGTTGTGTACACTGGACCTGCAGTTTTAAGTCCTTATCCGAGAAGATTTGTTTTACCGGCACCAGAACAATGGTCGAAGGTGTCCCGTTAATAGGTGTCGCTGTGATAATTTACCTTGTCCATATGTACAATGGTAGCTGTTTGACACACATTACTAATGTGTATAGTGGCTTGAAATCCACAGCTTATTGTTGTAGTGTGATAGAGGAGGAGAATCTCAGCTTCAAATTCCATACAAGCAAATGGCTCCAAATCAGCCTTCAACAGAACAAGACCCTGAAAATAGTTTTAAACAAAATTAGGAAATACTATTATTTTATGTGTACTGTAAATGATAACATGTGACTAAAGCTGTCTACACTATCAAACTAGTTTGAGAAAAAAAGTGTGATGTGCCCAAATATGGTAGAAATATGACATCATCATGTCCATATATGGGCACATCACATTTTTTTTGTCACATAAAGTTTGATGGTGCTTTGCACTATCAAACTAGTTTGACAAAAAAATTGTGATATGCCCAAATATGGTAGTGATAAACTTAATGGTAGTTATATATATGGGCACATTAGATTGGGCTGCAGTTCAACAGTGCACATTAAACTTTATAGAAAAATGTGCTTTTATTTAAATATTATTGTTTAAAAACTTATTCTCTGTAAAATCAAATTGATTAACAATCGTACCTTTCTTAAAACTGATCTATCGATTTCTTTAAGAGATAAGGAGGCAGCTTGGCCTGGCCTAACGATGCGACATGGTGATCTGTTGCGGTGTATACTAGTTATCTCAACCATTTTGAAATTGCCATTTTCAGAAGGACCTAGTAGTAGTTCATCATGCTCTCTCACAATGCCCCTGTAAAAGTTAACATGTTTAGAGTAACTCTAATGTTCAAAATTGTGTAATATTTAATTATTAGATGTTTAAAGCTCTGTCTACACTATCAAACTAGTTTGAAAAAAAAAGTGTTATTGCCCAAATATGGTAGTGATATGCTTAAATATGGTAGTGATATGGCATCATCATGTCCATATATGGGCACATGACATAAAGATTGATATTGTAGACAGAGCTTAAAAGTTAAATAGAAAATAAACATATTATTTTGGCCTCTCAAGATAAACTTTAAACGTTATTTACATAATATTATAGTATTTTGCTCTTGAGACTCGTTCATCTGCTGTTCCTAAATAATAGTTTGCTTGTTTCTTGTATTGAGATTGATAAAGAAGTTTAATGTTTATAGTACCTTAATAGCGAGCCTCCAACAACCGTACCTACATGTGGTACATTAAATACCTCATCTATCTGAAAAGAGAATAAAAAACAGCTTAAACATAATATCTTTGGATATTTATTATCAGTATAATGGAATCAACTTATGGTACACTTACTTGGAATTCTGCATGCTCTTGTATAAGTTTCTCTTGTTCGTGTGTTGTGTGCAGTGGAGGAACAACATGGAGGAACTTCTTTAGCATATCAAGGTTTTCTCCAGTAACACTGGACACTTGGAATATTGGACATATACTGAAATTAAACAATTTGGTTCATTAAATTGCGCTTATTTGAGGACCAACATGTAGACGTAGCTCTGTCTACACTATCAAACTAGTTTGATAAAAAAGTTTGATATACCCAAATATGGTAGTGATATGCCCAGTATAATTGCTATTCACCTCTACCAAAAACTGGATTGAAAAAAAATTATTTACATGAAAAAAATTTAATTCAAAGCAAAAAATACTAATACTACTACTAATTGTCTGTCAGACAATGGTGTTTGGTTAAAATTAACTGTTTCTTTTGTCCTTTTATAAGTGGAATAATTATTTTTAAAAAAATGTAAATAACTTTATTAAAACTGCAAAATGACTTATTTAAAGTCTGATTTTATTAATCTTCATTTTTTTGGGGGACAATACATCTTTAAAGAAGAGATCACATGATCATATTGTACCTACCTTCCTTGATTGAAATTGACAGCTGCAGTAACAGCATCATCAATGCACTGGACATCATATGGCACTTTCTTGCAACCAAGTCCTGTTAGTAGCCGATGAAGCTGCGTCATGCAACGTAGCAACATGGAATTTGAACACATGTCAATTTTGGTAACAACGACAAAGATTGGTACATGTAATGCCATGGCAACGCCCAAGTGTTCTTTGGTTGTTCCAGCTAAGAATAAAATGTTCGAATCAATATTAATAAACAACAAAAACTTATTTATAAATGAAATAATTATTTTTGTGAATAACGTAATTAAAACTACAAAATGGCCTATGCAAAGTCTGATTTAATTAATCTTCATTTTTCATGATTTTAGGGAGGCAATACATCTTTAAACATCTGACAAAAAATGTGATGTGCCTATATATGGAGACAATGACATCATATCACTACCATATTTTGGCAAATCACTACCATATTTGCGCACATTACACTTTTTTTTGTCAAACTAATTTGATAGTGTAGACGAAGCTTTAGTCAACTTACCAATACCAGTGTTTGCACTTATTACAAGCATTGCAAAATCTGGTGAATATCCTGTAAGACCACATATAGTTGTTTTGATGTATTTCTGGTGGCCAGCTAGATCAATCAACGTTATTAACTTACTAGCATTGGAACATATCTCCTCTGCAGTTAAACATCCTTTCTGAGTGTCACCACTGGTAATCACCTAAAAAAAACCCAAAAAATCAAAGTGAGCCCCAAATAGGAAAAATTGGATGTATCACTGACAAACGGTTACCTTAATGTTAATCCAGAGTTTTGATAGGTAATTTGAAGGGGGTAATAGACTACAGGTATGTTACAATATGCTTAAGCGTGATTTCCACTAGAATGCAGCGACGCATCTACGCAAAGTTTGATTTCATGCAACAACGCAAGGACACTGGAAAACATAGTACAGCGCATAGCCAAGTACGCAGGGTGAACCAAGCCAAAATCTACGGCAACTAACATTGACGTGCAACAAGCAGGAGAAAAACACAATTATTGGAAGGAAATTTTGTTACGTTGCGTCTTCCTCTAATTGGAAATATGTTTCCATACGTGTTTGATCCAAACAAAGATGGGGTAACAATGTTCAGCGCTTAGAGGTTTCACATTAGGCGCTATATAAATCCAGGATATTATTATTATTATTGATTGAAATAAAAGAAACAAATTTAAAGACCTCTCCCTCGCTGTTGAAGCCCAGCATCTCATGACTAATACTGGATGTTCTTCCTGATTGGATTTCATGCAAGTGTCGGAATAAGTTAAGCCTAGCTCGCCCTCGACCATTATCCAGTTCTCCCTGAGTCAACACACCCAGCAGTGTGCTTTTTCCTCCATCCACATTACCAAGAACAGCAAGTTTTAGATCAATAAACTAAACAAATAATACAAGTGTGTGTTACAAATTTAATTAATTGTTGTCCTATTTTTTTCTATTTTTTAAATAATCTTTTGTGTCTTTAATTAATATTTCCACTTCAAACCAATCTTTCACAACTCTATGAATAATGGGCCTTGTATTGTCACTAAAATAAACAAAGTTTTCAGACAAAATAACAAAAACTGTCTAAAGTGTTTCAAAGTACAGTACTGTAATTATCTCTAATAATAATAATATAAATATATATATTACCGGCTGATCATCAGGAACCTTACGAACCAACACTTCACATGCCGTTTTCTTGTCAACTTGACAATCGCTAACAACTCGTTGACGTAAAATGGTAATTGTAGCTCCAAGTCTATAAAATAAAATTCAACATTTAGCGCACAAATATCATTTAGAAGTTTCAGTATGCTATAATGTTCTGATAATTTGATTTAAAACGAATTTAATTTGTGAGTTGCGCCCCTCGATCCTTTTTTTTTTTTTTTTTTAAATTGTAATCACTTATTTTAATGTTATCATGAAATGCAATTCAGCTTGGGACGCATGCGTCCCTATATGCTGCTATATTTTATGAATTTTGTTTTTGTAAATTTGTTGTTTTCATTTTTGAATAAAGATATACCAGTCAATAAATCAATAAAAAAACTTTACTTTAGGTCATATAGTATTACCAGTACCAGTCCTCTCTGTAGCCTATGTCACAGAACTTACTTTTGAGCCATTCTACGTAGTGTATGAAGAGATGCTTGGAGGTCAACGTCATTCAATCCCGCCAACAGGCCACTGTCCTCCACTCCAATTTCATAGATTGCTTCTCCATGGCCCTCTCGCAGCCTCCATTTCATTTGTGTAACAAGATGCTCAAATCGGCAGGCAGATGGATTGATGAGTTTTAACTATACAAAAAAAAACACACATTTATTCTATATTGTACAAGTACATTTTGGGTGGAGAATTTGTCTTTAATAAAAATGAATTGAGAAGTTTCTGTAAAAATATAACTAATCGGATGACAATACGCTGGTATAACAAGGGGCAGATCCAGGCCTAGTGCTTGACAGCTAAAATAAATTGTACTACTTTTTGATATCATTACTATTTTAATATTATATGCTAGCGCTCCCCCGTTAAACAAAAATTCTGCATCCATTCATCCAAAATAATATTATTATTAATTACTTTTTATTATTAAGTACAAGACTGCAACACGTCACCTACCTTATATTCAATATTTCCTTCTTCCACCTAAAAATTAAGAATACTTTTGTATTAACAAGAATTCTATAACTAAAAACTGTCCTGGATGAAATTTCGATCGATAGTATTGTGAAGTAATAATACTAATAATATATATAGAGAGGGCTTATTTTATATAACATCCTATCAATAATAACAATGTAACGTTTGCAAAACAATACTAGCTAGGCCCAGAAATCTGTGTGGCAGTTAACCATCCGCCTCTATAGTAGGCTAGTACAGCAAGAAGGGCCTACCAACCTCGGGCGGTAAATTATCCATCCTGCTGTCATCAGCTGAGCCCGCCGTCAAGGTTTCAACCGCCGATTTACTTTCCAAGTCTAATTTCTGTTTATCAACCTCCATTTTCAGGAGTAGGCACTGATCTAGTTAGTCAACAAAAACACCAATTCATCAGAATAATTATAACAGTTGCAACACCATCATTTTATGGCATTTCTTTATGACAGATTGCCAACTATTACACCAGCCAAACGTAATCTCCCCGCACCAAAACAACACAGGCAACAACAATAAAAACAATATAATGTCAAAGGTCAATGATAAGGTTTCTGGAAAGGGCGCCACCAATGATGCCTAATTACAAAAACTATCAAATGCGTGCGTTTTCCGACTTAAATTTATTTTTATTTCCTCAACCCAATGTGTTTAAACATAGACATAGGCATATAAAGTTTATTCGTCAAAAATGAATTTTTTGAAATTTGGTTCTTCTAGGCCTAGGCGGCAACGATAAATACATTTATACATTTAAAATAGGCCTACTTAGCTATTATAGCCCATGGCATGCATGTACATATACATAATTGTACACTTGAAATCCCAATCTACAATTAACATATTTAAAAAAAGGTTATTTAAAAAAGAGATATTGTTCCTCAAAAATAAAATGAATATTATTTGATTAAAAATAAAATCAGTAATTTTTTATTAGGCCATTTTGTAGTTTAAGTTAAAATCACTTCCGGAAAAACCCAGGAATAGTATTACTTTTCCCTTATAAAAAGCGTTCGTAAATAAACAGTTAGGCCTAAAAAAAACAAACGGGCGGCGGGCAGTCAAGACTTTTTTTGCGTTAGATAAAGGTTGCAGGTAAATAATTTAGTTTTGATCAATTTTGGGTCAAAGTGATAACTATGTGGCGTTAAAATGGCATATTCAAACACATCTTGTTTTAAAATTATATTTCCTGGGGGAAAATATATTAATTTAATAATAATTCCAAAGGCAAATTACTGAAAAAAATGACAA
Source organism: Antedon mediterranea (assembly GCF_964355755.1). Lineage (NCBI taxonomy): Eukaryota > Metazoa > Echinodermata > Crinoidea > Comatulida > Antedonidae > Antedon > Antedon mediterranea. The sequence goes on along the minus strand of NC_092679.1, from coordinate 6,902,607 downwards.
TGCTGTGGGTATCAGTGGCTGGATCTCAATGGAGATACAAAAATAAAAAGCGAAAAGCTAAATCAAAACGATAAAGTAAACAGCCAGAAAAATAATAATATATTAATAATTAATATAAATATCTTTAAAATAAAATAAAGAAAATGATAATCTTTTTTATGATGTCATATCAAAATCTGACTATTTCACTTCATTTTACTTCCTCTCTGTAAATTGAAAACAATCTCACATGCTTGATATATTCTTTTCTTTAGACAATTCATGTATTTAAAGAATTTTATGGTATAAAAAAATAATAACTTTTTCCTCCTCAACACACTCATTGCACATGCGTATAATTCGGAATGTAAAGCACCCACAATGCTCTCGTCAACAGCCATCTTTCTTCTTCCTGATTGTCATTCTTTCGGTGCGATAGAAGCACCCAAATGTAGGAAAAAAGTTGTTTAACTTTGTTAATTGCAACGTAATATCTAAAAGGATGATATGGTGTACTTGAAAATAAATGACAATACTGTGTTCTAATGTGAAATTAATAGGAAGCATTCATTTACTTGCACGGAACAACTAAACATTGAGGATACCCTACGCATCGTCGGCTGCGTACACATCCTTTCGGAAGTTCGGACCCCGAAGCACCACCGCACATCTGTCTGCTGAGAGTAGACGGTTGAACGAGTTCAGAAGTTTCACTTTTTTGTTTATTGATTGTTGACGTTCGATAACTTATTTATTTTTGTAAAAAGGGAAGATTTATTTGTACAATTTGTATTATAATGTATTATATAAATGGAAAGTGTTACAGTTCTTAGTTTGCAAGAACCGTTCGTCTAATTAAAGGGAGTGGCAATCACAAAGTGTCGATATCTTTTAGGCCCTTTTTTGTCACCTTTTTTACCACCATATAGCAGCACTTGCTTAAGCCTAGCAGAGGCCTAGGCCTTGCTGCAATGACTCAATTTCTGAGAAGATAGGAACAACCTTATTTATATCATTTTGAAATCTGTGACTTGATTATGAATTGCTGCCAAAACTGAGGATAATAATGGATGCAGATAGCAGGTTAAAAACATTAGAAAAACTTTACACAGGTGGGGTGCAGACCAGTCATGGTCAGGCGGTCAGCACAGAAACACTTCTGGACATTTTTGTACTACTTTTTACAGAATGTAGTAATTCAACTCTTCGCAGGGAGAAGTCCATTGCAGACTTTGTCATTTGGGGTAAGTTTTGTATTTGTAGGCCTTCCATACACGTAAACCTGCATCCATCAGAATATAACTTGACAATCTTTTTTGCATGTACCGACCTACAGTAGTGCCGCTATCTTTGATCGCTACTGGGAGGACGTAGGTCTTCTTTCTTGTTTCTTGTCAACGAAGTACAAAGTCTGACTGAAAGTGCAGTTTAGTGCCAGCCATCATATCAGTAGGGTAGGGCCTCTAGCCTATATACTAAGTATCATCACGATCACTTGAAGTTTTTTTAAAAAGTTTTATTTAAAAATGTTATGCATGTTAATTGTTATGTTGTACATAAAGTAAATATCTATGACATTATTTGCCCGATAAGACTACACATTATACACACACATTGATTATAGATCTGGCCACCCTCTGTGGACTTGTTGCCACTGGATGCCACCAATCCCTGCTTTTTTCTGATAACTATCCCTACTCATTAGACTGTAAGTGTAAATAAATCAATAAAACATTCTAGAATCCACTAAAATTGATTTAGTATCTCTAAAAGTGATTTCCTTATCAGGCACTTTGGGGATAGCAAAATAGTTTCCCATCAAATAACAAACAATAGCATTATAATTTGGAGTTTTGTTAACCGACAACAAAGGTAACATTGTTGTTTTTAAAGTGCTTAGGCTATCATTGTACAGTTGACAACAAAATATCATGTTCTGTGTTATGGCTCAATGATTCAACCAAAATTCATCCATTTCCCTCTAGGTCTTTAAACATATTAAATAAACAAGATGACGCAACAAAATTACCAAATTATCAGTATTATATTCTACAACTGCATGTGGCCAGATTTCTTGTCAAAGCATTTCTATTCAGAGAGGTGCCCATTAAAAATGTTCACACTGCTAATTGAATTATATTTTAATTGATTTACAGTTATTGTGTGACATTCTAAAAATACAAATTATTTATCACAGTTATAATCAGTGCTTCAAATTTTCTCATCAGAGATCACAAGTTGATATTTGTGGTATGCATGCATAAACTGTAGGCTGATGAAAAAAAATACATCAAAAACACATTATAAAAAATGATTAAATTAAAGCCAGTACAGTAAACCACCTGACTTGTCTTACCTCAGCAATTAAAAAAACTTGTACAGTAAAACTACTGAAGTAGTGAATTATTGTCCAATATATTTATTATTATTAAATATGGCATGGCATATGAAATGAATCAAAACATTTATTATTTAAGTGAATTTAGTGTTACTGTAAATGTAATTTTATATAATTTAAAATGTTTTTGTAATAATATTGTTGAATTTTCTTTTATTTGTGCATTGAATATTAAACAAATGACAATCTTTTTTCTTCTAGCCAGCACACAATTATTTCACTTTTGTTCACACGCTCACAAACACATTACCAGTGAGCAGTCCCTTAATAGGATTGCACACTGATGATATTAAAATAAATTCACAATGTTTTGCTATTTAGTTTCATTCTTCTAGTTTTGTTCTTAGTCAAATCGGAATAGAAGGTTGTTGTATTATATGATGACCTTGTGAATTAATCATAAACACTTCCTATCATTGCTAATGAAGGAAATTGTATCAAATGAGCACTGCTTTCACCTGTATGTTTCATCTATCCTTACCAAGCCCTTCACCTACTTTAAAAAAATCATATTTATACAGTCCTTCAACCCAAATTGGTTTCAATAATTACAAAACCTGAAATGTTTCCTTTGTGAGCTGTGACATCATTCCATTGATTTTGTTTATGTTATATTTTTAGTATGAATGATCTCTGTAGATACTTCAAAATGTTCATTATCCCATTGGGACACAAATTTTTGGATGGGACCAATATTTAAACTTGTTTTACTCCAAACTCCAAGGTACTGTACTGTATCGCTACAAATACAAGACATTTAAATGACTAGAGTTATGAAAGAAATTGTAAAGTAGCGCTGCAGTTTAATCATACAACTTAGCTTTTGTATGGTTATAAAAAGCCATTTTTAATTTCCTATAGGGATGAATGAAAAGATTAAATTCATGAGTCATACAATTTATTTAAAATCAATCGTGGGATCCGATCCATAGGAATTCACATTTTGGTTATAAATTTAAAAAAAGATACTGTTATATAAAGCTGTCTTGCCTAAAGTAAATTTTAATAACTCGTATAAATTTATGCTTAAAATTTATCATTTCAGCACGTCCTATAGTCAATAAAATAACAGAATTACGTCTTCATCGAGATGACTTTGAAACGCTTAAAGTCATCGGAAGGGGTGCATTTGGTGAGGTGAGCATCTTATATCTTTTATTTGCATATTTATCTGCCATAATTTTCTATGTAGTTCAGTGAGTATACAGTAGGTTGTACAGGTGTTGATGGTGGGGAAATTACCCATGGCCCCCCTCCCACGATAATGGTTTGGGCTGCTGTACAGTATGAACACACATCACGATACCAATGCTTTGAATTTTAAAAATTGTATGAGCTTTTTTAATTACAATCTTATTGGAATAATTAGGCAAACCTGTGGATATTATAGGCCTAAAAAGGCCAAGTTACACAGACGAGTGGTAAGCAAAAGCCGCGTAGCTTGTCCCACGTAGAATCTGTGTCTATCCTGAGCGTAAACAGCCTGTCCGCTCCGCGTTGTGTGTAAATGGTGTCTATCCTGAGCGTAAACAGCCTGTCCGCTCCGCGTTGTGTTTAAGCCTTGGCTTATTGCGTCCTCCTCACACAATTGTATTTATTAATTTATGTTTACTGTTCTATTGTATTGTATTGTGTGAAACAATAAACTTGAAACTTGAAACTTGTGTGTAAGTGGTGTCTATCCTGAGCGTAAACAGCCTGTCCGCTCTGCGTTTTGTGTAAATGGTGTCTATCCTGAGCGTAAACAGCCTGTCTGCTCCACGTTGTGTGTAAATGGTGTCTATCCTGAGCGTAAACAGCCCGTCCGCTCCGCGTTGTGTGTAAATAGTGTCTATCCTGAGCGTAAACAGCCCGTCCGCTCCGCGTTGTGTGTAAATGGTGTCTATCTTGAGCGTAAACAGCCTGTCCGCTTTGCGTTGTGTGTCACAGAAATAACATTAGATTCTATATTTTTATTAACTGTAAATTGGCCTTTATTGACAATGACAAATATTGCAAAAGCAAACTATAATATATACAGTAATTTTTTGTAAAATGTCAAGTTTATTGAATTTAGAACCAGCACAGTAGATATTGATTTTAAAAAAGTGGTGTTTTCTGTAATATATTATTAGTCATCAGCCATACAGAGTTGTGTTTTTATTGTGCATTGTAAAGTCTACTGGTTGTCAATACATTTGTTTATCCTACTTTTACGATTCATTGAAGCCAGTGAATATTAGTCAGAGTATAGATTTTCTATTATAATATTAGGTATTTGTATTGGAATTCCAGCTATGAAAGCTGACTATTGTTTCTGGCACCATCATTGGATGCTAACTGTTTTTACTAGTAAATTCTTTGATTGGACATCAATAGATTGACTATGTACCAAAACAGGGTATTTAAAATAATTGATTGTCAATGTTTCTGTTGGTAGGATGACCTATTTTACTTATTTAACAAATTAAAAATCAAATCATTTTACCAATTTGCTGTATCAAAAATGATATGGTAATGCATTATGATAACAATGTCTACATTGTATTTTGCTAACGTTGTGCTCCACCACAACACAAGGCCTTATGTTAGCGAGTGCTTGCCAAATAATATCACACTGTATAACTATAACAGTGTTCTATAATATAAGCCTAGTCTATAACCCCAGTGTTCAACTATTCAAAAAATAACATTAATGATTTAAAAACAAATAGTTTATCATCAATGATCTGAATTTATACATTCACAATTATGACTTAACAAATTATTGTTGGTTGTATGTTACATGATATATGAATAATTCAGCGAACATGAATAGAACACACAAGAATACATCTAAACACATATAGTGTTACAATTAGCTCAAGTTAGCATAGCATTAGCCAGGATACTGTTACAATTTCCACTTTACACTATGAGTTTAAGTAGCTTTAAATTTAGTCAAATCGTGCACAATCATATTGATAATTTGACGGAAAAACAGCTTTTGACCACCGTGAATAACTAATAATTCATTGTGTGTATACAGTAGTACAGTTACCCACACCAGAATAACCCTTGGAGATAGTCCTATTTCTAGTGGGACACGCTATGATAGTTTAGCATTAAATTATAAGTCCAGGATTGACTTTACAAAAACATAAGGCCTAATAGTAGGTATCCCAATGAAAAAATTCAGATTAATTTTTTTACATTTTCTTTCAGTTAACCATAAAGAACTTAATGTAATTAGCATTTTGCAATTTAAATGATTGAAATCCGATTACCCGTTCTAAAGTTATGGTTATTTAAAGTGGTAAAAAAATATACGATTTTTTGCCTAAAAATGGTGTTTTTTGCAGTTGAAATTGGAAGCATTTTTAAAAGGTTATAACTTTTACAATAATTAGTTAAAAGTTTTGAATTTTGTTAAACCTATAGATATCACAGAGTTGTACAACTCTATTTTTTTTGGAGCCTCAACGAAACCTATTTTTTAAATTATTGGTCCGCAAAGTGGTAGGAAAGCATTTAACGCCCATTTTTGCTGGAATTCCCTAAAAAATGAAAAAACTGCAATTTTTCAATGATCTGTAACTTTTGAACTACTGTACTAATTCATTTAATTTCCTTTGTACTTGTTAGAATGTAGTGTATATTTCATTAATAAATATATTTTAGATGTGTATATGAAAAAAAAAAATTTGTTTAATGGTGAAATTTAAAATTATAAAAAAAAAAAATGAAAAAGTATGTTAAAAACGGTGTGTACTGTTTCCTTTCTTTTACACTAATTTTCGGTAAGTATAATTATTAGAATATTTTAATATACTTTATATTTATAATTTCAATCATAAATACTATTATATATAACTTTTGAATACGTAAAACAAGATTTTAGGCCCATATGATTATGACACCAAATCTAAGCCGGGCTGCTAAGTAAGATATGCTCTTTTAAAACGCACAATATGGGTCAAAATAAACTCATTTAAAATAATCAATGTTAATTAAAACAATTAATTGTTTACCTGAATAGTATATATAACATTATAAAAATTGTTTTCTTTTCGTATTATTACGTTATTAAATTGAAATACGGAGCTAAAGTTTAGGCCAAGTCACGGCTTACTCGCGATCAGTAGTCGCTCCCGTTAAAGTATTTCGGTCGCGGTTAATGACTTTCGGCCGCCGTATACAGAGTCAAATGTAACGTTGGTAAATTAGCTTAATGAATTTCCTCGGTACATTTTAACCTAACGCATTTGCATTGTATACTTGCATAATAAATCTTCCGCACATTACATCAATTTTAAGTTGTTAAATTAATGTGTAAAACCAGATATTCTACGACGGAATAGGACATGTCAATCTCCGACATCGCTGCTGTCACACATCTCGCGTCCAGCCGGTCGAACTCGAGCGAGGAAAACTAAACAACGTGTTCAAAATATGGAACGTACCATTCGCTGATAGGGTGCATTAACGTATTTAACGGAAAACGCCACAACAAACACGCGCGTATTTTAGAGTACAATATTTTACTCACTACAATATTCACCGGATTATAATGGTTGGATCTTTAAAATTTTGAACGGGATTTACGCCTCATGCACCATTTTAAAATGTAGTTCGCACAATTACCATGCACAATACGTTTGTAAACTATGTTTTATCGATTTCAATGTAGATTTAGCTATAATTTAATACCAAAATCCATAATATTTTTCCATAAACGGTGAATCAAAATTGGATTTTTGTCACAAAAATTGACTTTTCGTTACGAAAAACCTATTTATAGAAGACGATTTTTGTATCAAATTAAAGCTTATTTAAAGCCTGATAACATACAACAAAAATTAATCCGCTAGCTCCAATGGTAATCGTGCGATCGTGTTTTGAAAACTGATGGGGATTTTCCGATGAGGTTTTCAACGCGCGGAAATCGGCTCGACGGGATTTTAGAACCGTTTTAAAATCGCATTTTCTCGGCAACTAATTCATTAATTTTAATCATAAACACACTTATACATAGATTAAAACAAGTACTTTCAAACAATATAAATTTTGTAAGTATTAATTAAGACTGAATACGATTTATTTAACATCAAAGTCATACTACTTTTTCGAATTTCGTCAATATTTCAAAAGTGATACCCCTCTGTGCGCTTTCATTGGGATACCTACTAATAGTGGAATTTACAGGAACAGGAGGAAGGAGTACAGGAACCTTGTTAAACCAGAGATGCAGATGAGTCTGGTTTTAAAATCTAGAGGCTAAATTGCACCATGTGTACCTAATGGTCCCCCTATTTATAGTTAAGTCTTCTTTATGTTGAGAACCACTTCCTGCTAATGCTAAATGTACTGGAGTGTTAGTACTAGTAGTACAGTAGCTGATAAAGTGAAAAAAATGTAGTTATAATTGTATGTATGTTAAATTTGTAAATCTCATAAAAATGATAATATAGTAAAAATGGAATGAATGATTTAAAACCTTGGTTTTTTATTTATATAAAAGAACATCTTTGACGAACAAAATGTGCATCCAATCCCCTCCCACCTCCTAAATGAACAATTTAACAGGAACCAAATGAAAAGTATTCCGTGGTTCAGCTCACATCATTGTGAGTTACCAGCAGTGTAGGCGGCTGATATCAATGCCTACCAGTCACAGTGTAGACAGTACACAATTGTGTGTTGCTACGATTCATTTCATTTTGTTTGGTCCATCACTACTTCATGTCAAGAAGACCCAAATTATTTAATAACTTCATTTCCTTGTTACGTTGTTTTATTTAGACTCTACATTTATTTAGTAGAGTGATCATACTTGATTATTAGTCTATTTTGTGACTAGCTTACCTGTATAAACCATTTATCCTTTGAGGGGAAAACATAACTCGAACACAATTTTAAACATTTTAAAAATTCCCCTCCAAGACAGTGGTATCGTCCATATCTCACCAATACCCCTAATTGTATTATATTGGTTTGTGTAATTTTTACTTTCCATTTCTTTTCAACTTTTCTTTTTTAAACCAATTCTTTCTTTGACAATGGTATTTTCTTTATTATTTATTATACTGTAAACTAATTTTTTTCATAGTTGAATTAAACTATATGCATACATGTGTGTTAATTGATATCATGCATTTTTTTTATCCAGACCATATGTTTTTTTCAGAAAAGGAATGTCATATTGTTGTAGATGAGGAAAAACCTCTCTGAACAATTCAGGGCAATCAGTTTCATTAAAAAAAGCCGTATTTATTAACTGCTGATCAATAGTTTTGGGTTGCATTTTCAGCTTTACCGTTTCAAACGTGGCTATGCTACTATATCATTTAATATGGTATAATTATGTATTCCATTTTATTACTGTACACTTACATTATCAACATCTTAACATGGTACAGAAAAAAAATGTGATTACCGTACTGACGCGGGTATAAGCCCACCCCCCTCGAACATGAAATCACGTCAAGTTTGGGGGGTGGGCTTATACCCGAGGATCCAAAAATGCAGATCATCAAAAACAGCACATGTACACTGTGTATTCCACCATGCGAGCGAGCGCCCTCACGTGTACGACGTTGCCTCTAATTAATACACAAGGTGTAGAGTGTCGGAAAATTAAGCTTATAGTTCGTGTAATTTATCGTAGAATATCTTATTTTAAACATCAATTTAACAAGAATTTATCAAGCAGAAAAGCAAGTATACAATGTTCGTTAAATAGAAATGTACCAAAGAAATTTAATAAGCTTGTTTATGGCAGCCGATCCCAAATAGTGGTTTTCCGTTTTGGCGACTTGTAGCGTCGTGTGTGAAGCGATCTTCGACCGCGATGGAGTGTAAACAAAACAGGACCGCTAGGCCTCATATGGCCTAGCGTATATTAGCCTAGCTTGGTTATTCGGTGTATGGACGTCGCCAAATACAAAATAATGCATTACGACATACACTGTAGATCTTCGAATTAATGGGTGGGCTTATACCCGAGTTCCTCATTTTTCATGAAAATTATTCAAAAGTCGGGGGTGTGCTTATACCCGAGTATGGGCTTATACCCGCGTCAGTACGGTATATTGTATATTTTGTGCCTAGCTTACCTGGATAAACCTACAATATCCCTTTCTCCTCGAAGAGTGAGATATAATTTGAAAGTTGAATTTTACGTTTTGTTTTATGTTACAGGTTGCTGTGGTCAGGCAGAAGGAAACACAAAAAGTTTATGCCATGAAACTCCTCAACAAATGGGAAATGTTAAAACGAGCCGAGGTAAATATGTTTTACCTTTTGAGTCCATGATATGCGTCTAAATATTTTAATAACCAAAATGAATCATATTGCATCATATTTTATACATTGTTGCTAGAATTATCATTAGTGATTTATTATTGACCTTAATAACTAGCAAAAGTACTAATAATCATCTACTTAAGGAGTCTTAGCAAAATTATTAATACTCATCGACATAGGGATTTACAGTACAGTAACAGTTGCCTAGTTAAACCATCAAAGAATGAATCTAATGTTCAATTCATCATACCATACATTGAATCTGCTTTTGAATTATTTAATTCAATTTACTATACTTTTTACGGTAGATTAATGGCAGAATATTGTTACCGCAGTTTGTATTTTTATCATACAGTACTCATGCCAGAATTAAATAAATACCCGTATTATTATTAACCCCTATATCAACACCCTATTAAGTATTATGAAATTACATTATTTTACTCTGGAATTATTTCACTAGATAGTTCTGATTTTTGTTCATCATATAACAATTGTGGTTTGCATACATAGATACAAAGACAATACCCTTTGTACACCGATCAATCATGTATTGATCTTTACTGATAAAACTATTTTTAAAATTCAAAGTCTAAGTTTCTCAGTTTGTTGGCTCTTCATATGTAATTTGCAGTAATCTTAACATAGACTTTCCTAATGTTTGTTATAAATGATAAATTAGCCCCAATTTCAGGCCAAATATCATAGTATAATAAAAAAAAAATGTACATAAAGATTTTTTATTAATTTATCGATTGGAAATGAATTGAATGAATATTATTATTGCAGAAAGAGATAAATATTTATTAAAGATGTATTGTCCTGCTGAAAAAGTAATTCCTAAATTTTCTACAGAAGTGATTAACTTTATCAAAATTACAAAATAACCTAATTTAGTTAATCTTCATTTTTCATGTTTTTGGGGGGACAATACATCTTTAATAGAAGTAAGCACATCATTTTTTTATATGATATAAATGATCGCTAATTTTAGACCTTCATCTCATGTGCAATACTAAACGTCATTCACCACTGACAATCTCAGCTAGAGATTGGCTTCTTGGTGAGTTATGACCTGAATAAATTATGGGATGTACTGAGAGACAAATCAAACAAGAGCAACACAGCTTAGAATTCATCCACCTAGAAGTTAGGAAAAAATTTAACAATATTAAATTAAGTAAATTTCCACAGTTTGTACGAGTTGAGGTTTATTAGTATATGTATGTATTTGAGTAGGCCTAGTAAGATATTATGGTAATCTCTATGGGTGGAAAATGTTATATTCATCCTCAATACAATAAGTTATGAAAAAAAACATTAAATTATTTTCTACAGTTAGTACAATATGAGTAAAAGTGTGTTCCTTGTTTTATGTATGTAGTGTGTGTATGTTAGTATTGATTAGGCCTAATAAGAAATAACAGTTAATAGCTATAAGGGCCATTTAAATGTATCTGCCATTTAAATGTATCTGTATGAGAAATCATTCTTCATGTCTATAAGAACTATTTTATTTTTGTGAGGTATTTCATGTACATTTCACAATTAACATAATTATCAAATACATTTTCTTCCAGAAATGTTCGTCAGAATTTTATTTAGGTAACATTTGTTTTGTCATTTTGGCAAAAAAATTAAAGCTCATAAGATAAGAATATTAATTTTTTTGAATTATTTTTAGGTGAATTATTACATTTTGTTTATAAAAAATATTTTTGTAATTTAAATTAAAATTAGATTAGAAAATTAAGGCAAAGATTTTTTTTTAAATAAAAATTTGATTTCATACTTTCAAACTAATTCAAACATATTGATTGTACTTCCAAATCCAAGGTGAAGTATAAAATAATAGTTATTAGTGCTAAGGCTTGGTTCCCACAAGGACGCAATGCAATGATGTACAGTTTAAACGCAAAATGCAAGCAATTTTACCAAATTTACAATGGTAATTTAATCGCATGTTAATTGCATTGATCTTAACGTTATTTTGTTGCGTCCTAGTTGAAACCAATCTTGAAAAACTGCACTATAATAATCAGTTACAAAAAATGATGGACAACACGCAATTATGATGGATGTCAGCTTTTAAAATTGTATAATGTCTGGTTTCTGATGATGTTTATTTATACACGCATTAACAGCTAATTCCTCGCAGAAAAATAGCCCTACAAATAACATACTCTTATAAAATACCAAAGATGTGTAGTAACGCCACCATTTATTTTTTCTAAGCAAAACAAGCCCTAAACATAACAAGCATAGACGACCAAAGATATGTACAAATATTAATAAAGTCTTGCCAAATTTCAACTTAAAATATGCACTGTAGTTATAACTGTACATGCAGCTTGGACTTCAATCAACAACGTGCTGGCTTGGTTCAAATACCATCTGCCTTTTGCAGACGAGTTTAATTACAACTGAACAGAGCATTAACATGTTTAATTGCTAGCCTTTCCCTTTACATTGTCTCTATTTCTTGACACCAATAATAAACCGAGTGTTTCAGTATTATTTCATTTAAAACAAAACGCAATCGAATGAACGCTGCATATTAAATCATTGAAGTGGAAACAAAATTAATATTCTCCTTCATAGTTAAATGTTATAAGAATAATATTTAAGTGCTACTAGGCCAAGTGATAATAATTTATACACATACTAAAGTACTGTATGAGAGTTGACTCATTTCCTACAGTACTGAAAAAGATTCATTCAGATTATATATTAATATGATATTATTGTAGTACTATTCTTCTAGTAAAATAAATTTAAAATGAAATAGTAGATAAGTGGGATTATAACATTCTTAAGATCTGAATCAATTTTGCAACTCATCAAACTTTGTTGCGACACATTTTTTTGACTTGTGGCCCATATGTTGATTTACTAATATTAAATTATAATAAAATTATAGTAATTTTAATAAATTATAATAAAATTATAGCAATTTTTTTATTGAACAAAAGTGATGGCGTCTGTTATTGGAGTAAATAATTAAATTTTAGTTTTTACCTTCTTTGTTATAAAATATTCTTCTTTTTTTTTGGCCAAAATCTTTTTTTTTATTATGGACTATTTGAATAAACATGACTAACTTTCAATTTAATAACATTATAATGTTCATTTTTGCCAGACGGCCTGCTTTATTGAAGAACGTGATGTTCTTGTGTATGGAGACAGTCGCTGGCTGACAAATCTACATTTCGCATTTCAAGATACAGATTATCTAGTAAGTATGACTTGGCTATATTTTAGAAATTGGGGGAATCCCCGTCCCTACAATGGACAATACCATTGTCAAGTGGGGTGCATCAAGTGTATTCAATTGTGTAGAATCAAAGGAGCTAGAATCATTTAAAAAAAATGATATTTATATACAATATATATTTCAACATTATTACTCTGTGTGCAGTTTATCTCTTTCCATTAAAATGCATACATTGGTCTTATTTTAATATTATAAGCCTACAAACTTTAATTTCAAAGAGGGTGGGGCCTGTACTAAGTACTAATACGACCGTGATCTTGATGATAGACATAGAAGATTCAGTAAGACATTAGTAGTAGACAATTGTAAGCTAGATAAATTAAATTAGTATGTTAATGGTAATGTACATACACATGCGGTAGGTGAGTGGACAACGTGGTGAGTCATACTAAATGATTCATTTTATAACATTAGTCTGTTACTTTACTCTAAAGAATGTGAACAGAACAATGTTGACTCATAAATATACAAACTTGACATTTGTATGTAGCTATGTTTTTGACCCTTGACCCCAATCTTGGCTCAGTTTGAAGTTTAATCATTTTTTCGACATTTCCTTGAAACCTTCTAAAAGAAAAAAAAAAGAAATATTCTCTATGTAAAAATATGTTGTGGATGTGAAAATCAATTTGGTCCTATATTAAGTACCCGCGTATGTTCTTGTTGATCGGCTTCTCGATTTTTTTTCTCCTGTAGGCAATAGCGTCTACGCTAAATTTTGATATCTTGTGCTAACTTATTTCATCGTTAAGTCCCCTGACGTTGAATGTACTTATATTAAAAATCTGTTGATCTTAAACATTTGGTCGTTCATATTGTTAAAACATCCAAGATATAAGCTAAAACACACGTCACAATATCCCATCAACGTTTTAGTCCATTTTGAAAATGTTGAACTTTTTTTCTTTCCAGTATTTGGTTATGGACTATTACAGTGGCGGTGACCTTCTGACCTTACTGAGCAAGCACGAGGATCGTTTACCAGAGTCTATGGCGCAGTTTTACATTGCAGAGATGGTACTCGCAATCAACTCTGTACATGAAATGGGTTACGTGCACAGGGACATCAAGCCGGACAACATACTCGTTGACCAATATGGACATATTCGACTTGGGGACTTTGGTTCCTGTTTGAAGATGCTGGAAGATGGGGCGGTAAGTCAATGTTTTTAAAGCTCAGGTACAGGCATGAATTTTAAATATAATATCTGGTTAATTACCGTACTGACGCGGGTATAAGCCCACCCCCCTCGAACATGAAATCACGTCAAGTTTGGGGGGTGGGCTTATACCCGAGGATCCAAAAATGCAGATCGTCAAAAACAGCACATGTACACTGTGTATTCCACCATGCGAGCGAGCGCCCTCACGTGTACGACGTTGCCTCTAAATACACGAGGTGTAGAGTGTCGGAAAATTAAGTTTATAGTTCGTGTAATTTATCGTAGAATATCTTATTTTAAACATCAATTTAACAAGAATTTATCAAGCAGAAAAGCAAGTATACAATGTTCGTTAAATAGAAATGTACCAAAGAAATTTAATAAGCTTGTTTATGGCAGCCGATACCAAATAGTGGTTTTCCGTTTTGGCGACTTGTAGCGTCGTGTGTGAAGCGATCTTCGACCGCGATGGAGTGTAAACAAAACAGGACCGCTAGGCCTCATATGGCCTAGCGTATATTAGCCTAGCTTGGTTATGATCAAAGGTAGGTGTATTCGGTGTATGGACGTCGCCAAATACAAAATAATGTATTACGACACACACTGTAGATCTTCGAATTAATGGGTGGGCTTATACCCGAGTGCCTCATTTTTCATGAAAATTAGTCAAAAGTCGGGGGTGGGCTTATACCCGAGTATGGGCTTATACCCGCGTCAGTACGGTATACATAAATCAAATATTTGTAATAGAAATCTAGACGAAAAAACATGAATTCCCTTAATATGGTCAAATACAAAATTTGGCAAAATTCTGCCATAAAAACCAGGAAGACTTTTTTTCAGTAGTTAGGTAGTTTAACCTAATGTACAGTAATAACATGTCTGGTGACTCCCTAGAAGGTGAAAAAAGATTGTGGATATACGGTGGATAATTTTTGCTATAGCATGAAAATAAAAATCTGAAGTTGATTAAAAAAAATAAAAAATACCAGAAATGTAAAATTCAAGTTATATTACCTATATTTAGTCATCTGATAACATTTTTTACCACACTGTTTATTTTTCATAGCTTTTTAAAATTCCTCTTTATTTACAAAATTTGTGTACAAAAGAATAGAGATTTTACTGTGTAATTTGAACTATCCCCCACTGATAAGAAAGTGCTTATTTTCAACAAGCTCGTGTAACACAAATAAAATCCCAAAAATTATGAAACATAGGGGAAACTATAGATCGATAATCATTGGAATGTATGATCAATATAAATTTTTTGCCCGCACCTGGCTTTTAATTCATGTTTTTTATACAGTTATCTCATGCAGAAATAGTGATTGACGAAAGTATTAGGGAAATCCTGTTCATTGGTAAAGACATACAAATTCAAATAATTATTGCAAAAATTAAACTTTGACCCAATTTTGACAAAATTAATAAGTAAAAAAAAAGTGCTTTCAGTCAATCCTGGAATGGCCAAATCTAGTTTTTTTATGTGTTTTGTTTAGTGTTTAAAACATAGAATTAAACATAATTATTAAGATACAAGTTAAATTTCTCAAATAAAATACTGCATGCGAATAGAGACCAGAATGAGTTTAAAAATAAACTTGAAGGCATTAGTTTAATAGATGGAGCCTTTGTTTGATTTTGGGCCCCGCCAAGGAATCAAATGTCTTTGCCTATAAATTAAATAAACTAAGTAAAATGTCTACGATTCATCCAGATGTATTATTATAATATCTCTATAAATACATTAGTTTATTTTCCCTTCCTTTTTACTGTCTTAGGCTCAACTACCCTGGGCCACTAGCTTCATCCAGGCCTATACTGAACTACCATCATTTTGTTATCAACAATGCCCCTATTGTTTGTGTGTGTTCCTATTGTTTGTGTGTGTTTTGTGCTTTTACTTATCCTGCAATTTACTTCCCTGGAAGCATTCTGTCAGGAAGCTTATGCTATATTTTAACAATGGTGTTTATTCATAATCTGGGATGTACTGTTTTTAAAAACAAAAGAATAAAAGAACCACCTAATTTGACCTGATCTTTTTAAAATGCATTGATTGGTCTATCAATAAAATTGATGGGTGTTTATTTCAACTTTAGAACTATATATCCTGTAGTTTGATGTTAAACAAATTAGTATTGGAAAATTGTCAACTGAAATATCATGGATGAGGATGGTGTATCTGTAGAAAGTTTACGGGAAGAAAATGTACTTTTGTGATATTTATGTCATCTTATTATATAATCAACACGATTGCAAACCAGAAGCTTTCCCAATTGTTTTACACAGTAGCATTAAAAAACACTTTCAGAATGTTGCCAGGATTTTTTGAAAAATAAATATATTGGGAGAGTTGATTGTACATTACTACATAAAGCTCTGTTTACACTATCACATTTTATGTGACAACAGAATGTAATGTGCCCATATATGGACATGATTATGTTATATCACTACCATATTTAGGCACATCACACTCTTTTTATCAAATTAGTGTAGATAGAGCTTTACCACTTAATTATGTGGATTTACCTTTGTGTAAAAGTTTGTTTGTAAATTATTAGTTATCATTTCTTTTGATTTCTTCTTGTAGGTACAATCATCAGTTGCCGTGGGAACTCCCGACTATATTTCACCAGAAATTCTCAGGGTAAAGATTTCATTTTTTCTCATAAATTTGTAGCCTCTGTACATTCATAATTTAATTTTTGTTTCCAGTATTATAAATTATTCATTCAAGGAACCGATACTTAATAATTAGCATTCTAACAGTACCTGCAGTATATAAGTAGTGCTTACTGTATTTATATAGTGGAAAATATATATTAAATTTAAATATTTAATAGTAAATTTAGAAACAGAAACATAATTTACATCTTCATAAAAGTGTTGTTATATAGTTGGTGTATAATTAATTAATCTTAGTGAAACAATAAAAAAATTATTAATTTTTTTAAAACAATTTGAACCACAATAATAAACATAGTATTAATAATACATTGTAGAAATTAAAAACTTTAATAGACTTTTTGAATGATAGAGGACAAATGAATGTGATGTGACATTAATATTGTTGAGTCTATTTCGTGCCAGCTTACCTGGATAAACCGACATTGGCCTATTCTCTCCGAGAAGAGAGCTACAACTCAAATATATAAAAAAATTAAAACACCCCTGTCCGATAATGGTAACAATACCACTTTTGGTTTGTGTAGTTAGGCTGTGAGACACAGATTATTCCCAAACATTGACATTTGTATCTTAGTTATAACTATTTAGCATTGATTGTTCCTAATCTTAGACATATATTCAATATATTAAAAAAGATTTTATAATTTGTCATAACTTTTTATTTCTGTCAATAGTAAGACTTTATTTATTTATTGTCACGTTTTTCAGAAAGAATTATTGGCTAGTGAAATCGCCTGTGGTACAGTACGTTACATTTGTGTAATGTTAGTCACTGTAACGTTGGTGTTTTACTTGCAGTTTCTGAATTCTAACTCAATGATTTTTAACAATACATTTATAATCATATCCATTATAATTAAAGGTTTATATACATGAATGTGTGTTATAAAATATTGTTATTTTGCACATATTATGTAGTGATGTTTACAATCTAAAATCTAACTTCAAGTGATTTTATGATTAATAGTCTGAATGTTTTTGGTTTTGTTATATATACAAGATTTGCTTGTTAATAATATATTTAATCAAAATTGCATTACTGTGCCTTGCTTCTGAAACCAAACAAGAACTACTGTAGGTTTAATACCAAACGGACAGCATACTTTTCAATTGAAAGCCAGGCTACAAACTCGGTGTCTCTTCCCAAAAACATGGCTTCAAAAAGAAAAATCTGTAATTTTAAGCATAATAAATTGTTTGTAAATGCTAAAAATGATAATAATTATTAATTATTTTCTACTTCATGAATTCTTCATAATAGTTAATAATAAAAATGTTTTTTGTTTTTTCGCTTTTGTAGGCAATGGAAGATGGTAGGGGGCGATATGGTGCCGAATGTGATTGGTGGTCATTAGGAGTTTGCATGTATGAAATGCTGTTTGGTGAAACGCCATTTTATGCCGAGTCATTGGTAGAAACGTACGGAAAAATCATGAACCATAAGGTATATATCTTGGTATCTTTATTTCAACTGAAGAAAAAAAATATCGGCAAGTTAAAATCTGTAGCACTGAGCAGCCAAAAAAGTTGGATTGGGGCCTTTACATTAATTACAAACCAATTTTGAAAAAAAAAATATGTATTTAAAAACAGCAAATTTTATTTAAATTAAATTTATTTAAACATCACATTTGTTTATTAATTATCATTTGATTATATATCCATTCAAATATGAAATGAACCCCACCTAAAATAAGTCAACTATCTTGTATCTAGAGATCCATTAACCGCCCATAGTACATTGTTTTCTTGGCTAGACAGTCAAATCAATAATCACTGCTATTCCTGTTCCTCGCCTCATTATGGCACTCCTTATTAAATTAATCTACTCAGTGTGTTAAGTACACGGCTGCGTAAATTCATTAAGTGTACTTATTGTTTTGTCATAAGAGACAATTCCTTAATAGCGCCACTGGAATAGTTATTCATAGATTTTACTTTCCATTTTACTAGTCTAAGAAAATTGACCAGAACAAATTATGATTTATGATGACTATGGTTTAAAATACCAATTCAAGGAAAGACACAAAATACAGTTAAAAGCAATGACTCCAAATTACATGGGAGTTATCGTACCCATAAGATATGATTTGTGTATTTTGTTATCATGTCATGTTATAAATAAGTAATCTTTGTGTTGAGAACTGATATTCAGTAATTACTAGCCCATAGTGAGAGTAGATTAGTTAGCCAGTACAAACATACTGTTGGCCTACAATGATTAATTTTATCATTAAAGAAGAAGGGAACATACAAATTAAATTCATTTAAATTTTTTTAGAATCAATTTGACTTCCCGCCTGAAGAAGCCGAAGTATCGGAGAATGCGAAGGATCTTATACGTAGGCTAATATGTGACGGAGAGAGTCGACTGGGAAGAAACGGATTAGAAGATTTTAAAAACCACTCATTTTTTGAAAATATTGACTGGGAGAATATCAGAAACAGTATGTCTATAATTATATAATTACTATCTATTATATAATTAATTAGTGTAAATAAAAAAGATTTATATATAAATATTTCTATTTTATTCTTTTGTGTTTACTTAAAGACCGAGCAGAAAACAGCGTAAGTAGTCCAAGTAGAATCTGTATCTACCGTGAGCGGATGCAACTGCTCCGCATTTTGTGTAAATGGTCAAAAGAAATAATATAGATTCTAGTTTTTTGTTTTCCAATTACTGCTACCGCTTATCAGTGTAAATTGGCCTTAAGTCTATTATATATATTAGATTTTCTAACTTTGTTTTTTTTTTATACCAGAATAAATTTGTAAAAATATATTTGTATAAGCATGTACATTTTATTTTTTTTTCAGTGACTCCTCCCTACATTCCTGATGTGAAAAGTCCAACAGACACGTCAAACTTTGACGTTGATGAATCAGATCTGAAAAATTCTGAAGCCATGCCGCCAAACACACATGCAGCCTTCAGTGGTAACCATCTGCCTTTTGTTGGCTTCACATTCACAAGAAATAGGTAAGCAAAGAAACATTAATTTAATGTAGAATGGATTAAATACAGAGATTCTACATTTTTGTGGTTTCAATAATAAGTGTAAGAAATCTACCTGATTCTTGGTACTGTATCCCCACATAGGACAATACTTTCTGTAATATGGTATCACATGGGTTCACAATGTCATAAACCATAACTTAACCCATAACCTAACCTTGCATGATACAGGCACCACATATGCTGTAGTATGGAATGATATGTGGAGATACAGCACTTTTATCATAATACACTGGGCCCTCTGGGAGAACAGTCTTAGACTGAAGAGGCAACCCAGTATAAAGAATAAATAAATAAAGCACTAAGAATCGAGTATTAACAAATCAATATTTAAAACTATCATCATGAAATAGCCTAATTACGATGTATAATACTGAAAGACCTGTTAGTGTTATATTTTTAATGAATAAGAGTATCCTTCTGTAGCTTTTGAAAATTTAAGTTAAGTTAATTGAGTTGTAAATTGAGTTGTTAATGATGCCATTATTTCTTTTAATTAGTAATTTATCTGACCTGGGGTCATTAGCGAACGCAAAGGGCATTGAAATCAAAACAGATGGAGTGGTTGACAGTATTACGATTGAGGGATATGAGAGGCGGATTAAACGGTTAGAAGCGGAGAAATCTGAACTTAACCGACGATTAACAGGTAACTATAGACACGGTTATCCAATATTACAGTTGAGCTCATAGAGTCTACAGACAACATTTGTTAAGTGGATGGCTTTCCACAGCAATAATGACTTCCATTTCCAGCTTCTGTTGACATTTCTTCTAATGTTTGTTCGGATGAAGTGAGAGGTCTTTCCCGCTTGGTTTCAAAATGACTTGCGTTATAACTATTTTACCCACTTTGATTTTCTAGAATCGTCAACTCTCCTGCAAGATGCTAATATAACTGGACAAGGATCTGTTACCACGGATACTGCTGAATCAAAACGACTCAAATCAGAAATATTGATTTTAAAGAAGCAAGCTGCAGGTAAACACATTTTATTTAAATTAAAAGATTACAAGACCTGCCATGGGTGACTCGAGAATATGATTTAATTTCAGTAGCAATTGTGAAACTTTTTTTTAATATTTGCTTATTTTGGATTTCCTAAGTATGTATAATCCCAACCAAAATTAATTATTCAGTTTTATTTTTAATAATTTTGTATGAAAATTTTTTTTTTTTTATAGATTCTACAGATGAAAAAAGTCATATGGAAAGGAATTTAAAAGAAGCTCTAAGTATTAGGAAAGATTTAGAAAGTGTGGAAGAAGAAAGGTTACTAAAAATTAAATTTATTGAAAAGTCTAATAGGTAAGTGTACAATAAACCATTATTTATCTTTTTTATCTTTAGCTCTGTCTACACTATCAAACTTTATGTGACAAAAAAAATGTGATGTGCCCTTATATGGACATGATGATGTCATATAACTACCGTATTTAAGCATATCACTACCATATTTGGGTACATCACACTTTTGTTGTCAAACTAGTTTGATAGTGTAGACAGAGCTCTGAAAGTTGTTCAGTTTTAGGAGAGTTGATTGTGCATGTATTTGTTTATTTGGTCTTGTTTTGTAACTTCTAATTCTTTATTATATTTTTTATCACATATTTATAATTATAATGTATGTATAATGTTTGAAATGGGGGTCAGTCTTAAAGTTCTTTAACGTATTTGACCCCCATCCACACTCATGTTTCTTTTAATCTAATTTGTAATTAATCTATGTTTTATTTGAATGTACAACTGTATTATTTGATGTGTGTGGAAATTTAATAAAACAAAACAAAAAAACGATGTAGAACTTTTAAAAATCGTTTGAATACAGGTTATTGAAGTCTGAGAAGCAGGAGTTAACAAAAGAATTAGAAGATGTTAATGAACGGTTGAGGATACAAAATAAGGAATTAAAAGACGCCCAGTCACAACGAAAATTAGCAATGCAAGAATTCTCAGAAATCAATGACAGGCAAGTGTCAAAAAAATAATTAAATCAGTACCTAGTATCATTTTTATTTTTAAATACAAGTTCCAAGAATGATATGTTTGAGTATGTTTATACTATCTGTATACAATTCTTTATGGTAAACAATTCATAAATAAATTTTGACTTGTTGTTAACAAATCTTTTAGTCACTGTTAGACATACTTACGTATTTATTAATGGTTTATCGTAAAGAATTGTATACAGATAGTTAACATAAAACCAGATGAAAACATTTTTCGAAGATATGTTTATAATAGTGAAAGTTTATTTCACTTTAGGTTGTCAGATCTTCGTTCGCAAAAACAAAAAATTTCACGTTTACTGCGTGACAAGGAGGAAGAGCTGGATGCCAGCAGTCAGAAAACGGAGAAATTGCGCCTTGATTGTCGCAAAGCAGACAAGAAAAGGCGTGAGGTACGTATTATTTTATTTATTTTAATTTTCTGTTTTCATTAAACATCTGCATATATGTATTGCTTTAATTTTCCAAAAATGTAAACGAAAAGTAGATTTTAAAAACTAAAAATTAAAATATTTATAAAACTAAAATATTTAAAAAACTTTTTTCAGCTTGAAGCTCAAGTTGAAGAAATGCAGACAGAATTAACAAAAGAAAAGAAACTTAAAAACCAGAGCAATATTTACGCTAGTCAATTGGAGGATGAAATTCGCCAGTATAAGGTAATAATTATTCAGTTTCTCTATTCTGTGTGAAATAATATTTTACAATAGATTGGATTGGAATAGAAGGTAAAATGCTCATAAAGTGTGGTTCCCACTAGTGCTGTATTGCATAATCACAAGTGGAAACCGGTGACGCAACAGTGCTGCAAACATTGCAGGTTTGATTTCACGCAGATGGGGGTACAATTTATTCAAAGGGTATTTTCTTGCATTGTGTCGCTAGTGGGAACCAAGCTTTAACAAATTCTTAAATCCAGTAGTAAAAATAAACGACAAAATGTTAATGAACTCCTCCTTCCAGATGTACTGTACACTAAAGCCGCGATCGCTCTGAAATTAATTTGGTCAAATTAACCGTGTTGCCGCCTAAAGTGACGAAAACAATTTCAATTCGAACACTGTCTACAATTCCCACAGTGTTAAATTAACCAGTCCAATAGTTACTTTTACCGACCACTGCCTGCCCAGTAAATCCCATAGTCTTTGTAAAACTAATCACGCAGCTGAAAACCCCAATCAGAACGTGCATGTCACGTTAACAAATGTGAGTCAATCGTTTTTAACATCCTGGTTATATTTTGATAAAATTATGGTAAAACCAAATGCGTGAAAACATCTAAATGCGAATGATCTTCTGATTACATCGGGTTAAGCTGCCTTAGTTAATTTATATTTTACCTAAGTAGTTTTTATACTATTTTTCAAGTCTAGTGCGAACAAGGCTTTATTTAAGTTATGTGATTGCTGTAAAATATTGTATTATATTCATATATTATGTAGCAAAGTGGCAGCATCAGAGGAGTAGATGCTGTACAACATCAACAAGAAACTGAGGATTTAAAGGCTGAACTTGAAAGAGTGAAAGTATCACATGAAGATTTTATGTCAGAAGAAAGGACAAGGCACGCAAAAGAGGAGAAGGTATGTCACCATCTTAAACTCTGTAACCATCTAAAACTACTACAATATCAAACTTTTTGTGACCAAAAAAATGTGATGTACCCATATATAAACATGATGATGCCATATCACTACAATATTTGAGAACGCCTCTTTTTTTTGGCAAATTAGTTTGAAAGTGTAGACAGAGCTTTACATGCTTGTTAAATTGCACATTCATTTGTGTAGGATGAAATAGTAAATAAAATAATCCACAATTTGTTGGAAGCTTTATATATAGATAATAGAGGTGGTTCTTTTTTACTCTGTCTGTTAAAGATGTTATTAAAATGTTTTTGTTTTCTGTGTAGAATCTCAAAGATCAGATATTGGACAACGAACAACAAATTCAGGCATTAGAAAAAGATGTAGCAACTCTGAAAGAACGAAGCCATCGGTTGGCTCAGGACAATACAGATGTACACGACCACTTAATATTGGACTTAAAACGAAAACATGAACGAGAAAAGTCAATGCTCCAAGAGGAGAATCAGAAACTATCACAAGAAGTTGAACGGGTGATTATTATAATTTTAATTGTCAAAAAATCAAGATATATTGTCCAATTTTTTCAAATTTTTTGATAGTTTTCACTTTGACCAGAAACTGAATCGGAAAAAAAAAATTATTTACCTGAAAAAAATGTAATCTAAAGTTAAATGTTATTGATTTTATTTGTTTAGGTAACGAATCAACAGGAGAAGTTGTTACGAGAACACAAGAACTTGGAAGAGGAAGTAAGAGACATGTCAGACAAGAAAGATTCAATAGCACATTGGGAAGCACAGATAGCTGACATCATTCAATGGTAAGAAAAACTGTTCTTGTTTTAGTCTTATCTTATATTCATTCCTATCAAAAAAAATGAAGGATTGGAACAAATTGTCACAATAGATTTTTTTTAATAATGTCATACTCATCCAACAGCGAGCACAAACTCACCAATTACAGGATTTTATAATATATCGTGCTTATAAACTAAGTCTCATTTGAGGCCTAGGGTGTGGAATTGAAAGAGTTGTGAGTTACAACCCTGGCAGTAGGTTAGGATTGAACCCTAGACCTTGGGATTGGAAGGCAAGCATTTTAACCACCAAGCTACAGCTCCACTTTTATTATCCTAATAAAGATTGGTCCACAAACTTGTTTGTATCGTTCATGGTTGATTTATTATTTTAATATTTAGGGTGAGTGATGAGAAAGATGCAAGAGGATACCTACAGTCACTGGCAACAAAGATGACGGATGAACTACAGGGTTTAAAAGACTCTGGGCCAATGAGAGTAAGTCATTTAGATATTACAAGTGGATTCTATTCAGCCTAGATCTGAAACTGAAAAAAACTGCTGCTCTATTTATAAAAAAAATCCCTAAATTGTACTTATTTATAATTAATCCACTTGTAATTGTACTTACACTGATACACTTTGCACAGATGAAGGTCTAGTATTGCCCAAAAGCTCTGCACATTTTTCTGGCTGTCCATTGAGATCCAGCCACTGATACCCACAGCATTGTTATTTCTTTCATTAAGGACGCAACTTAACAACAAACCACAAAGCCATGGGGAGTCAAGCCACGCATGCATTCCCCCTACTATACAGCAGTGACTGTTTTTATTAATAGAAATTACAAGAAAGTTGATTTATTATTTATAACACTTTATTTTAACATCGCATAGCCTGCATATACTTTTTTTCTTTTCTAGTTAGGCCTAGACTATCTAGGCTAGGCCTAACTAAATGTGAGGTCATGCAGTAGGCAAACACAGCAGCTTTTTAGCTACGATCTAGTACGTATTTAGGGTAATTTTAAGGTCAACCTGGATTTTATGAAACCCATGTTTAAGTACATCTTTCGGTCCAGTACTGTACGTAAAATGAATGTTCTACCGTAGTTGAATATGTATTATACATTATATATTTTTTTTTAAAGGAAAAGGCTTGGCAGACGAGGAGGTCTCAGAAGATGGAAAAGATGGAACTACTCAACCTGCAGTCCAATTTGAGAAGCGAAATAACAGCTAAGAATGGTGTTGTAGAAGAACTGAAGAAAGTTAAATATGCCCATTCGGCTCTCGAACAGTAAGTACAGATCTGCCTTGAACGGCATGACTTCACTATGATCTATGTAAAATCTTGGAACAAGTTGACAGGCTGAGGTTGACTCGTTCAGTTTCACATAATTTAAATTGTACTTAACATATAGAACTAAAGTGTTTACTTTACAACTAATACAGTTTATTTTTTAAAATGAATCGTTTATTTTCAGTAAATCACTGAAAACCGAGCAAGAAAATATAGAGCTTAAGTTACAGCTAGAAGAGTTGAAGGCAAAAGTGGAAGAACTTGAGTCAAAACTCAGAGTGTCTGAGCGTAAGTATATTTGTGTATGTCTACTGTATATAGTTTCAAGACCAGTCCTTTGCATTGTAGCATTTGCTTTTCCAACAATGAGAATGTATAATTGGGTTGTGGTTTTGGGACTGCATTTAACATAGGATGCAGTGGCTGATCCAGGATTTTGAATTGTAGGGGAAGGGCCTAACAATTGTAAATGTAGTTTTAAACATAAATTGTGGGCTGGGCGCGATTTTATTTTTCGTAAATAAGTTGGGAACTCCTTTTGTGAAACATAACCAAACTACATCCTAAATTTAAAGATGTATTGTCCCTTTGACTAATTCCAAAAAAATAAAAAATAAAAGATTTCGAAAAAAGGTGGGTCATTTTGAAGTATCATAATAGTTATTAACTATCACCAAAAATGTAAAAAAAAAAAATAATTTAACTGAAATACAGGCGTTTTTTTGTTTAAAAAATAACTTTGACTTCCAGTCAAAGTTTTTAATCAAAATATATCCCATAATGAAACGCGCTTGTTTGGCTACTCTGTATGCATAATCATAAAACTTCCTCATGATCTGTGTGAAAATACCTTCTTAACCGTGACAAGTTGTAAACAATCCTAATTTAGCATATGCATAATGCGTACTCATGGTTTGAAATCTTTGTTTATTTTCGCTCGTGACGATTTTCCAGATGAAATGTAATCAAACTAATTTACCTGTTAATTACGTAACCTTGTTGTTTTTGGCTCGAATTTTCGACTTAAAGTGAATAACTTTAATATTACTTTGATATGGCCACATTAAATTTAGAATATTTTGACCTTCATTTTTTTGTGTTTCAAGGAACAATACATCTTTAACTAAACTTAACCCTCTTAAATATCTCTCTCTCACTATAAAGTCAAAAGAAGTTGCTCATTGGATTCAAAGCCCATACATCGACATGTAAAGTCCACAGGACTACACAGACGTCTCAGAAAGAAGCATTTACATTAGTGAATTGTAGTTCTTGCGTCGCACCTTATGGATATGACTAATGAATATTTATGTTTATTTTGTGACGTTTCATGAGGGGTCCCCAACTTATTATGAAAAGAAATATCGTGACCTGGGCCCACACACATTTGGGATCTACCTATGGGATGAGTATCCCAAGGACAGTACATGTTATTTGCAAGCGTAGACAATGCTATAGATTGTAGAATGAGAATTTCCATCGTGCTAGTAGATTGATTCAGATTTAGATATGCATGTATTTTAATGTTTGCTTGATGTGTTTCTTTTCTCCTCTTCTTCAAACTTAGACTCTGAGGGCAATCAATTCTTTGATTTCTTGCGAGGCTCTTCGTTTTTCAGTGAAGCCAAATTAGACAATAAGGTAATTTGAAGCTAATTTGTCTATGATGATGGTAATGACCAAATTTTATTTATGGAAGTAAAACAAAATAAAAAAAAACTAATTTGTTGCCTAAAATTGAGTTGTCTGAAAAGTAAATAAATTTACTGCATGCAATTATCTAATGTAGTTTGTGTTTTTAAGACACTTTTATATATTGTGAGGAGATTGCCCGCTATGGAATGTTAATATAGTGTCCATCAATGATTTAGACAAACTCTTCCAATAGGTGTCGTATATATGTTACAACTATCTATTTAGCATTAAATTAAGAATGAATTAAATATATGTATATATTCCAAATAGTGCTACTATGCCGCCATACGTATTAAATATATAGTGCATTGGTTAGGGTAATGTTACCTTATATTTTAATGAATTGTTATGGTACTAAGCCATAATAAACTCTGTATTACTCTTTTTGCATGACTTTCCCAATTTGTATTAATAGATATTAGATGATGTAGATTTCGAACCAATTATGGAGACATCTGAAAATGTTGTGGAGGTGGATAGCGAAGTGAACGTTTCAGTGAGTTCTCATAAATTGTGTAGCCGGCAGTGTCCACTGGCAATTCATTTGGTGTGCCTAATCGGCGATCATCATTGTGTTTACTTTATGAATTTCATAGTGCATTTATTTTATGGTACCGACTCCCGAACCACTTCTTGGTTTATGCCCAAGTACCAAAATATATTTGGTTGAACACCCATATATATTATTTTATTGAAAATTATACCAATATATGAGAGTTTATTATTATTAGAGGGTTAATACACCTGTCATTATGTCCAATCTGTTTTTTCTAACATTCTGATACACCAATATCAATATATCCAATCAGTATGTGAGAAAAACCTAATAGAGCATATTATTTCAACTAGTCAATTTTTTTGTTTTACTATGCAGAAAACAAATATACCATCTCCTCAAGGAAAACAAAATGCTGGACGTCTGGAACCCAAAGCACATACGTTTGAAGTGAAATCATTTCATAGTCCTACTAAGTGTATGCATTGTACCTCGCTTATGTTGGGACAAGATAGGCAGGGATTAGCATGCAATGGTACGTATTCAATCTTAGTTGCCCATTGAGCAAGTTATTTTTAGGTTTTTACTAGCCCATAAGATAAGTAAATATCTAAATCTATAAACTCTGTCTACACCATCAAACTAGTTTGACAAAAAAAGTATGATGTGCCCAAATATGGTAGTGATATGATCAAATATGATATATGATATGATCAAATTATGATATGACTTGTCCATATATGGACACATCACATTGTGATATAAAGTTGGATAGTGTAGAAAAGGCTTTAGTTACTTGATTTAATGATCTTGGAGTGGTCTTCAATGTATGTAAGACTTCTACTGGTCAAGTCCTGTGAATTACAATTTAAAAAAAAAGAAAAAATAGTTAAGATTGCTGGGGACAGACAGACAGACATACTAACCACATTTTGTTTAAAACTAATGTTTTATCTATGTTACTGCAAGGATGACTCTTTGTTTCTGAGCTAATGACGAAATTCATTTTGTCCTCTAAGAAGTTCTGAGCAGTAAAATTATATTTTTGAAAGCACTGAAAAAGAAAGGAATACCAAATACCATGTACAATTATCTATAAATGTCATTGTTAACAATTTTTACATTCTTTATCTTTTTTGTAAACAATATTTATCTTTGAAATGTGTAGTAAATTTTCTTCTTTTTTTTTAGTTTGTAAGTTTGTTTGCCATTCATCATGTGCGGAGAAGACGCGTGGTGTTTGTCCAATGCCACCAGACCAAAGCAAGCGGCCACTCGGTATTGATCCAAACCGCGGTATCGGTACAGCTTACGAAGGGTACGTTAGTATACCAAAACCTGGTGGTGTTCGCAAAGGTTGGATGAGACAACATGCTGTAGTGTGCGACTTCAAGCTGTTTTTATTTGACATGGCTGAGGGTCGTGGCGGTGCGTCCACTAATAAGATCACACACGTCATTGATATGAGGTACCTTTTTGTTACACTAGAATAAATTGTTTATTTGAGTACAGTTAACTTTCTATATACTTGAAACTCCATCATCAAAGGTCAGCTCACAATTGTTCTATTTGAAGAGTTAACTGTACATCATACGGAAAGTATAAACGTTTTCTTATATGATACTGCTGGGATGATCTCTTTGTGTTTCTGAGTTCGTGATGAAATTCATTTTGTCCTCTAAGAAGTTCTGAGCAGTAAAACACATAAAATTGTTTTTGTTTTTTGAGATTTGCTTTTAATACAATTATGTTAATGTTGGGCCAAGCTTGTTTAGTTCTATGACAATGTTATTATGTACAATGTATTTTTCTAGGGACGAGGATTTTTCTGTTAGTTCAGTTCTACCAGCTGATGTAATCCATGCCAATAGGAAAGATGTGCCATGTATCTTCAAAGTAAGTAACAACAATATTTATTTGCTTGTTAAATATGAACTTATTTTATTATTTACTTAAATTATATGCGAGCCAAAATAGCTGAGCAGTTAAGGCAGGGACACTGTTTACATACCTAAAGAGCCAACGATATCGGCATGAGTTTGAGGCTGACTCGTTCCTAGTTCTGGTGGTGGAACAAGTCTCCTCAGATAAGGACTATAAACTGTAGGTCCAGTGTACACAGTTATAACCTGTATGCACTTTAAAGAACCCAGTTCATCATTTGGGACGAATATGGTGTTACCCCTAGTGAACTGGTTCACAAATTAGCCCCTGTATCAGAGGGATTACCACCTATAATCTGATGGGACAGTGATTAACTTACTATTGGTAATCCGCGGCCACATGTGCATAAAGAAATAAAATAAAAAGATATAACATGATATAAATATATTTTACAGGTGTCTGCTTCGCAACTAAATCCACCCAGGCTGCAAGCCCAACTTCTACTGCAAGCGGACACAGAGGCAGATAAACACAAATGGGTACATGCCTTAAATGAATTAGTTCGCATTTTACGCAAGAATAAACTCCCAGATACGTCCGTGTTTCATGCCAAGGAAATCTACGATAGTTCATTACCGCTTGTAAAGATTACGCAGTGTGCGGATATTGTAGGTGAGTGAAGCACTATTATGTGTTGGTATGTATGAAAATGAAAATAAAAAAAGTAAAATTGTATTAAAGATATATTGGCCCCCCGGAAAAAAATAATTAATAAAATTGTTTTTGTTTAATGTCAAGATATTAGTTATTCACTTTGACCAAAATTTGGGGGAAATAAACAATATTTACCTGATAAAACTATTATTTTAAGAGAAAAAGTCAACTGACTGCCATTGTCTGGAAGTCAATGTGTTCTGGGTAAATTTAACTGTTTATTTTGTCTTTGTAAAGCAAAATTATTTTTCTTTTCAAATCAAATTATTCTTTTTAAATCAAATTATTCTTGCAGATGGAAATAAATTTGTAATGGGGACAGATGATGGGTTATACACAGTAGAAATCTCAACTGGTTACATAGTGAGGGCAGACAGTAAAAGGGTTTATCAAGTCAAAGTTTTAAAGGAGGACCAGTTAGTCATTGTGATATCAGGTAAATTGAAACCAATCTAATAGTGCCTGGAATTTGAGGATTTTAGGGGGCAGGTCCAAAGACTTGTAATAATTGTAATAAGACTATGTAGAGCATCTTGTGTATATGTTTGTCTTGTGAACCTCTGGGGGTCCCTAATGATCAGCAATAGCTGGATGGATCACCCTCATTAAATATGGTTATATAAAAAAAAAAGTTGGCCTCCGATTTTTCGTTAATTTGTGGAACAGCAAAGCAAAATTAGAAAGAATCAAATGGTCAATTTATAGTATTGTATTGTTGCTTGTAAATAGTTTTTAGCTTTTAATTATTAATAATTAATTATAGTTTAGTTATTCATGTCTTTTTATTTTCAATATGTTCTGTTTTGTTTCTTGGACCGCACCACATATCATGAGTGCCACCGATTCAAAGGTGCATGGTCAACAAATAAAAATTATTAAAAAAATTAATAACTATGAACTTCCTAACACAATACAGGACAGCAAAGTAGCAAAAATAGGTCTGGTAGGCGGAAAAAGGAAAATACAGTTTTGTACAAAAATGTATAATGATAAATGAACTTTGATGTTATTCCCAAAATATGTGAATTTTAATCATTTTGGACCATAATTATGCCTACACTATCAAACTAGTTTAACAAAAAAAGTGTGATGTGGCCAAACATGGTAGTGATATGACATCATAGTGTCCATATATGGACACATCACATTTTTTGTCACATAAAGTTTGATATTGTAACAGGGCTTAACATGTGTTTGTTTTAATAATTTTTAATATGTTTATTTTATTAATTACAGGAAAAGGAAGGCATCTTCGTCTGTTTCCAATAGCAGCCCTTGACCAGGACGTGAATAGTATAAAAGTAGAAGAACCGAGAGGCTGTAGTATGTTCACTACTGGCCGGATACGTCAAGGATCCACGAATTGCTTGTGTATCGCGACACGTCGACATGTTTTAGTCTATGAATTGAATCGTACGCGAGTACGACATAGAAAGATTAAGGACATTGCATTACAGCAGGCAGTTCAATGTATGGAGGTGTTTGGTGGAAGGCTTTGTGTTGGTCACACGTCCGGGTTTGGTCTGTATACAATACAGAACGAAGGAACGCATATGCAATGTAAGTTAAATGAATTTGAAATTATCAATTTATGGTTTTCACAAATCTATTTTACTTATTTAAAATTATGTAAATGCGTGTTACTGCTGCCTGGGGCGTCCCATCAAATGTGATTGAGGTTGTTGTTGGAATCCCCCGGGTCTAGCATGCGTGTTATTTTTTGTTTTTATTGTTCATGTAAAATCCGGAATGAATTGAATTGAACTACTAACAATAAATATTTCTTTCCATGAACTGGTATAAAAATAACAAAGTTTTAAAATATTTGTATCTTATAATAGTAATTAGTTTTTGTTTTAATTTCAGCGTTGGTGAACCCAGATGACCCTTCGTTGGCCTTCATTACATCATCACCTATGGACTCATTAGCAGTTGTTGAACTTAACTCAAAAGAGTATTTGCTTTGTTTTATGAGTATGTTTTAACATTTCATTA
This sequence comes from Antedon mediterranea, assembly GCF_964355755.1. Taxonomy (NCBI): domain Eukaryota; kingdom Metazoa; phylum Echinodermata; class Crinoidea; order Comatulida; family Antedonidae; genus Antedon; species Antedon mediterranea. Next base: position 6,870,332 of record NC_092679.1, on the reverse strand, counting down.
TATAGGTTAATACAGCATAGCTTTATACAGTAAAGTAAATTAATATCTAATTCAAATTCAGTATCTATTTTGTATTCAATTCAAATTATTTCAGATGAGAAAACTGTTCTTGTAATGTGGCTAACATTTCATTATTTTTTTGTTAATATCTGTAAAACTCTGTTTATACTATTAAACTTTATAAAATGGGATGTGTCCATATATGGACATGATGATGTCATATTACTACCATATTTGGAATCCTCACACTTTTTTGTCAAACTAGTTTGATAGTGTAGACAGAGGATAAGATAGCTTTATACAGTAAATTCAAAATCTTGTATTGTGGCTAAACTTTTAGAAGTTTGCAGTTCATTTCTAGTTTTTATGATAACATTACCTAATGTATCTGGTTTTTTTGTAGCTGTTGGTGTATATGTTGACTACAATGGCAAGAGATCAAGACAGACAGAACTGATGTGGCCATCACCTCCAACTGCAGTCTGTAAGTTGATTTATTTTATTAAGAAATGATTTCCTCAAGTTTATAAAAAAGTTATGTATGTGAAAGGAAAAAAAAAAGCAGTGAGCCTTCCCAATTTATATTGTAACAATTATATATTAATATTATGTATCTTCTTTGTCAAAATAAATTTATTTATTTTATTTATTTATTTATTTTATTCAGTTCACAACCAACAGCGATGAAACTGCCACTAACAGGTTGAATCTAAACATAATAAACTATAATAATGAATTCAACAATAACATAAACAAACATTATAGAGAATATAAATATAATATGATATTATATAAATGTGAACATGAATGAATAAATGAATGAATAAGTTAAACACTGTTGAAATTGTTTATATTGTATGTCCACCACCCAAGGGAAGAACAACCATGCGTTGATCTGGTGGTTAAATAAAGTTGATTTGCAGCCTCTACCTACTGCAATGCAGTTAAATGTTTTCCTTTTCTTATCATCTCAGTGTTGTGAGTCTATATACATTATACCACCCTTATAAATATAATGTAATTTGTTGTGATTTTAGGTTATGCAAAACCATATTTGATTGTGTATAGTGAGACGTCCGTAGATGTATTCGACATTGAAGAAATGCAATGGGTTCAGACAATACCAATTAAAGGGGTAAGAATTTGTTTGTGGCCCTCATTAAATTTATACGATATGCTCTATACTGCTGCTGGTTTTCATATTTAAAATAAATTTCTTCTAAAATTATTATTAGAAAATTTCACACTGGTTATAAAGTGAGCATAATTCTAAAATTATTCAATAAGAAAATTTCACACTGGTTATATAATGGATATGTGTTATTATATTATCTAGGTTAAACCATATCTTCAATCATTAATGATAAACTGGTATTTAATTAAAGTTTAAATAATTAATTTAATTAAAATGTACTCTTTTTGTTGTAGACACGAGCGCTTAGTCACGATGGAAGGTTAAATCTGAGTTTTGTGACAGACTTGCACCAACCACGTCTTGTATACCTCAAAAACAAGAACTCTGGTGAGAATACTACAATTTATAACTCTTTGAATAATTCTCTACAAGTATTTCAATAATGGTAACGAATTCAAATACATATCGAGCAAGAAACCAAATTAAAAAAAAAAACACTTTTTTGATTAAATATTGATTGATTCATATCTATTTGTATGCCAAATTAAAATGAATACATATTGGTAAAATTTTTTGATTGTTTATTTATTATTTATTCTTTATATTGGGCAAAGACTGTTCTCCCAGAGGGCTCAGTGTATATATGATGCGTTTGTGACAGTGGCTGTGTGTGAACTAGTACATCTCCCCCCCCCCCCCCCCACTACTCGTCTCGAAAGATGTACTAGTTTCTTTAAAGTGCACATGAACCAGATGTGTACACTGGACCTACGGTTTATAGTCCTTATCCGGGAAGACTCTTTCTACCACCAGAACCATGAAGCGATTGAGCCTTGAACCCTTAATATTAACTGTATTTTTATATTTGTTTTATAGATGATAAAGGTCTTGAATTACCAGAAAGACCATCAAGAGATCGTAAAAAATTGTCATTCAAGAGCAAAGAGGAGATAAAAAGGTACGTATAAAGCATGGAGGTTACTAGAAAAAATAAATACAGGTCAACAAACTGTATAGTTGGACTACTTGCAGGTCAGCAACACTGACAGCCAATTTCCACATACAATCGTTAACGGTAAGCAGTATCTGTACTATTCTAAGCATTTTTTACTTCATTTCATAATATTTATTTACAAACGCTGACAAAAAAGGTAAAGAAAAATAACATGCAAATAATATAATGATAGCAGAAACCGACTGTTGTGTGTAGTCATTAGTCATAAGGAATAACATAGATTCATATTTTCTTTGATTGTAGTTTTATGTCAAGGTAGGTTGTTGCTAAAATAAACATTTATTACCAATATTGAATGACTGTGCATATTACATTTTATATCTTCCTTGATTAAAGTTTAAGATCAAGGTAGGAAATTTTAAAAAAATCAATAGTTATTTTATATTGTGTTGTATTTCAGGACTATTAATAAGAAGTCAATGATATCTGCTCCATCAAACTTCAACCACTTGGCACACATGGGTCCAGGAGATGGAATACAGATTCTCAAGGATTTACCGGTTAGATCCAGTTTTTTTTTAACTTTCAAAACAAATAATTAACCAATCAAATTTGCTATACTTTGAAATTAAATTTACATGATATATTAGTTTATTAACAATCTTCAGAGTTGATAACCAATGCAGATCTCATTAAAAAAGAGCTGATATTTGGAGTTCTCTGTAAATCTAAATAATATATGCAAAAATATAACTCAAATTCTATGTATGTATCAAGAATGACAATGGTCTATTTAACTCCACTCCATCTCGTTAAATAGACCATTCCATTTTTCAACACTTAAAAATATTCTATCCATTGCACTCGCACACATTGATTATTTGTATAAGACCAGAATGTAGAATTCTTTTCATTAAAGCAATGTTAACAAATATGAAAATAGATGGTAATACCTTCTTGACGATTTCCTCGTTCCTTACACAAACAACTTCTTCAGAATAATTATTCACTTGTGATTACAAACTAGATGACCTGTAATAATTTACCTTTACTAAAAACTTTAGATAAACAAGCAACAAGAGGAGGTACCGCACGGAATGGAACGAGTAAAAAGCATGTTCCAACCAGCTGGTCCACCACCGGTACCCGCTAATAAACCTGTCGGACGGCAAAGACCTCACACGACTATTCAGTTGGGAGGGAGTAAAGTAGACACGAACAACGTGAATGGTAATGAACGCCCTCCCAGTCCAAAGATGGAAATGCACTCGCCTGAGGGCTTTCTGCCGCGATCCGACATGAGTTTATTCGGAGAAGACTTTACATTTACGTCAAGTCACAGGTTGTCATTAGGTAAGGATGATACAAGTAGTGGTGTGTCTTCTAGTGGAACCTCAAATAACTCTAATTTCTGATTCATGAGAATTCCCTCAAAAACATATATTATATATATTTTTAATTATGTTTGACTTTGTCTTTTCATTATTGAAGTAAAGCCCTCTCTACACTAATAAGCTAGTTTGACAAAAAAAGTGTGATGTGCCCAAATATGGTAGTTATATGACATCATGTTCATATATGGTCCGCATTTTGTAGTGTAGACAGAGCTTAAAGATGTATTGTCCCTTGAAACACAAAAAAATGAAGGTCAAAATATTCTAAATTTAAAGTGGCCATATCAAAGTAATATTAAAGTTATTCACTTTAAGTCGAAAATTTGAGCCAAAAACAACAAGTTTACATAATTAACAGGTAAATTAGTTTGATTACATTTCATCTCGAAAATCGTCACGAGCGAAAGTAAACAAAGATTTCAAACCATGAGTACGCATTATGCATATGCTAAATTAGGATTGTTTACAACTCGTCACGGTTAAGAAGGTATTTTCACACAGATCATGAGGAAGTTTTATGATTATGCATACAGAGTAGCCAAACAAGCGCGTTTCATTATGGGATATGTTTTGATTGAAAACTTTGACTGGAAGTCAAAGTTATTTTTTTACCAAAAAAACGTCTGTATTTCAGTTAAATTTTTTTTTTTTCGAAAAATTTTTGGTGATAGTTAATAACTATTATGATACTTCAAAATGACCCACCTTTTTTCGAAATCTATTATTTTTTATTTTTTTGGAATTAGTCAAAGGGACAATACATCTTTAAGAGAAGTTCATAATTGTACTATTTAATCGTTTAAAATCTTTGAAAAGATACAAAACAGTATTTTACAGTACTTTGATGACTGTATGAAATAAAATACAATAAACCCATTCTGCCAAAAGGTTTCCAAGGTCTAACCTGGTTTCTTGGCCATATTGAGTGGTTTGAATATGAACACATTTTTCAAATTTATTATATTTAATCAAAATAACAAATTGTAAAAACTATATTTTCATATGCCTGATCTCTTAATAATATTTACCAGCGAGTTTCAAATTTATAATGTTTTCGATTATTAATTGTTTGAATTATCATTAGTGGAAGTTGATATGGATAAATATATATATATTCAAATCATCTTATTGTTAATATTATTTTATGTACAAATGTATAATACAGTAATAAGATTTAGTGTGCAATACAATAATATATCATTGTCTCAATCATTACAACTTTTCAACTAACCATCATCTTCCTAATTTTCACATTAGTAGACATTTTTCCACATATTTTATGCTGTTATAGCAGATTTTGGCTTTAAAAAAATTCTGCGTCCTTTGTAATGAATAGGGACTGGTAAATTGCATCAGAGCATAAACATGTTCCAAGCATTATAGTATAATAAACATCTTTGCCTTTGCAATGTATGAATTTGACATAAATGCAGAAGCTATCACAAAGCTAATTGTGTTGTGAACATGTGCAGATACTTGTTGCACCCTATTGCATTGTCCACATACATTATCATTTCACAGCATTTGCCTCTCATATTTTATCAATAACATAGGTTTAATCATTTTCTATCTGTTACGCTTGAATGCTTTCTGTAGATTGTTGCTTTGCCATGTTATTTCATTTCACTCATTCTTCCATTAGGTTCAAATAACAGCTCCAGCTCACCGCCAACTCCGCAGAGGACAAGTTTTGCGGAAGCTGACCAAGGCTCGGCAGGTTCGGGCTGGGATAGCGAAGACAAAACGTCAAACTAATTCATCATCTATTGTTCATAAACCATTTCTGCCATATTGGACCTTGTGCGGACCCTTTGCTTTTATGTAATCGTTTCACCAACTACTGCTGTTGCTAAAATGTATATGAACATCAACTTGCGCTTTTCTCTAATCTGCTATTTTAAGTACGAAATCTTTCTTCCGGTTAAAGACCTCTTTTGGGTGCGGTGTGGCAGCTTAGATAATTTATATTACGTGTAAAGATTTGGTCTTTAATTGGAGGGCGAAAAACAATTGCTATTTCATCTTTGTTAATAACATTTTTTATCTTTAAAGTTGCTTGTAAATGAATTTTAACGTTTGGTAAAACTGCTGATTAAGTAATGACATACATACAGAAATCATGTTGAAAAAATTTGAATATAAAGTAATTAATTATGAATAAATTACTAGATAAATTAACACCAATGGTAATATTTGTGTGCGTGTGTGTGTGTACTTAATAGATATACAACATCGTTGGTTGATATATTTAGGGCCATAAGTGATGCTGGATATCTATTTCCAGGGGAGATTTAGTACAAACTAAGATTTAGACAAAAACAAAAAAGCATGGAGTGTGTGGCTGTGTGTGATTTAATTGGACAAGAAGTGAGAATTAGTTTTCACCCAATACTCTTATATATAATATACAGTGAATTTATTTAAGACATTTAAGTAGAATGCTTGCTTTTCTTTTTATATCCTTACATTTGAAAATGATATGTACTCCAGGAACTAACATTAAAAATCATGGTTAATTTAATGGTATATTGCAGGGCAAATATAGCTATTTGGTTTGCTTTTAATTTTAGTTGATTTATTTAAAACGGACATTAGAATTCTACAAAGAGTGCTTGGTGTATTATATATCAACTCGGTGCTGCGTATGGTGAATTTTTTTTTTTATCCTGTTGGTGGCTGTATTTAAAAAAGGACAATGTAAACAATGCATGCATGATATCTCAATGCTAGCAGCAGGGTCAAGGTGTTAAGATACCTTGATATTTTTATTTATAGGAGCTACGGATTGTTTTGTGTCTTAGTTGTATAGTTTTATTACATGTGCGTGAGACATGGTCTTCCAACTGACAAGACATTATTATAAAACACATGAAATGCATTATTTTATTTTTACGACTCAAAATAACGGTATTCAGTTGATTTAAGCAGTAATTAAGTTATAATAATTATAGGGAGATTTTGATTTGGGATGACCTACCAGTCGTGTCGTCAGCTGGATCAAAAACTGTGTATAATGTATAATAATAAAATAATGTATATAATATGCACAGTGAATCAACATGACATAGTTTGGTCATCGCAAATCAAAAGCTGCCTAATAACTGCACCCTTAGAATCTGGATTGATGGTTAGCTTTTTGCTATTTAATACACTTCATGTGAATAAAACTGTAAAAACTAATTGTCATCCTCTGCGTCTACTCTGTGACTTCGTTTTTGTACGGTTTTCAAATTTGGTTTTGTTCCTCTGAAAAAAAGAAAAATGAATCAATTTTTATATGCTGAAATTGAAACTGTTCCTAAAGGTCTTTCCTAGTTAATTTAAAAATAAAATATTCCACCCTCACAAAAAAGTGTGATGTGCCCAAATATGGTAGTGATATGACATCATCATGTCCATATATTGGCACATTTTTTTGTCACATAAAGTTTGATAGTGTAGACAGAGCATTATTCCCAAGAAGAACACTGTGTATGCTGTGAGACAAGCAAAGTAGTACCTTCTCCATATTCTTGGTTCTATCATGTTACGTCTTTCATATTCCTTGTAACGTTCCTTCAGCCCATCTTGCTCTGGCTGTGAAAAATATTTAAATTATAATTGTTAAAATAGCAATAGTATTAGTGCAAAACATAAGGGCTGAGTGTACTGCCTTCTTACACCCGGTTTAAAAATATTTTAAAAAATGATTAGTGTTTAACAAACCTTAAATTCCCTTAAGCTGGAAACCAGTTCTTCACTCAATTTAAACGTTATTGGAGCAGGCTCATATCTGAACAAAATTAAGGAATCTATATTATAAAACTTGGGTTATTTCATTGATGCGGTTTAAAGCACCTTGACTGGTCCTATCATTGATCAAGGGCTTCTCGTCCAGTGCCTACCTTGACCACAGAAAAGGCATGGGCCAATGTGTCTGAGGCATATACTAGATGCAGGGGCTGCCATAAGATTCAGCAGTGCTGATTTCAAATACCCAATGGGACCCCAGCTCCATATACAGCACCCAATATTCCCTTCTATGAGAAGCTATATTATACATGTGGTAAGTGGCTCATTTAAATAGTAAAGGATACTTATGTGGCCCGATTTGTTTCGTCTGATTTGCTTGTTGCTTCTTAATTGCCAACCTCTTGGATTTTTTCTGATTCATTAGATCTTCTCTCTGTTTTATTTCATTTTTTATGGCTTTCAATCGATAAACTTGATGCATCTTAATATTATCATCCTTTCCTTTTTGTATTTTATCTTCCTGTCAATCATAATAATATTATAGTAATATATTTTGGATTTTAATGCATTCATATTAATTGATTCCAAAATAGATACTGAGCCACTGAAATATTCACCAATCACAATGTACAAATAAAAAAATATTAAATAAAAGAAAGCAAGATAAAAAAAAAGATGTTGATATATTCATTCAAAAACAGGAAGTACTGTCTCCATGTATGAATTGTTTTGTTTCAAATAATAAAGCTCTCTGATTGGTTGAAAGTCACTTTCAGTTGAGTATAGTCTGCCAGCCAGAAGTGTGACAGTGGCTACAAATTGGATGGACTATTACCAAAGAATTGCCTGGAAATTAATATTTGCTGCTTAATTGTTAGTGTCTAAACTTCAAACATTTATAGAGTGACTATAAAGCAATCCAAATAGCAATCCAGCAATACAAACCAAGAAGATAAAACCATTACTAGGCCTAACCTAGGCCTAAGTTCAGTAGGCTGGGCCAAGCAAAGAAGGTAAGTCTCTTAGAGTACTGTAAGCCTAGCTTAGTAGGCCTAGCTAGGCCCAATAAAGCTAGTTGGCTAGGTCTCTACTTTGGCATTAGCTTAGCGTAGCCTAGGCTATCAAAGTCTGTTTCATAACTAATATTAGGCCTGCTTCTGACTTATATAATTGTATAATACTATATTTATTAATAATAGTTATACTGTCTTTAATACTTTCTAATACTTAATATCTTTCTTTAAATATTATTTTTAAATACATTGATTTAGGTTTAGTATAGGCTGGCTAAATATGTCTTTCAATAATTAATATAAAATTTCTTCTCACAATTGTATATAATGGTTATACTGTAAAAATAATATATTATTAAAATATTTAATATTTTTAAATACCATTTGTTTCAATTTGGCTTCTTTTTGCCGTTGAAGACGAGTTTTCTTCTTGCTTGTTTTGCCAACATTATCATCATCTGCATTCCCGTCTTTGGTAGAAATATTTTGTTTTTCACCATCAGCATTAAATAGCCCCTCAGACATTTCATTCAACCAATTTGTCTTAAACGAAAAGGATTAAAATACCCTTTATTAATCTAGTCTTCTATTCTGTATTTAGCATAAATATAAAAAGTTGCCTTCACCAACAGTAGAAAATGACTGTAGTACCAGTGGCTACAGTACTTTTAGGCCCCTAGTTCAGGAACCCTAAGTGACCCTGTAACGCTGGATGCCTTAGATGTCTAACTTTTTTCAACATATTTTAAAGTCTGTTGTTTCCTCTGGGCTCTGCTCAGGAGCCCCTGTAAGCTCCAGGGTCCCTGGGTTTAACCAAATAGCGCTCATAACCTCCACTTATTAGTACCTGTTGTTCATTAGCATCTACTGTTGAGAATGCATGCCATCTTTTAAGTTTTTCTTCTTTCTTCTCACAAGCTACAGCTTCCACAAAAGCATCTTGTAACAAATTCTTAAAAATAAAATTTAAAACATTAATTTATAAATTCATTACATTGATAGCAGATTCACATTTTATAAATAAGTCAAATACAGCAATCTAACAGGACACTGAGCCAAGATAGTAACCCTTGCCAAGATAGGAACTCGTAACAGTCCTTTGATCTTATGTCTGGCAAACACCAACAGTACTGTACAATGTAAATACATTCTCTAGGGCGCAGTGTCTGTTAAGGGGCGTGGAACTGATAGTGTCGCAGCCACATATAAACCATTTGCTCTCTAGAGCTTAGCATCCTAGAACACTCTACAAAGAAAAGGAGATTTGAAACTCACCTGATGATCCTCAAAAGAGGGGTTATATGATCCTCCTGCTGGCACCATCTCAGACTCTGGTACTGGTGTTTTAGAAAGGTGTTGACGTCGACACTAAACAAAATTGATCACTTCATTATACCCTTAATAATTCAATTTAGTTCATTTCATTTCTAATAATATCTAATATACACTGCAACTATGACACTTCAACAAAATTAGGCCAATAAAGTATTGATAAGCAATAACATGTACTATGTATAAACATATTAACCTTTACACGTCTTTTCCTTGTAATAGTTACAAAGTGTCCACCATCATCAGGAGATTGCACATTATCGATTTCTCCACCTGTATGGAAAAGAATCAGTTAACTTAAAAAAAATAGTTATAAATAATAATAGCCTTGATTTATAAAGCGCCTAATGTTGTGAAACCTCTAAGCGCTGTACATATTATCACCCTGGTCAAACACATAATGGAAACATACTCCCATAAATTCAGATAGTAATCAGTGCAAAGTTGTGTCTTGATCTAAACGGGTTCCCATTTGTACACCTGGGTGGAGAGAGGCAAACCTAAAGTAAAGTCTCTTGCCCAAGGATACAAGCAATGCGTGTATAGACTTACCCGACCACAAATCATACTGCTGCCTTCCATTCTCTCTTGCTTTGACCGCTTCTTGTCTGTTTTGTTGATACTTCTTTTTTTGTTGAGCAGCACTTTGCAGTCTTTGTTTCTTTACTGGACCAATTATTCCTTTTCTTTCTGCTTCTTCTTTCTCCAATGTTCTTTTATTCTTCTTGAAAGGTTTCTTGTATGTTGGACTGAATATTCATAAGAAATACAAAAATAAACATTTTATTAATTTTATATTATTATTATTTAAATTAGTCGAGGACTTTGTACAGTAAAGTAGTTCGCACTAAATTTTAACTGACCTGTGTACTGGTGATATTGATGGATTCGGCCGGAGGTTTCGATGACATTTCAGCGGCTTCTCAATTTGTGCCTTCCTCTTTCTTTTACCTCTTAGAGGTTCTATAAAATTATAATGATTATTCGTATTTGTTTAAATGTAATCAAATTGTTTGGAACAAATCCTAATTAAAAAAGAGATAATATCCATTTTATTAAATTAGCTAATAATGTTGTGATGTATGGATGGTGCTTGATCTACTGTACTTGTGAGAATGTATACCTTCTTCAACAATAGGCTTAGATTCCACAAAAAACAATTTATCATCAGTCTTCTCTGACACCAAACCACTGTAAAAAAAAAGGAAGATCATCAGAATCATTTCAAGTTTAGTTTATATTATTTTATACTTGTTGTTTACTTGTTCTTGCTATCTACTGTTACTAACTATTACATTAGGCCTACTAGTACTATCATTAACTATTTTTCAATATAGCCAAAACTACGATAGGTCTAAATCAAGTACAGTTTAATACTGTAATTGTCAATTTTCCGGGGTGAACCGACCCCTTCCCCTCTGGAGTTGTGTTTATCGGCTGGCATAGCACCTTTTTCCGTATAGATTGTAAGCCTAGCTAGCAACGTCCAGCATATTTGACGAACATACCCTGTTCTTTGCTGTAATCTTTGATCTTCAAGAAATTCTTCTACATCTTTGATATTACTATGTTTTCGCCATGCTTTCTTTCTGTTCTTTGCAACTCGTTTTCTTGGTCCTATCTTGGTTTTAGATTCAGTCATTTTCACCAAAAAAATATCAACACGATTGTCGCTGGTTAAAAAAGAACAACCACGTTGTGCTCTAGTAAGTTAAAGGTCACGCTGTGCTCAATGAAGCGCGAGTAAGCGCAACTGCGTTGTGAACGGCGCCCGCTGGGTACCCCTCCGACCGAACGAGGGCGTCGCCCCGATAGCTTGATTTGCATACAAATATATGCAAATATGCTTGATATGCAAATGTTAACGTGGGACCTCGACGCCGCCCGAACCGGTCTATTCGAAGCAGGAACTGAAGAGAGACGGACATAACGAACTTGACCAATATATTTGGATTTGCTGCTTTCGGATACTTGTGTGATTTAGGACAAGCGGGACTGTTAGGTAAGCCTAGTAGCTTTAATTATCAGGCCATTCCAGCACCAACCTAAATTCACAACATTGGCGCTGCGAGCAAAAGCTCGGAGTATATATTTTTTTTTTTTGGAGAGGCGGGAACCTTGATTGCTTTGCATTCTTAACGTGATCGGGTTGATCGCGAGGTATTTCGTCCTCCGAAACCTATTAACTTATTGTGCTTACGGTGCATTTGTTAGTTTATTGAAGTTGGTATATTTATTGAAGGTATAACATACCGGTAAAGTTAATCACGCAGTACAGTATTGTGGCATTTGGATACTTGCTGATTAGCGTATCGACGGGGTAGTCGATGCGTACCGGGAGTTGTATTTATTTTGCTATAGTTGAAGTATTAGTGGGCAGTTTATTAGGCCGTATCACCTGGTGGGGTATTAGGCGTGGCCGTTGAACTGAGTGGCACCACTAATTTTTAACCTTGATTGGTTTTTTTTGATAACATCTTTTTTCGTCCGTTAGTCAGGTTTTTAATCTTGAGAAATTATACTGGCTGTGCGTATTACTATTATATTGTGATGTTAACCTCACCGTGGCATTATCGCTCTCCTTTCTTTGCATCGGGGGAAGGTTTAGTGGTGAGTGTTGTTAAACTGTATTGACGTCTTTTTGAATAATCTAGTTGCTTTTCATTGCAGGGTTGCTGGTGAAATATTTATTATATTTGCATCTCCAACAGCCATTTTGCAATATTGTGTGTGTGTTACTGCATTTGACGATATTTGATTCTACTGTTGGGCCTGTAATCTTTTATTACGTCTGGCGGTATTTTAATTTGTATCTTACTCTTTGCTTAATAACATGTCATACACTGTAACTAGATTTAGGAGCATAACCCAATAGAAGAGAGACAATTTTTAGATCATGTCGTCTAATAAGGTTCTAGTTAACTTTTGCCCAGTGCAAAACCTTCATGGAGTCCCTAATGTAGGGAAGAAACGAGCAACTAGAATAATTAAATGGCGGGCTACCCATGGCAACATTACGCCCTCTAATATTAACCAGATACACGGAGTAGCTGGTACTGCCAGGTTAGTTGACTACCTGGATTTTCAGCCGAATCCGAGTTTAGGGGAGGCGTAGGCCAGATGATTGATAATGTGTCACCTCTAGTGGAAAAGCAAAATAGAGCGGCCAGAAAGGGGTCGCAGGTCTCACAATCTGTAGATATGGAAGGGGCATACCGGGGGAAAAATGACGGGGGCCATAGTGGTCGATACCACGTCCTCTCATCGCCCCAGGCTACTCCTTTATTAGACGTACCAGGTACGTATTATACTGCAGGACCTGCTAGTGATCCTCGTTACCTCGAAGGTGGCTTATATGCCATCCACCTCCGCTGGGCGTTCTGACCAGGATAGGAGTAAGAGTAGGTCAACACAACGTATGAGGGGTAGTACATCAAAAAGCCATCTCCAATAACCTTAGACTCGTGTTTTAGCTCTAGGGAGGACGAGGAGGAAAGACTCCCCAGGAGACTGTCTAGAACCCCTAGGTCTAAAACTAGGGCTCGCCGGCGATCTCCATCGACCAGCGATAGTGACCTTAGTAGAGATGGGGCTGATTGATACTGATAGTAGCAGGAGTATAGAGAGTCGGATAGACATAGTGCAGGGGCTAGGACAGCAGTAGAGAGTGTCTTAGGGCGGCTACCCCGAGAATCAGGCACTACGAAGGCCGGCAGGGTATTTTAGAACGGAGGAGGATGCGTAAAAAAGATATACCTAGGTCTCTAACGTTTAGGGGGAGGGGAGACAACTGGTCTTTTTTTAAGCGGCGGTTGGCTTCATTTATAGAGGAGCAGGAACTCACAAACCGTGAAAGTAAGGACGTCCTTACTTGGTGTTTAGACGGGGCGGCGGCTGAGTTCTATGTGATCTGATAGAAATGGACGCTGATATGGGCTTTAGGCAGATCATTAAAGCTTTCAACCGATGCTTTAGTGAGGACGAGCTCCCCGCAGTCCTCCAAGCTAAATTAGAGACTGCTACGCAAAATGAGGGAGAGACTATAGAGGAATGGGGAGATAGAGTGCTAACCCTGACTAGAAAGGCGTTTAAAGATTTGCCCAAGGAGTGGATCCAAGAGCAGGCCGTAGTTAGGAATGCAGAAGTAGGTAGGCACGTCATGCACAAGCACTGCTCAACTATTCCCAGAGCTATTAAGGAGTTCGAAAAATATGATAGTTATAGGGGGCTATATAGTAAACGTAAGAGTAAGGTTAAGGATACCGTGAAACCTCATGTTAGGTCCACGGTCCGTACTTCTTTTGCACCCCCACTATCTTTTCAGCTAGCTACCTTCAGAAGACCAGGACGATACCGAGGGTGAAACTGGCGATGAGGTGTCCATTCAGCAGGTGCGAGGGAGGCCTATGAGGGGAAACCGTGTAACGTTTCAGAGGCCAGCACCAGCTTGGGTTCCTCCGGAACCCGCACCTACTGACGGCCAGAACCAGCCTCGAACTGTGACGTCGGTGCCACCCACCAACAATACTCCTACTACGGAGGCCCGTTTGGCCGCTGTGGAGGGTAATTTCCAGCCGTTGAACACCAATCTGGGACGGGTGGAGAACACCGTGAACACGGAGATCGCCGCCATGCGGAATCAATTGGATCAGCTCATGCGTTTCCTGAGACCAGGCGAACTGGCTTGCTTTGAATGTAAGGAGGTGGGACATTTCCGCAGGAAGTGTCCGAGGTTAGCGAGCCGTTTGTGTCAGGTTGGTGGCAATGAGCAGGATCCCGTTAAACGAGTAAGGGTTGGGTCAGAGGGCCGACGACCTAACCCGGTTCCGGAAGCTGGCCAGGAGGAGGATGGCTCGTCAACTATCTCCAAGCTGGGCCTGATGGCCAAGCCTGTAAATACAGAGGGGAGGATCCGTTAAACGAGTAAGGGTTGGGTCAGAGGGCTGACGGCCTAACCCGGTTCCGGAAGCTGGCCAGGAGGAGGATGGCTCGTCAACTATCTCCAAGCTGGGCCTGATGGCCAAGCCTGTAAATACAGAGGGGGTAGCACCGGATCCTGTGACGATCATTGAGCCATCTACAATTAGCTCAGGGCTGATTGAATCATCTACACCGACGACAACCAAAACTGAAGAGACTCAAACCCGGATTGTTATCAACAGGGTAAAATCGTTGAATGCGTTGCATGCAACTGCTTTTGTAAATGGTACAAAAATTGACGCAGTCGTGGACACTGCAGCGAATTTTACCATACTATCCGATAAGGTTTATAAAAGTCTAGATCCGGCACCACCTGTGGTGTCTACCCTGTCCTTTACTTTGGCAGGGAGGGGGACATCTATGCCAGGGTCGAAGGTGGGGCCTCTACAGTTTACATTGGGAAGCAAAGAGTACCATGAATTCTTTATGTTGCCCCCATCAATGACGATATGCTCTTGGGTGGTGATTTTCTTCATCCACAGGGAGCCGTTATCGATTGTGGAAATTTGCTTCTGGCAATTGGGGGCAGTACTATATCTCTAAGAGGGGATTCACCGGTAGAACCTAGGGTTGCCCAGGTAACGGTGGCTAAACGGAGAGTAATTCCTCCTCACTCAGCTTAAACTTAAATGTAAACTTGTGACTAACAATTTATCTATGCCTGATTTCTTTATAGAGCCAGTTCCAACTACTGACGATGTGGCGATACCGGCAACTACGCACTGATGCGCCATGCATCTGTGTCATCAACACATCTGACCACTACCTCACTATGAAAAAGGGTAGACAGATAGGTACGGCAAGGGAAGCTGAAGGGGTGAGTGTGTTCCAGACGGGGGCGACTCCGTCCGATGATGCTTTGTTGAACCAAGCGGACGATGACGGTAACCAACCCGAGGGGGTGCCGGCGCACCTAGTGGGCATGTTGGACTCTTCGAGATCTAATCTCTCAAGTGAAGAGGCTGACGCGCTCACTAAGCTATTGGTTGATTACCAGGATGTCTTCGCCGCTCATCAATTCGACATTGGCACCTTTGGTGATATTGAACACAGCATCGACACTGGAGATGCCTCACCAATCAGGCAACGGCTCCGCCATACTCCTCTGCGCTTTGTGGGGGAGGAGGAAAAGGAGATAAAGATGATGTTGGAGGCAGGTGTTATTCAACCATCCATGTCCGAGTGGGCATCACCGCCTGTGTTGGTCCGGAAGCGCGATGGTTCTGTGCGCTTTTGCATTGACTATCGAGCTCTCAACAACATCACGACTAAAGATGCGTACCCATTAACTCTGATTCGTGATTGCCTTGACACACTGTCGGGGAATATCTGGTTTTTTAAACTGGACGCGATTTGGGGGTACTGGCAGATTAAGATGAAGGATGAAGACCGTAAGAAGACAGCGTTTATCACCAAGCATGGCCTGTATGAATTCGTGAAAATGCCATTTGGTCTTACCAATTGTCCTGCAACCTTCTCCCGTGCCATGGGTTTGGTGCTGCGGGGATTGGCGTGGGATACGGTATTGGCATTTCTCGATGATATTGTCGTGCTAGGTAAAACGTTCGAAGATCATCTCAGCAACCTCTCTCAGGTTCTGCAGCGATTTCGTGTTAACAACTTTAAACTTAAACCTAAAAAGTGTTTTTCTTTCAGAAACAGGTTGAATTTTTAGGGCGAATCGTTGGGGAGGATACGGTGGCGGTGTCCGATTCGGATATAAAGGCTGTTCAAGACTGGCCGACACCTACCAATCTGAGAGAAGTACAGCAGTTCTTGGGGTTGGCTAACTACCATAGAGAGTTCATTGAGAACTTTGCTGGTTTAGCTGCACCTCTATCTATATGAACTCACTAAAAAAAAGGTGAAGTTTCACTGGGGGGAGGAACAACAACAGGCGTTCACTGACTTGAAAGCTGCTCTCGTTCAACCTCCTCTACTCGCCTTGCCGAACGGGACTGATGAATTTATTCTGGATGTCGACGCGTCAGATCAAGCACTAGGAGGCGAGCTGCTCCAGGTGCAGGAAGGTAAGGAGAAGGTAATTGCATATGCAAGTGCCCGTCTAACTCATGAACAACGGAACTATTGCACTACACGCAAGGAGTTGCTAGCAATTGTGTTCATGACAAGGCATTTTAGGCACTACCTTCTAGGCAGACCTTTTAGAGTGCGGACTGATCACAACCTGGCTCCTCAACTTCAAGCAACCACAGGGGCAACTCGCTCGGTGGATCGAGGAGCTGAGCCAGTACCACCTGCTGATTGAACACCGCCGAGGGCAGCACCATGGCAACGCCGATGCTCTTTCTCGCCGACCAGAAACTCATGACAGTAGCCACGAACGGCCTGCGCTAAGGGCTTCCCTGTGGGGGCTGTTCGTACTGTCAACGAGCGGATGCAAGATGGTCAGCGTTCCAGGATGAAGTAGACGACGTTGTGCCCATCGCCCACGTACACCAGGTAGCCGTGGACCACCTGGAGGGTACTCTGCCAGGGGACGATGTTCCTTGGGACCCCGGTGGACAGGTAAGTATAGAGGTATCACGGACTGCTACTAACGGTACGATTCAGTTTTCTTTCCTACAGAACGACGATGGTGGACGAGTGGCTGCAGTACAGCTACGCCCGAAGGGAGCCGAGTGTTGGGGTTATTCACTGGACGAGCTACGGCAACATCAAACGAGTGATCCTGACTTGGCACCTGTTCTGGACTGGTTGCAGAATGGGGAACCCTCCGAGAATCAGCTGTTTATCTCCAGCGCTGCCACCAAACACTATTGGCTGAACAGACAACGCCTGCATCTCACGGAAGCAGGTATACTGTTCATCAACCAAGCAGAGGGTACCGGACGACTACTTGTGTTGCCCAAGGAGCTACACGCCGTAGCTCTCAGGTTACATCACGATTTGCCATCGGCGGGTCATCAAGGGGTCGCCCGGACCAAGTTTCGACTGAAGGAGAAGTTTTTCTGGTACGGTATGGGCGGGGATATACAGAGGTATGTTCAGACTTGCAATATTTGTAATAGAAGCAAGAAGGCCACTCGCCAAGGTCGACACCAGTTGACCGAATTCCAGGCCGGTGTTCCTATGGAACGCATACATATCGATTTCCTTGGCCCGTTACCAAAAACTGAACAGGGAAACATCTACATTCTGATGATGGTCGACCAATTCACCAAATGGGTTGAAATCAGCCCGCTCCCGTCTCAAGTTGCAGAGGTAACCACTAGAGCCCTAGTAAGGGACTTTTTCTCTAGGTTCGGTGTACCTTTTCAGTTACACTCAGACCAGGGGAGGAATTTTGAAAGTGAATTGTTTGCATCTTTATGTAAAGTGTTACAGATCCACAAGACCCGAACGACAAGCTACCGACCGGCGGCTAATGGTCAAGTAGAGCGATTTAATCGCACACTAATGGATGCTGTACGATGCTTCGTGGGGAAGAGACAGCGAGACTGGGATGTCTATCTACCGCAGATTGCTGGTGCACTACGCGCCACGGTGAACCGCTCGACTGGTTTTACTCCGAACATGCTGATGCTGGGCCTAGAGGTTAATTTACCAGCTGATCTCATGTTCGGAGAATGCCGGTCCACCGATGAGCAGGAAGCCGCCACCTACGTTGCAGATTTGGTAAAAGCGATCCGTGATGCCCATGGCATCGCTAGGGAAACGCTGAAGCAGACTCAGAAGAGAATGAAACGGGACTATGATCTTCGAGTGCTGGAACGTCCATACCAATGTGGGGACAAAGTCTACGTTCTTGACAACGCTACCCCTCGGGGGAAGTGCAAGAAATTGTGTCCCCCCTGGAAGAGGCCCGGTATTATTACTAAGGTTATTAGTTCTTGTTTATTTCAGGTGCAGCTGAGAAACAAGACGGTGGTTTTAAATCATGACAAGTTGAAGCCCTGTCGGGATCGACAGCTTCCTAAATGGCTGGCTGATTTTAACTTACCTTCTCTTTCTTCACCTACAGATCCGGATGCGGGACCGTTGTATTGTCTATGTCGCCAGCCCTGGGACGGCTCATTTATGATACAATGTGACTATTGCGAGGTGTGGTACCACGGTGCATGTGTGAATATTGCACCAGCTGAGGCCTTGGACATCGACTTATATCGATGTGCGGACTGCAAGTCCTCAGTTAACAATTAAGTACTCACGTTTACCTTCTCTTCTCCCTCAGATATGGATCAGTTACCGTTCGCTGACGGAAGTGAGACGGACATTTCCGAGATGGAGGAAGATGTGCTCCTGGCTAGTCCGGGTGCACAGGAGGAACCGACCCCGAAAGGGGAAGCGGTGGCTGGGGATACGGGAGGGGCTTGCCCGGCGGCGACCACCCCGGCCAAGGGGAAACCAATCTTCCATCTGATGACCCCGAAAGAGCAAGCAGTGGCTGGGGATACGAGAGGGGCTTGCCCGGTGGCGAGCACCCCAGCCAAGCAGAAACCAAAATGCCATCTGGGATGTGGTCCAGTGAGCAACATGCGGGTCCACGTCACGAAGATGCATGCCCCGGCATGTTTTCGACCACGGGAACAAAGTTCTTGGCGGAGGGCACGAGTGCAGTGGCGGGCACTCACCAGCTTGGCAGCGGAGGGCCTTGGTAAAGGCAGGACACCCGTCGGCTCTCATACACTGGCGCTGTGCGATTGCTCTCATCGCTTCTTTTGGTGAAGAGCTGGTGAAGGAGTGTGGTCGTCGGGCTGAGGAGGAGGAGCCGGCAGTGGACCAGACCGCCAAAAAGTCGACGAAGAGGAAAGCGGCAGGTGGCGAACATGGAGAGCGACCGACCAAGCGCGATGCCCCGGCACCGAAGGATGGTAGATCAGTGGCGGCGCCACCGATTGTGCAGGGTACATCGGCCTCGCTTGGTTCGGCGCCCAAAGTGTTTGACGCCTGTTTCCATCTGGACCGGTTGCAGAGGGACCTGCAACTCTCCCGACGAGGGGACCTCTGGGACGTGGAGCGAGCGGTGCGGGTGAGAAGTGGAACACAACCTGTGGAAGTGGTAGGCGGGATTGCCCTGTTTGTCAATCCAACCACTTACCCACCGAGCGGGAGATTGGCGGACTGGCGAGGAACGGCTGTGCGGTGGGCTTGGGAGTGGCTCCTGGCTACTCGCCGACAACGGTCCAATTCGATAGGCTTCTGGCCTTAGCCCGAACTCGAGATGTTCGAGTAATCGGGAGAGTGGGGTTGGACCATTCGGCCCCGCCTACGGATTGGCCGAGACAAGATCAGCTGCTAAAGAAGGTGTTGGGTCGTTGCTTGGACGGCCGCCACCACCGCATCCTGTGTCTTGAAGTCTCTGGAGTTCAAGGCGATGTCACTGGGGAGGAGTGCTACTATCGCGTCTTGGACATCCTACGTCTGAGTTGTGTGTTGAAGGAACAGCGGCTGCTTCTGGCAGACTACGCTTCCACGGAAGCCGTAGCAATCGCCTACCTCCGACATTTCCCCAGGACATACTTTAGCGTGACCAGCCGAGTGACTGGCTTTACGGCCGATCAACGCAAGGGCCTGCGTTTCATCGCTACCAATGAAGATCGGCGATTGCTGATGGGGTCCAACGGACCGGACTATCCTCCTGCCGGATACCCAGTCGGAGCACCTCATCTGTTGTGGGCGGCGACCGCCGTCGCCGTGGGACAGGTGCTCGACCGGAGCCCCATGCAGGTCATTGATCGGACATGGAAGAATGGTCGAGATCTCCTTTGAGCCCCTGGCTCACCCACAACCAGAAGTTTTCAGTTTTTCCAGAAATTGTCCGTTTCAAAAGAACATGGTTCTGTTTTACATTTATTTTCATTTATATCTTTCAGGTATCCAGGGAAGCGGAGGACGGTGCTACAGGCATGTCCCACGGCCAGTGACTACCTGAAGGGATCGTTAGAAGCGGTCTACATAGCTACGGGTATCGGGTATTTTTCACGTACGAAAATCACCCGGTTCACCTCCGAGGTGGATCCAGGACGGGGTGCCCGCTTTTCAAACACGGGAGGAGTGTTGTGAACGGCGCCCGCTGGGTAAACAGACCACCCCTCCGACCGAACGAGGGCGTCGCCCCGGTAGCTTGATTTGCATACAGGGGGTATGCAAATGTTAACGTGGGACCTCGACGCCGCCCGAACCGACCGGTCTATTCGAAGCAGGAACTGAAGAGAGACGGACATAACGAACTTGACCAATATATTTGGATTTGCTGCTTTCGGATACTTGTGTGATTTAGGACAAGCGGGACTGTTAAGGTAAGCCTAGTAGCCTTAATTATCAGGCCATTCCAGCACCAACCTAAAATCACAACAGTTGCTTTTGTATAATAACATTGTCCCCCTGAAATTTGTTTTTGTTTTGAAAATGTCTTTTTTTTTGCATATGCAATTTTAATGTCACATAATATTTATTTACTTTGACCATGGAGGTATCTCCATGCTTTGACCAAAAATTCAGTGGATCGAAAAAAAACACTTTCTACTTTCCTGAAAAAACTATATCAAAGTAAAAACTAGTTGAATTGAACCGTTTATTACTTTTGTTCGTTTTTTCCTACTGAAGTGAATAACTTTATTAAAACTGCAAAATGCCTGATTAATCTTCATTTTTATGTTTTTGTGGGACAAATCTTTAGGGTTCATTATTTTATTGCGTGTCTGGTTCAATGATTTAGTTCCATAGGTTTATATATTTAATACATCTGAAGACATACATTTCTGTTTAGTTTCAGTTTGACTGCACTACCGTGAAAGTAAATAAATTCACTTAACAACCGAGAGAGAGACTTTATTGATTACTGTAGTAAGTAAAAGTAACATTGAAAATAAAATACAAAAGCATGTTAACGTCGACAAACTAGTTCTCACTATGGCGAAGGCGCATCGCAAGGACTTAATGTGACCAATAACAAGTGATGGATTATTCTAACTCTCGCTTGTCATTGGTCAGCTTGCGTTACGCTTACGCGCGCTTCTTTGCGTTGTGTCTCAGCGTAGTGTGGAAAGCAATAGCATTTCCAAAAAACTCAACTAAGTAACATATAGTATTGTAATATAGGCCTATGCTACTTCCACCTAGTAGGTTTAACATTCTAACATCATCATCATGACCTCATGGTTACAACGTTTGAAGTAAGAGTTTCATTATATTAGCATCATGTGCGATCATCGCCTCTCTCTCTTTTCTTTCAAGTTCGAATCTTTCTCTTTCAATGGCCGTTTTTTCTATATTGAGTGCAAATTCTCTCTCAGCCTTTATCTTTAAGTATTCCACATACTCAACAAGAACACGATTTCTTTTCTCTGCTGCTGTAGTAAGTACACACTGTTCAGTGTTGTCATCTAATAAAATAAAATGTAATGGTGTACCGGTATATAAAATATAACGAATCGTACGTGATGATATCGTAAGACATTGTTGAAACTCAACCTGTATAAGGAGACTCCTTTGGGACTCCACAACGCAGCCTGAATTAGGGTTTGTTGGTGCACTTGTTCCTTTCGCACAAGGCCCCTATTTAAGCTCGTTCCACTAGGATGCAACGTAAGTACGTAAGCCGCAACGCAAGCGAGTTGACCAAAGCAACAGTTCGAATAAGCAATCGCTTTTAATTTGTCAATTCTCTTGCGTTGCGGTTTACGTCCTTAATTGCGTTCTAGTAGGAACCAAGCTTAAATATGGATGCCCCCCCCCCCCGATCGATTAACCATGACATTATTCTTACCTTGCTTGTCTGAATTCGAGTCTTTTTGAGGTTCTTTTATTACTGACTTCTCTTTAACATTAGGTCTAGGCGCAACTTTGTCAGGCAATACAAATCCTTCCCTTGCCTGGTCAATCTCAAGTCTTCCAACCTCTACTAATAGCCTTTCTCTTTCTTTATACTCTTCGATAGTCCCTGCACTAAATATGTGATATACGGTAATATAATTTTGGAGAATTTAGAGAGTGAGAATTGGTTGTTGCGGTGATAATAGAATAGCATGGTGAATGATGTTGGTCATGATCAGGGAAGAGTACAATTTTACTATTTCCTGATCATGATCATGTTGGTACGGTACGTGTGAACAAAAAGTAATTTTCTATACGTACCCTCTTAATGACCCAATGTCATTGGCTTTGAACGCAGCCAGGAGTTTGCGAAATCTGTCTTTGCATCCACGAGGGGTAACAGGTCCAAGCTTCATTGCAATCGCTTCCCATATTTTGACATTTATAATGGGCCAATTATCGAAAACCAGTTGAAGCAGAGCAATGTCCAAACCCGGATCAAATCGACGGGATTTCCTCTTGGGAGGTGTTATTGGCTCATCTGCAGTTAGGCCTATTATTTTGTAGCTGGTGTTGGCTGTCGTATCCTCACAACTAGGCCTACTGAAATACGATGGATTGGTATAACTGTGCTTATAAAGTATACAATTACAACAAGACGTTGGTATCAGAAGCAATGATTGCTCATGGCAAACATTTTAATATCTGCTTAAAGTCCGTCATCATGAAGACGAAAATAAGCTACTTTAAACTAAAACGCTGAATGAAGCATTATACATTATGAAGAAGTAGGATTTAATTATATAATATTTATACAGTAAACAGTATAGGATAGCCTAGGCTTATAAATTCTAGTTGGTAGATTTTTATTATTAATTGGATAGGTTTAGAAGCAACACTAGGCTACGTATAATCATTCAAACCCGCGAGTGAAAATTATTCAGGATGGATGGGGAGGAGAAAGAAAGTAATGCTGTTAAAATGATATTGTATGGAGAGATAGAAGTTGCCTAGTTTTGGACAATTGAATGTGGGATACCGGTATTTCAGTGTGGAACACACGTAGGCTACGTGTACGCACCACGTACCATTCGCCGCGCGCACAGCCGGAGAAGCAACAACACAACAACCCGGGAGACGACCACGACGGATCGGCAGATCGGTCTTCTTCACACAGACAGACCGTGCTGCCTCTCTCCGTTATATTATACTCTAAACTCATGTCATGTCCATCAAGTGATTCTTATTAGCCTATATTATTTTATTGAAACATTTTATCAAACTTTACCGTACGTTAATAAAGTATGGATGCTAGACGTCTCCATCTCAATCTCTGTAAATGCGTTGTTTTACGGTTGTTTTACAATTTTAAACAATTTTCGGAAAGTAAATTCGTACGGTCGTCGTCAGAAGCACGCCATACACTCAATTTGTCAAAACGTTAATATAATTTTCAGCGCGCGTTAACCGTTTGCGCGTTCGATTACCGAACGCATGCGTACATCAAGTATTTGGTAAATTTGTTGACGGAGCTACGATTTCTATTTATTTATTTATTTTATTTTATTTCAACTTTATTTATAGAGGGTAATCCTTCCTTCCGTCATCTGATATCCAGGGGCCCTCTTAAAAATGACAAAATATATAAAACTATACTTAACTAATACGAATCTACTATATACTTTTAAATTTAAAACAATTATCTAAAACAAATTCAATTAGACAATTACGATAAAATGTGTTTTTTTAAATTAAATTTAAACGAGTTCTTCTTCTTTCCCTTTTCAGGGAATTTATTGGTTCAAAGTATATTGGCCTTTGGCCCTAATACAAACAAATAAAAAAAAAAAAAACTATAACTTAAGATAATGGTTTCTTCTTTCAAAAGCAAAGTAGACGTATTTTCCTAAATTATAAGTAAAATTTGTGTTGGAAAGTAATAAACAAAGCTTATTAATAGAAGGAAAAACACGAATAAATCTTGGAATAAAACTTTTTCTTAAATCATTGTAAAATGTGCATTGCAAAATAAAATGATATTCATCCTCAACAATGTTCTTTTTACATAATTTACACGTTCTCTTATATCTTTCTACACCCTCCCATCTGCCCTTTTCAATTTCTAGCTCTAATATCCCTAAACGTAACTTAGTTAATAATCTTCTTTGTTTAAAATTAATGATGTTGGTCAAGTGATAACTTAAACATATTTCTTTTTTATAAAGAGAAAAGAGCCTTAACTTATTATGTAAACTAAATTTTTGAATGCATTTTTGTTTTTCAATATCACATAAGCGCAACTTAAATTCTCTCAAAAATAAACCTTTACTATTAACATATTGTTGTAACCATATATAACCAAAACCAGTAGAAAAGAGTAAGTGTTTAACCTGTTGTGCCCAACAATTCTCATTACGGTTAACTTTTCTAAGTTGAAACTCATAACACTTAAAAATGAATCTGTCATGATCTAAAGTAATAATGTGTAACCAAAATCTTATAACTGTAACTAAACAATCCACAGAAAGTGGTAATCTACCTAACTCAGAAGTAACCGCGGCATTTGGTGCATTTTTTCCAACTTGCAATAAATATCTACAAAATTTAGTATGTGTTTTTTCTATAATGTTTGTGCTATCTGACATTCCCCAGATTTCGCTTCCATACGTTAAAATAGGAAGTATTTTCACATCAAAGATATGGTTCCATGTATTAATTGGAAGAAAAGATAAGTTACGATAAATGAATGATTTTAAGCAGAATAAACTTTGATTTGCTTTTTGTTGATTATGTTGCATTGAGTTGTTCCATGCACCATTTGAACTAAAAATAACACCAAGATAATTATACGAATTAACAATTTTTAATTGAATATTTTTATACTTCCATTTTTCAATGTTCCTTAAATTGCGGCCATTTTTAAAAACCATAATTTTGGATTTTGTAGTGTTTACAGTAAGTTTCCAAGTATCACAATAAAGTTCAAGTTTATTTATTAATTTTTGGAGACCTTTCACCGTATCACTAACAAGCACTAAGTCATCTGCATAAAGAAGATGATTCATATGACAATCTCCAATTTGAATGAAATCGTTTACCTGATTAAGTATACCACTCAAATCATTAATGTAAATATTAAAGAGTAAAGACGACAACGGAGAACCTTGTTGTACTCCAATCGAACAATTAAAAGATGGACTAAGTTTGTTGCCAATTTTAACATGAGCAGATAAGTTTTGGTATAAGGAATTTATTATGTGTAACATTCTGCCTGAAACACCGATACATTTCAACTTATGTAGTAAAAGTGTATGATTTATAGAGTCAAAGGCACGTTTAAGATCAACAAAACAAACAAAAATCCTACCCCGCTTTTTATCTAAGTATTTAGAGATGAGGGTATCTAAAATGAATATATTATCTGTCGTTCTATATCCCTTACGAAAGCCTGCTTGTTCCTCATGAATTAACTTTTTACTATTTGTAAATTGTGTTAACCTAGAATTAAGAATATTTAAAAATATTTTTCCTAGGATTGGAATTAAAGAAATACCTCTATAATTTTCAGGTTTGTTTTTATCTCCATTTTTAAAAATTGGAACGATTAAGCTTGTTGCCCATTGTTTGGGAAATTTTTCAACTAAAAATATGGCGTTAAAAAGAATTTTTAAAATATCAAAAATAATGTTGGGGGCGTTTAGCAAAAATTCAAAATTCATTCCATCAATGCCGGGAGCTTTTCCACTATTTTGAGAATTAAATGCTTTTTTTATTTCATCCAACGTTATGTCGTGGTCTAAATAATCATCGTCTTCATTCTGTTGGCATTCTGTGATTTTTGGCAACTCAGCGCTACCAATAGACTCATCGTTTTTAAATAGGTTCTTAAAATGAATATAACATTGATTAATAGAAAGTTCGCAAGATAATTTCTGTTTTGTCTTCAACTTCATCCAAAACGTTTTGCTATCCTTTGTATTGAGTGAATCGATAATTTGTTTGCGTATTCTTTTATGAAAGTTATTTTTTTTGCATTTTAATAGCGATTTATATTGCTTTTTTATCTGAATATAATTATTTAAAAAAGGTTGAGTGCGCATAATTCTAAATCTCTTTAATGATTGTTTAACCTGCATTTTAAGGTTCTTACAATCTTTATCAAACCATTCGTTTCGTTTTGTAGAAGTTGAAGATTTACTTGTTTGTGTATACTTAATTCCTTTACATACGTATTCAAAAATTTTACATAAATGTGAAACTGCCTCATCAATTTTATTTTGAGAGATAGCATTCATAAAATCATTATCAATAGTTTCAATGATATCATGTTCCCATCTGACTTTGGATGCATTAATGTAACTGTTGGACCATTTGAACGTACTCTGGGTAAACGTGTCATCTTCATTGACAATCATTTTGGTGTGTTCTTTGTCTTTGAATTGAATACTAAAGGCAATTGGCATATGATCCGATTCAACACGGTCATCAATTCTTAAATAAGATATTAGTTTAAAGTTGTTTGAGTTAGTAAGAAGGTAATCACATACACTTTTACCATGTGAACTGATAAATGTAAAACCACTGGATGATTCTTTATCAATTCTACCATTTGTGATTCGCATACCAGTTTCTTTGCAAAATTCTAATATATCTTTACCGTAGCAATTTAGTATACAATCAGAATTCGTTCTACTTTCAATCCGGATGTTGTCTTCCAGAAAAAGATTATTGTTCCATGTGTCATTTTCGTCAGCAGATATGTAATCGTCCTCCGAACCAGTTCTACCATTAAAGTCGCCAACTACATATACTATGTCTGATATTTGGGAGCTGTAATGCAAATATTCGTTAGATAAAATGTCAAAAAAGTCAGTTGTCGCGTAACTGGATGTACTTGGTGGTCTATACAAAAAACCGATTACAACAGTGTCGGTTGGGGATAGAGTAATCCTTAACCAAATAATGTTATTCGATGCACTTGGCAGTTCTTCAACGACGAGATTTAATTTATAATATACCATTACGCCTCCACTATTTCTTCAATGTCGACTTGTTTTATCTGGTAATTTTGATATGCAAGTAAAACCTTTAATATTGTAATCGTTCCGATATTTATCCCATGTTTCACTAAAACAAATTATGTCAAATTTGTTAACATACTCAATAAAGTCAGAATCAGCGAATTTGTTATTAATACCATTAATATTCCAAGAAATACAATCAATGTGTTTAGTGACTTTCAAAGATGGTTCAGATTGTTCTTCATTAGGACCACGGCCAAAACCCTATTTTGTGAGGTTTATGATTTTGTTGTCTTCTACGTTGAATGTATATACTTCGTCGCCTATAAACAGCTTATCATATCTGAGCCGAAAACGATCGTTGTTTTTGATTGCTTGTTGTATCCTTGGTTGTAGGCCTTTTCTAATTTTACGAACTCTGAAAGTATAATCTTCACCCATGTTAATTTTTGATTTATTTCCAGTCATTTTTCTTTTGAGTGCTCTATTTTTGGACATTATTTCATCTTTTTGTTTGTAGCTAGTAAGTTTTGCTATGATTGGTCGTGGGTTACTTTTGCTGTGCAATCTATGCGCTCTCTCGAAAGCGACCTCTTCGATTTCTAAATTTGTTGTTATATAATCCTTTACCTTTCGTTCGCAGTCAAGCCACGTTTCATTTCTATCATCTTCAGGGATATCATAAATAATGATGTTATTACGACGACTTTCAGCTTCTAGTTTATCTAGTTGTGTAGTTATAACTTTGTTTGTGTTTTTTAGTCTTATATTTTCTTCTTCCAAATCAGTTATTTTTTTAGTTAGCCTGTCAAATCCTTTCGACATATCTCCTTTAATTGAAGCGAAATCAGAAGCTATCCTATCCATTTTATCGTTTAAAACTGTATTCATATCGTTAAGTTGTTTCAAAACATCTTTCAATGAAGGTTCCATTCCCATTGATTCTTTAATTGTTGTTTGTCTGGTTTCTATAGGACCCGGATTTGTTTCTATATCGCCGGCTATAATAAGTAGCTTGAATGCAATTGGTACGAGAACAATGGTATTTATAATTATACTGACAATCATTTTATAGTAGTCTTGGGTATTCCAATTGTTAATAGCCATCTGCTATAGACCATTCACTATTTTATGAAACATTCCTCAGTAAAATGGGGGTATTGTCCATAATAACTACACACAAATTCAACTGTGTAAATCAATGATGATTATTAATGGGTAATCCGTTCTAGATTATACTAAATAGACAGAGGTATGTTTAAGTTGTGCCGTTATGAGCTTACCCTCAGCGGGAAATATGAGTTGTTCAGCTTGGCGTGTTTTAATCGCTGGTTTAGCTTGGCTAGCGATAGCTTACTTTCCTCGGCAAAGTGTTGGTATATAGTCCATGTAAACGCACAAATAAATTCAACTGTGTAAAGTAATGATGATTATTGATAGGTAATCCGTACGAAATTGATCCAAGAAAAAAAAAAAAGTCAGAGTCTAGGCTTAAGGTGTGCCGCTGTGATTTGATCTGCAGCGGGAAATATGAAGTATGTTCAGCTTGGTGTGTTACAGTTAGTTGAAACGCCGGTTTGGCTAGTATGGCTAGCGAGAGCTCCTTCAAACACGTCTACTCTCGTTGAATCACAGCATATCATTAAGTTAAGTTAATATTGGTACATTCTTTTAAAACAGAAGGTAATAAATTATATAAAATACTAGCAGAATAAATAAAAGAGCGCCGGAAACATTCCAATTTGACTTTGAGTACCAGTAAGTCGCCCCTAGAAGCAGCCCTAGTCCTCATCATAGAGCGTATCGGAACAGTGGAAAATCGTTGGGTGATGTATCGAGGGGCAATATTGTTCATAGCTTTAAAAGCTAGGCAGCCTACCTGGTACTGCACCCTCTGTGACACATTCATGATGTGTAGAGATGTTAGAAGAATGTGAGTGCTGGTGCGAGGCGGAGCGGATATTCTTATATCTTACAAAATACATTTCTTTACTTGTGGCTGGAAATTTAAATGTGTCAGCGTGAGAAACGCTATTTGTGTACGTGTTACGCAATTACAAACTGTTTGGGACAATGTAATTATTTTGAATGAGCATTTAATCCTCATGTTTTATTAACATTTTTACACTATACATTATTTAAATGACAAATTAACGATATTGATCATATCATAAAGCATGCGCATAAAAAACAGATGTGTGATATAGGCGTATAATTAAGTTTATAACATTTTCTATCACTGTTTAAAGTAGTACTGTAGTAGTACTTGTAGCGATGCGTGCGTATTAAGTCCTCTATATTGAAGTAACATTAGAAAATCCATACTAATGTTTATCGCTGTAACAACATAAGTTAGGCAAACCAATCCATGTTCTGTTTTGGTTCTCGGTGCTTCCTGAAGAAAGTCCATATCATTGTTTGGCCAATTCCAGCAGACGACACCATTGTATAGCCTAACAATTCCAGACGGTTCAAAATGTTCCTTGCTGTTTCTTGTGATCGATACTCTTTACTGCAAAAAAAAAATTATTTATATAATTAAAAAAATGAATGCAAATATTCTTGCGTTTTTTTTTGTTTTTTTTTATTCTTTCGATGTATTTATCTATAGGAAAGTAACCAAGCATCAACCAATGCGATATTCTAAATGTTCACGAATTAAATTAGGAGCTATATAAGCACTGGACTTGTTGTATATTTGGAAAGAAGACAGGGTATCTTGGTATAAACAAATGAACAGACAGGGACTGTGATGACAAAATGAGGTACATGCGACGTGTGGAGGAAAACAATCATATACGGTAACTATAACTCTGTGCGGATTAATATCCCGATATACCATGAATTACGGAGTAGCCTACCGGTAAGTACAGATTGAATACTACTGTACTTATATAAAATACCACAATAACAACATACGATAGATTATATAAGCAGCAATCTGACATAATTACAGACAAGTCCTACAGTTCCCAACCGAGCCCGATTCCTATGCCCTTTTGTATTAGTAAAAGTCAGTTTCCCACAATAATACATTATTTTATACACAAAATAAAAACAAAATTACACACAATATATAATACAATTATAATTGATGTCAACAAATAAACAATACGATCAGTGAATAGGTTTAAATGAAAAGTGCTCGTGAAACAAACAACCCTTAACAAAATATATACACCACCACCATCGTTAAATAATAAAAGGCCGACACCATGTCAAACATACTGGTCCAATTATCTTCGTGGTATTTTCCATAGTAAAACTTACCAACATAAATATCCCCCATGCATTGTATTTTATATCAGTTCTGTTGTGAGCTAGATATAATATGCAAAGTGCATTTAAACTGTATTAAATAAATGAGAATTGTAACGTAAATTGATAACTTTCCATTTAATTTCACAAACATATTATAAGCATGGACAAAAGAAATTGTATCCACGGTATACAATCTAGCTATCTATAGCTACTCTACCAATCACGACGCAATGTATCGTCTATGATTGGTCAACTCAATGCGTCTACGTAGCATACATCCTTTTGTTTGTGGGTACGAGCGCATGTATGAACATGAAGTGCATACAAATGTCCAATCACGGGATCGGACTTTCCATGCTTCACTCTGAACTGATTTTCGGCGGGACCAAAGTTTTCCATGGTTTTCTGGTCATTGGTCAACTTGCTTGCGTTGCGTCTACGTCATTGCGTTCCGTCTCTAGTTAGAACCAAGCTTTACGTTGTGCGTATGTGTGCCGTTGCGTTGCATCCAATTGGGAACCTAGCTTTACTGCTCAATAGTTAAATTTTAAGGAAACTTAAATTATCAGTTAAATATTTTTCACAATCACACCAATATTTTGAATAAATAGCTCTCAAAATATCTTAAATTTGGTTTTAATACAACCTTTTAACAATAGCACAATTATATTTATGTAACAATTAAAACAAACATAGAAAAAATGATTCAAATTAGTGATATTAATGCCAATAATCATGATTGTGTCTACTTTTCAACTTCTTTCATACAATAATAATTTTTAATTTGTTCACATTCAGTTTTTTTTATGAAGGTTTAAAAAACTGTACTGTACTATGTGGCTATACAGTACTTTCCCACACAATCATTCAATACAATTATCTTATAATTCAATATTAAATACTACATGGCTAATTTTCTGATGTATTTTCATTCAAAATGCGTTGGTTTATTTCCATGTAGGCCTATTAAAAAAAATAAAAACCTAATTGTTGTCAATTTGATACAAATAATTATTTATTTATTTATTTATTATACTGCATTTAAACTCACTAAATATAAATAGTATATATAATATGTAAATTTTCAGACATACAGAACCCACACAATAAATACTGGAAACTATTAACCTTGATTCACATGTAAATAAATGTAACTAAAGGTACTGGTAGTGTACAAACTAAGGGCCAATTTACACATACGACCAGTAACGGTAATAAAAATATAGAATCTATGTTATTCCTTATGACCATTCACACACAACGCAGAGCAGACTGGCGGTTTCAGCTCAGGATAGATACAAATTCTACTTGGGACAAGGTACGCGGTTTTCCACTTACCGTTGCTGCTCGTCTGTTTAAATTGGCCTCTCATGCAAAAGCTTGTTCATTTTCAACATTTGGTAATTGGTAATTTCTACCAGACTCAATGAGACAAGTACTGTATATTTGATATTGCACTGAACAGCTTTATGAGTTGTGTTTGATGCGCCTGGTTTAAAAAACCTACAGTAAGTGGCCCTCCAAGTTCCAATTCTGGAGGCTTGTCTTTTCCTTTGGGCAAAGCTCAGGGCCCCCTGAATTTAGCCAGTGAGTGCTCATTGCCATTATGCCACTGCTTGACATTGTTAATATCTTAGCAGAAATGGGGCGGGGGGGGGGGGGGATACTTTTGTTACTTTATTGTACATGTGAATTTTTTATTTACAGTAGGCCTGTATACAAATATTACTATTAGTTATTATTATCAATACAGTTCTGCATTAGTGGGCAATGAAGCGTCCATATACATGTTTGACCTATACCAGTCATTCCCACAACTTTGTAGCCGCGCTTTTCCAAGCGGTCAAGAACCTCACGTGGCGTTTCTGGTGAACGAAATTCGTGGCTGTGGGAATATGAGAAAAGGATTATTATTCTTCATCAACGAGAGAATTGAAAATCTTCAATCTTCCCCATCATCTTGCTGACCATATCTTGTTGCCATCATTTTGTTGCTATTATTTTGTAAACCTTAAATCATCATTTCCCTTTCTATATCTTCCACAACAATTCAAATTTCAAAGCAAAAAATATAATATTGGTATATAGTTTAATATAACAATGTTAAAAATCAATTAACATTTGGAAAAACATAAATAAGACAATAAATACAGACTTCGAGCAATTCTAAACGAAACTGTACATAAATGTCAATTATCGTACATCATAAATTGTAATGAAACATGATGGTACCAGTATTTTAATGCTGCATGCTGTAGTGTTTCATCATTTAGTAGTGAAATACTAAGATACTGTAAGCAAACGCTTATAAAATAAATATTAAATAAATAAAATGTTCACGATCAACAGAAATAAATTACTGTACCAGGTTACAAGTGACATCTTTTGAGCAGTTAAATTAAAAATTACAAATAAACCAAAACATAATGAAATTTTTGAAATAAAATTTTCGTTTTTAGTGAAGGTGAAGATAAACGTTGAACTTACCAACGTTTCGTGCGTTAGCATCGCACTTTTTCAAAGTAGTGGTGTCGGCTTGATTTGCCGACACTGATCATGGCATAGTAACAAAAATTTTATTTCAAAAATATTTTGGGAAGTAGATGAATTTTTTCAATTTTATCCAAAACATAATGTATAATTATACTTTTCAGCATTCACATATTTATTATGTAATAACTATAGTATACTTGTTTATACATACAACTAAGTACACTTTTTGATCAGATTTCTTTGAGAAACTAAAATTACAATGAAAGAAACTGAAGGTCTTAATTTGGTTCAACTAATGACAGAAACCATTTGATTAAAACTGCATGCATTGCATTGAAACAACTCTATTCACTTGTCTAAAAATGGCTGCTATACTAAACCACACAAAATTTGAGGCATTATTTTCATTTTTTTTCTATGTATAATTGTACTATTATGCATATGTTATAAATAAATGGATATGGCATGTTCACTAATGAATAAATGAATCCATGTTTGGTACAGTGTGTACTAAGCCAGTAACCAGTTAGATTTTGGTCTTCATACGTGTTCACATGGAGGTGAGCCCAATACAGTAAACAGCGATATAAAAAGGGAATAGTGAAATGTGGTGCCCTTCGTGAGAATGTACAGTTGAGCGCTGCCTACACTTATTTATATCAAACTTTATGGCAAAAAAATGTTATGTGCCTATTCTATACAGTACTGTATGGACATGATGTCATATCACTACCATATTTTATTTGGGCACATCACACTTTTTTTGTCAAACTAGTGTGATAGTGTAGTAGACAGAGATTTAGCCAATCAAAATGTGTATAACGATGGTAAGAAAATAGAGATAGTACTTACAAGTTGTTTCCAACTTGTTTAGTGAGAACAGCTCCTAGTTCAGCCATTAATTCAGGATCCGATGACTCATCGCCACAGATCGTTGGACCACATTCCTATTTTTTAACATTAATTTATTGTTTGTCTTTTTTTATTTATAAATGATAAATAAAAAAACACATTCATTTATTTCATTGTTTGTTTATCAACAATAGTATAATATTCAATAGTGATTTGTATTGTTGTCAAAATTTATATTTTCATTATAATATAATATTAATTACGCCGTATTACTTATTATTGATTGTATTTGTTTGTTTATTTAATTTATGTTTTCAAATTTATTCACGTATCTATTACACATTACAGCATTTTTGCACATTAAAAATTCTAAATATTATTCCAGGAAAGTACAGTTGGGCCTACTTGGCCATTTTTGGGAAAAAATCCCTGTACTGCTCTATAGGTTTATACAAAAACTGGGACGAAACGACTGTAGAGCATACAAAACTCTAACATTAACAACATCACCCATCGATGTCAGTGACATCGTCAATGTTTCCTACGACGACAGGCCTAGCATACACACCTACATGCGGCTTGCCTAGTGTTAACAACAGCAACTGTTATTATTAATATTAAAACAAAATATGTTTACTTACCAATCGTATCTGCGTACTTATTAACACATAAGGCATATTTCTATTTAAATCGAGTTTAATCTAATTGAGACCGAGATTGTACACACACGATCGACACACACACGCATCATCTTATTTTTCGATTCGTCAACATATCATAGTTTCCGGGATTGGCGAACTGTCCCGATCTTGTCTCCTCAGCTCTTTCTTTTTCTCTACAACAAGTACACCCTATAGAACTTTTATTTTTTAGCGTAACACGCTTGTCGTCGGGATCGTTCCTCCTCAATATATAATAAATATTATGGTACTTTTCTATTACCTATTTGAATATCATTGTGATTTTATTGCAGTAAATCGAACATTTTATGTATTAATATTCGACTTTTATACAAACCGCTAGTTCCACTTTTTATATTAACTGCGTTATACAAAAGTTAAGTTAACCTTTGACCATTATGTTTTTAATCAGTAAGCAGCACCACATTTAGGCCTCTGGTTAAAAACTTACAGTTACAGTTTATAATAAAATGGCTAATATTAATAATCGTATACACGAATTATTAGCTTCATTAGGTATCGGTATAGTCATCGGCGCAGGTGGTGCAATTATTTTAGAGCGTATTTTTAATAGAACATCTCGAGAGCTAGGCAAGCTTTCTGACTTGGTAGGAGAAATTCGCGATGAACTTGACAAGCTGAAAAGCGTTTTATCAGAGTCCACTGATTCCGCGTCGATTCGATCCAGAGGCGTAAGAAAGGCCGGTTCATATTACAGCATTCATCCGAGTAGTGGTGATGAAGATGACGAATTTGAAGAAGCCTATGAAGTGTTAGTATTTAATCATTAAATGGGCATATTTTGTTTAATTTTTAATAATAATATATTATTAAATAGGCCTACTAGTACTAACATAATAATAATAAATAAATAAAATATACTATTTTAGGCCTATTCTAGGGACCATGCAATTCATCATCACGTGTTTGTATTTATACTAGCTAGGCCTACAACTATCTTATGCCTATCAATGAGTGGTGAGGAATAAGTAAGTTTCAATAATAAACCCCATGCACTGCATCTCTAAACAACGCACAATAGATCATTTGAATTTTTTCATAATACCAAAAAGTATTATATTATTTTAAACTAAAATAATCCTGATCAGATCCTGATGCGATATAGCATTTACTCACCATCATTGCGTAAATGAAGAAAAAATGATTAATTAGAGAACAATAAATATTTAGATTTTTTTTTTAATAAACTCATTTTTTATACTAAAATTGGAAGTAATAAATAATTTAATTGCAAATGGAATTACTTAAAGTACTGATATGATTGTTTTGGTTATAATTTTTATACTTAAAAAAATGATCGTTTTGTTCCCAAAAAGATTTACAACAGCGCCAGAATCCTTGTTGTACAAAGATGCACCAGAATACCAAGTGGATGATGAAGAATTAAGTGAACATCTTAAAGAAGTGGATAAACTCTTCAAAGGCTCCGAGGATGATGTCATCAGTGCATATGATCTATTAATAGAAAGTAGAGAAAAGGTACGGTAACTGAAGCTAGGTAGAGGGACGATTCAGCTCAAGACAATTCGGCCCAGGACAATTCAGCCCTGAGACAATTCGGCCCAGGACAATTCGGCTCAGTACAATTTGGCCCAGGAATATTCGGCCCAGGACAATTCAGCCCTGAGACAATTCGGCCCAGAACGATTCAGCCATGAGACAATTTGGCCCAGGATGATTCTGCCCTGAGACAATTTGGCCCAGGACGATTCAGCTCTGAGACAATTTGGCCCACGACGATTCAGCCCGTTTATATTTTTTAACTTGTTCTGCTTTCTGTTTTCAGTATTCAAGAAATGCTCAGGTTCTATGGCGACTAGCAAAATCTCATATGTTATATAGCGGTATTAAGTCAAAGCATGGGGAATCTATAGAACAAAAACGATTACTGTATGAAGGTACAGTAATTATTTAATTTTAAATGTTTTTTTTTTATTCTAAAAAAAAATTAACAAATTAGGGGGATAAAATAAACAAAACATTAATTATTGGATATTCTTTTATTTAAATGTATATTTTGTGTAAGTTTAAATAAAATACTTGATAATGTTACCAAACATAATTATTGCAATGTAGACATTTTTCATTTTATTTAACTATTTTTATTATTTTAGTACAGTATTTGTTTCTAATAACTATAGAGAAAATAATACCATGCCCACACCTGATGGAAGGGAAAAATGCCTTCAATTCATTTCAAAATTATACATGCACAATGTACTGAACAAGTACCCCTCAGTCAAGATATGAATTGGAGGCATTTTCCATTAAATGTGTAAAACCTTGTCTACACTATCAAATTTTATGTGACAAAAAAATGTGATTCGCCCATATGTGGACATGATGATGTCATATCACTACCATATTTGACCATATCACTACCGTATTTGAACACATAACACTTATTTTGTCAAACTAGTTTGATAGTGTAGACATAGCTTTGGGTAGTACTAGTAAATGTTCAGAAAATCATTATGTATTTTGAGAAATATATACATCATACAGTAACACATGAAACATTTTTTTTCAGGTTCAGAAATTGCTAAAAAGGCATTGACTTTTGACAATGAGAGTGCTGATGCCCACAAGTGGTTTGCTTTGTTGATAGGGAGTTTAGCAGAATATGAGCCGACAGCTCAGAAAATATCAAATGGTTTCTTGTTTAAGGTGAGTCAGTGGCGAATCCTGGATTTTGAGATAGGAAGCTCAGGGCCTAGCAACTGTAAAATGCCGAACCTACTGTTAGTGTCATGTCTATTGATTGAATGTCCCTCCTCTTGGATCTGCCTATGTACAATAAGTAACAATTAAATAATAATTGTGATGATAGAGAGGTATTTGTTGGTTTGTTGGAATATGTAAATGATCAAAACAATCTTTTGTTTTTTTGCAAACATTTCCTTATTGAATGAACATACTGAGAGACCAATTCAGCTCACATTCTATCTAATCAGAATTTACTGATGTAGGATTGTTTTAATTGACATCGATAAATTATGTTTTTTTACAACCAGCTAGGTGAAGATATATTGCCAACACCATTTACAAATAGATAGTTGTGAGTAACAAATATATATTTTCTTTTGTTTAACTCTTTTTTTCAGGAACATATATTAAAAGCCATTGAATTAAGACCCGCCGAAGCTTACTTGTATAATTTTTATGGAAGATGGTGCTTTGAGGTAATTTTTCATTTACCATAATGTCAACACGTCTGTACACAACGACAGAGGCTGCATGTACCAGTATCCCCTACTTTTCCACACAAGCCAGATGTGTACATTTGGACCTCCAGTTTTATTTCCTTATCCGATGAGTGATGGAATATACTAACAAACTGTATAAAGCTCTGTCTACACTATCAAACTTTATGTGAAAAAAAATATGTGGACATGATGTCATATTTCAATTCAACGTAAACATTTATTTTCTTTCTTTCAATCAATAACAATAAAACAAATGAATAAGGTATTAAAAAAAAAAGTACAAATTTCAAATAATACATTTCATAGATATATATATATATATCCAATCTGCAGACAGTACTGTTTCGATCTTATTAGATCTCGTCAGTGCAGCTCAGGTTTCGAAATGAAATGTACCGCAGAACTGGCACAACATATAGGCTGAGCCAGGTATGCAGGACATGGTACACTGATTATGAATACAAAGAGTGCACAAGCTCAACGAGCGTGCTTTGCAAAATATATATAAAGCCAATAAATTATAGACTAATATTCACTATTATATATGAGCACATCACACCTTTTTTGTCAAACTAGTTTGTGTTTATTTTGACAGGTTTCAATGCTTAGCTGGTGGGAGAAGAGAGCGGCTCAGGCTATTTACGGTTCACTACCAGAATCCACCATTGATGAGGCACTGTCAAACTTTCTAAAAGCAGAGGAAATTGAACCTGATTTCTATAATGCAAATTCTCTGATGATTGCAAAGGTTCGGAAACAATTAAAATTTCATGATGTAATCCTCGTTACAACCGTGGAGAGATTCTCCATGTTACAACTAATTAAATTAGATAGCTGTGATGTCTTTATTTAAACTGAAAAATATGGTTTTAATTAGAGAATGATTTAATTGGAAATCACCTAAAAGATAATTTAATGAATTGACTGATCTATGTTGGCCACCACTCCAACTCTTCCTTTTTCAAAACGACATTTATCTCATCATTTATTTTATATAGTAAAGTAATATATATTTATAATCCCCTTTTTTAGTGTTATATTCAGAAGAGAGAATACACCAAGGTGGCTGGTTGGTTGGAAAAAGCTGTGTCAATTGGTGGAGAAACAGCTGATGTGAGTAGTCATGTAATTATTAAAAAAACACTTTTGATTTTACTCTGTTATTTTCTTAAAAGCCCAGAAATCTGAACATTATTTTAATGTTCTCCCTATATTAAAAACAAAATCTGTTACAGAAGAAAACCCTGCGTTTTGGACACTGTTATAAATTTTTTTTTTCTTTCTTGTGTAATTAAGTAAAAAATAAGACAAAATGACATGTAACTACTGGCAAACGAGATGAATATTTATTTGGTAAGCTCCATTTGTGTCAACTGCACGTGTGACGTATGAAAGGCCAAAAGTGCCAAAAGTATAATGTTACAATAATGATACAAGTACAAAGATAGAAAAGAATGGAAAGGGGGAATCTCAAAAGCAAAGCTTATAAAAGTAGAAACCCCCTGTTACAGAAAAAATATAAAGTGGAAATTTTCCCGTGTGAAACAAACACAGTGTCCTAAGGTGTCCATTTGATACGGGCTCTACTGCATAATGTACATTTTAGGAAGATAACAATACGTTTTTGTTTCTATTTATTTATATTTCAGGAGATTACGGCAAGAACAGAAGCAAAGACACTGTTACCACAATACAAGTAATAAACCTCAACAAACTATACTATCTATCATCCTTCAAATTCAACTTAAAGATAGAGGTCAGTCCGATTGTTTAACACAAGTACTGTATGTTCAAAGTTCAATAGTACTCTAGTCAAAGTGAGTTATATGTGAATATATGCAATTTGTACATTTTGTATGCTAAAAAGTTTAAACAGTGTGAGAGATTTACAACTATATATTTAAAACAAATCACTAAAATCTACAGTTACAAGTTACAGATTAAGTAATAAACATTTTATTTTGACTGAAATATAACATGAAATGCTACAATTTCTCATTTATTCACAAATGTTTTGTTTACATTGAGATTCCATAGACTACTAAACTGAGGGCATGACAAAAATGACAAGAAATGCATTATATATACTAATTTTCAATATCTGAATAATCAACAATGCACATTCTTCTACTGTTTTGTTGAATGAGCTCATTTATTGGAATCAATGTTTAGACCAAAAAGAGCTTCTTTTACGCGTTTACGCAGTAGTAGCGAATGAATGAACGAACGATGTTTCGGGAGGCGATGTATAGAATAGACATGTTTGACACAGTTCGGTAATTTTGTTTGAATGTATACGAGTTGAAATAAATTTGACTATTAATAAAGTTATATTGTAGGATAAGGGCTTCTAAAGCTCTGTCTACACTATCAAACTAGTTAAAGTTTGATAGTGTAGACAGTGCTTAATCTTTCAGTAGTTTTATAGGTTTTTTCCAGGTATTGCTTGCCAAGTATGATTCTCACTATGCTATTAACATTATTAAATCACGTCTGCGATGAGTCTATTTTAAACAACGGAAACTGTCACACCAGACAGCAAATAAACCTTGAAGCTCTGTCTAAACTATCAAACTTTATGACAAAAAAATGTGATGTGCCCATATATGGACATGCTGATGTCCTATCACTACCATATTTGAGCATAACACTACCATATCTGGGCATACCACAACTATATTTGGGCACATCACACTTTTTTTGTCAAACTAGTTTGATAGTGTAGACAGAGCTTTATCATATATTCTAGTCTGAATTTTAATTAATTTTTATTATATTATATTGGGAATATTTTGCTGATGATAACGTGATAAAAACGTTTCAAATTAAATTTGAATCAAGAGCTTCTAGTTGGACTTTACCGACAGCCGCAGCGAACATCATGAACTTAGTGGTATCCCAACGTATGTGATCCATTTGTGTAGCAATTTTAGTGAGTGGTTGGTTGATTGTGAATTTTGTATACATTAGATGAAGTTTGTACGACGGAGTATTGTATATTTGTATTTTTATTGGTGAAGTGACCACATATTTTTAGAATAATTATATTGTAAATTTTTTTAATGGCAATAAACGGTTATAAATTATTTGTGTAAAATGTTTATATTTTCCTTGTTCGCATTTTTTTTTCATTTACGGTTAATAAACAAAACAAGAACAATCTTATTTATAATTTATAATACTTTTTAAATTTAACTTTATTTATAGAGGGTAACCCTTCCAGTTGGCCAAATTAATGCCAGTTGATATTCAATGACTCGCTAATAATAGTAATAGATTGTAAAGTTAGGTCAAAACTAGAACTTATTTGAGTGAAGAAAGTATTAAGTACTAATGTAATTGTATCCAACTTCCATGCCATTCTTTTATACTCGCAAAGTCCTAAATCAACAAAATACAACGGCACGCATGTTAAGGATATAGAAGCTTCTGTCACGGTATTTGATCGAAAGACAAAAGGACTGAGAAACCTTTTTGCAACTCTGGCATTTACACAGCAATTGATACACTAGCCTTAAGGTATGTAATTGATATACCTATCTACTTATATATTTGCTTTTCTTGCTCTAAGCAACCGTGTATTTTTCATAATATAGTAACGTACGATACGATGTATTGAATAATTTGAATATATTGTATAATTTCTCCTCGAATACAATTGTTATTTTTCTGTATCCTCTTTAGATGGTAGGCCTGCTGTCTCGCAAAATGATGTGATAATCTTGATCGTGGTAAGTAAATTAGGAATGTAATTAGTCTACGGTAACGGAGGAGAGAGTGAGTTTGTTATACATCGTTTATATTGCATGCATTCATACATACACATGAGATTTTAAACAACTGCAATAATACTGGAAAGGTTTTAAACATTTAATTTAGATATTAACTTACCGCCAGTTTACTAGAACTTAATCATTACTTGATTTTTATACAGCAACAGCTACAATGTTGGTGTTAGTTTAAAAATGTTATTATTGATCACTAAAGACTGGCGTCACAAGCATTACACGCAAATTCAGGTTGATTCTAGCAGTTGTCACAGCGCAAACTGATGTACAAACATGCGAATACGCAAATTTCGTGTCACAATGGGAATATAATTCAATTTTCGTTTTTGTTATTTCATTAAAGATGTAGTGTCCTCCAAAACATGAAAATTGAAGAATAGCACATTTCGCAGTTTTAATCAATTTAATCACTTCGTAGGCCTACATTCCATTTTATGAGACACAAAATATATACAAATATTTTATACAATTCAATATAGTTTTATTGTTCGCATTATATGTAGGCATATATGCTTATATTATCTGGTTTATTACCAGACATACCGTACATTGTAACTCATCGTTGCGTATGGTTAACAGAAACACGAACACTTTCACAAACTTAATACGTACGACGAAAAAGACGACTGGAATTAATATGTCGATACAGGGATGGCCCTGGACTAAACTATTATAGGATAAGTACATTGAATCTACTAAAGGGAACACAGAGGAGATTCTTGTATCTTAAATTAAGAGCGGGGACGTACACGAATACCAACATTTTTCATTGGTTACTGTGCCGCTACATTTAGTCTATTAAATCTGTTCAGACGGCAAAACAACTTTGTAAAATGTTTTTTGAAATGTGGATTTCTAGATGCGTATAGGAATGGATTTAGGAAGGAGTTTGACCAGAGCAGAATGTTAACTATCTGCCATATTAGATCACTAACCCAGCCCCAACCATAGATGCTCTGTAGAGTGATCACAGCCGTGAATGGCAACCAGCAAACGCAGAATACGAACACCAAACTCGTTAACATTACAAACGCATTCGGACTCGAACGGACTTGCTGATGAGTGCCTTGCATTCTGGATGTGGATGTAGATGCGTTATTTCTATTACAAGTCTCTGATTTGATTGACTTGCGTTCGTCACCATTTTGTTGTAACGGATTGATATTCTGACTACAAGTGTTGGTTGTAGATGTATTTACATGGGTTCCATTACACGATTCTACTTTCAAATCGTGTTGCTGAATGGTGTCATTTTTTCGTGGATTGGTGATAGGTTCTTGGGGGCGGTGACTGTCGACCATTCTGGAGGTTTTTCTTGTAGGTGTATTCTTTTTGCTGTTGCTGCTTAACAACATGCTTCCTTTTAATCCTTTAGACTGGTTGCCTTTGACTTTGCAATCTTTTTGTATCATTGAATTCCGTACGTGTACGCCACGTGATTTACGTTTCTTAATGTAAATGTATACAACACTGTTAAAGTAAATCAAAAACACCAACGGTGTGTACAATATGATAGCAATCACTACCGTAATCGAGGCGTTCTGTGACGTTTTCCAATCGCATTTATATGTGTGAATAATTGCGAGAGTATTCGTACTAACCTCTGACAACACAAAGACCGTCAAGGAATAAAACGCAATTATTGATAGCCAACCAAGTATACACATTACCTGTGTTCTGCGATGGGTTTGAAAACTGTTATACTTTTGACCTTTTTTGATGAGCCAATACCGATCCAAACTAATGAATACAATAAGTAAGAACCCTTGGTGACTGGATATATAATCTGCCATCAACCAAACCTTGCAAGCGAATCTTCCAGTTGCCCAATAGCCATACTGAAGGAAGAGGATGTTTAGAGGCATAACTATTAGTCCAATCAACAAATCGGCAATCGACAGATTCAAAATGAACACATTTGCTGGTTTGTAGTTAATTTTCTTGTCGAAACACCATGCAACAATCACAAGAATATTTCCACAAATCGTTATTAATGCCATCATCCACAGACTGATTATAAGTACAACATGCGTGTCCTTTGGCGTACTCGTCTCAGTTTCGTTAAACATTTCTTCAGAATTCATTTCAATGTTGTACGATTGGACTGTATATATTTCTGTTTTCAAGTCAACCGATCAACTGCCGTTCACAGTTAACCCTATGGCACATGACTTAGTAAATAGAGAAATGTTGCACCGTTCCTCAAGTTGTTTAATTTATAAGAC
Source organism: Antedon mediterranea (assembly GCF_964355755.1). NCBI lineage: Eukaryota > Metazoa > Echinodermata > Crinoidea > Comatulida > Antedonidae > Antedon > Antedon mediterranea. The sequence goes on along the minus strand of NC_092679.1, from coordinate 6,826,465 downwards.
TGGAGAAACTATAGTAACGAGTTAGAATAACGAAGTTAATTTGAGGTTTCAGTGATTATGCAATGTGAACAATAGTGTTTGGTAATTATAAGCAAGCAATTACCTCTTTAAAGACATTGATGACGTAACGTTGAGTAAAACAAATGAAGTTAGCCTAATTGTTTTGGCAACAAATGTGTTGTAGGCAATTAAGAAGAAGATAAAATCAGTTTGAAGCAAGCAAAAGAACTGCTTATAATTGAAATTGCAATCAAATTAAAATGGTGATGAAACAGGAAAAATCAAGAGCTGTCGCAGGAATACATAACACAAGTATAGTCTTGGATTATTAAGAAGTCGCTTATGATTGGTCAAATCATGGAGGAATAAATTTACATACTTATTATTTTATGGCCAATCAAAGCAGAGATATAAAATATTATATTATTCTGTACTTCCGTGATCAAAGTAACAGTCTTTAATACCATGAAGAAATAAATAATGTTATGTTTCTTCATGAATAATAAACTATAAATCTATCGCACTGTTTCAGAGGACATAATTATTGTGTGGTTGACCACCTCCATTTTAATTATTGTTTGCCTGTTAGCAGGATAATATGTCAAAACTAAAAGACGGATCTTTATCAAATTTAAACCATAGATAGATGTGTGGTCACGGATGACTTCATAATATTTTGGAAGAAATCTAAACCAGGATCGGGCCAATTCTGGACCACTTTTTTTTAATTTTACTAACTTTATGTCAATGGTCATAGTCAAAACTATAAAAGGGGATCTTCATCACAATTTTTGATCTTTAATTTTCTCCCACTTCTGGCGGAGGTTGGAATAATCTGTGATTGGCAGCTCTTATCAATATAATTATTATGTTTGTTTAATATAGTTGCCTTAACTTTTTATTACGTCAAACAATATCTCAGCGGGGGTACTATGCTGTTCCGATTCTGTATTCACTCTTTGTTCGTACCGGTACTTAGCAATTTCTGGAGCGTGTTTTACGACCCATGATCCGCACTTTACCCCTGGCTAAGTATTTATTTGAAACGTTACCATGTGAACGATTTTACAACATCTCAATGGTACCGTGTCTACACGGATACAACATACCACATTATGACTAACAGTACATTAAGTATACGGATTATATCTCCGGTAATGTTTGTCTATCAATGTAGGTCTATACATTCTACATCATCTTACTAGTAAGTCATTAGTCTTACTTTTTAGTTTCAAAAACCTCGTGGAACGTTTGTCTATTCAACAAGACCGGCCTATACATCCTCGTGAGTTTAATTCTTAATTTGGACACGATCAAAAAAACTGATTGAATTGAGTACGGTACTACTTAATATACACCGTAATGGGGTTTATTGTACCCTAATAAAGTTAGGTTTGCGATAGGCCTACACCATGTGATTCCAAAAAGGTTGAGATTGTCTCATTACTTCAATTATTAAACACATCAATGTTTCGGGGTTTTATTACGGTGTAAAACTGTCTGCGAACACCTACATTTAACGCAAATGGCCTAGGCCTATATATTGTACGGAACTGTACATGAATTAACATGTATTTTCTTTACAACCCAGTTTACAGGAGGACATGGACTCGGCTAAGGTTTTAATTTGTTGTACCTCGTTCGCCACCCAAAATTATTCCACCGTCGAATGATGGGCCTAGTTTTCTATATATATATTTTTTTTTTATAGATAAATAAAATGTTTGGACACTGACCATTGTTTGGAAAATGTATGGAGGTGATACAGGTATGTTGTACTACCATCTTATACGACTGTATAGTTTAAAACAGAGTACTCGATCATGCATTGTAATGACGTTCCTCGCGAGATCAACTTATATTTGCGATGAACTTATTATTCCAGTGACACCTGCTCCCTTGCGTCTGGGAACATTTATCATAACTAAAAAATAACATCGATTATTAGATCCACATTTGATAATGTGTGAAGAAAATTGTTATTATCGATTCCAGTTATTGGCGGATAATTGAAGTGCTCTTCAACTAATGTTGTATTGATTTACACATACACTGGAGGCAGTTGCAAATTATTCGGCGGTCTGAGCACTATTCAACGTCTATGGTGATAATTGCTCTTGTAATTTGTAGAATACGGCATTGAAATTAAAAACTTCGTTCGCATGGCAAGATATGAAATAGTAACAGTCCTTAGATCTGATGCCTGGTTGCGACAAATATCAACAGACTGTACATCATAGGCCTACTCTCCGCGACGCGCGGTGTCTGGTAAAGGGCATGTGGAACTGATCGTGTCGCAGCCACAGATAAACATTTTGATCTCCGAAGCTCAGAATTCTGTTGTTAAATTTCCCTTTCGCACAGTCACTCGCCTCGCGCGTAGCACGCCAGTTCACGTTACACTACCTAGTGTGTGAAACGTCGAACAAATTGTTAATGTTAGTAAGTATTTCTAATCATTTTAATGGTATAATGTATATGTTGTTTGTTCTTCAGGAAATTACTTGGATCCGCTTAGAGCTTGTTCTCTGTCTGGTGAGAGTCAAGTTGACGTCGGAATCTCTGAACCTGCTACCAATGCTAAGTTCGACGCAATTATCAAACAGAGAAGACGAACAAACAATAGGACATCCGTGTTGAATGACGTTGAAAAGGCGCGCCTGGATTTGTTGGTCAAACGAATTGATGGTCAGCGCGTGGTCACGCAGACGATATTAAACCGTCAGAAAAAAAAAGTAGAGAATTCCCTTATTGCGATTGAAGATCATAAAAAAGAATTCCAAAAATATAGCGATGGTTCAGTAACTACTGAAAGTGTAACCAGGTCGAACAAGAAGAATAAAAGATCTCTATCTCCTGGGACAACTCCACTCAATGTGACCGGGATTGAGTTAAAAGAAAAACACCGTTTGACACATGAAAAAGGTTCTAGTCGTAAAATGAAGATGTTGAAGCACGCACAAGAGAAACTTAAAGAAAAACAAGCAGATACACACGTGACTGTTATTCGTTTCCCTGAAATTGGAAAAATATTATATCAAAAAGAAATCAAGCCAAAAGATGTTGAGCCAACTCAAGAAATGCAATCGCAACACCACCAATCGCACGGCATGCGACGCGCGTCAAGGGCGTGGTCTGAACCGCATTCTGTCGGCTCGTGTAGGCCTTACGGCAGCAAACGCAACCATAGAAAATGTTCCAGAAAGAAACGTAGTTCAAAGAGTATAGATAAATGAAAACAATGGCTTGCAATAATAAAAAAAAATTGGTTATAAAGCATAAATGGTGTTTTAAATAGATTTAATGACAAAATTATCTTTGACGATGATCTTCATAAGAAGAAATGACAATAGCTAGTTGTAATAGTATATTAGCGATGCATATTTAAAAAAATTAGTTACAAGTTGAGACTCAAGGTTGGTTCCCACTAGGACGCAACGCAAGGACGTAAACGCAACACAAGCTTGTTGACCTATGACAAGCGACAGTTTGACGGTCACTAAAGCGTGGTTCCCACTAGCGACTAAACACAAGGACGTAACGCAACGCAACGCAACGCAACTTAATTGACCAATCACAAGCGATGGCTTATTCGCTTGTGATTTCTAACTGTCTATAACTTCGCTTGTCATTGGTTAAAACGCTTGCGTTGCGTTTACGTCCTTGCGTTACGTTCTAGTGGGAACCAAGCTAACCAAGCTTTCCTTACCCGGGTAAATTACTAAGTGTGAACGAGCCCCATGATTCCGCTGACAAGACAATACATGACAGCAATGATAGGACACGACCATGGTTTGCCTTTACAACTTTACATGTATATCGAACTTAAACAAATATTGACTACTTTCGGCTGTATAGTGAAGTCAAAATAAATGTCTCAAAGTAAACATCCTCTGGGTTACTGATCAAAATTGTGAACATTTGCATAAACGCTTAGATGATTTTTTTTTTGTAATCGCATAAGAAGATTACAATTTAAATTGTTCGCGGCATAATTTATTCATCATCTCCGTAAGTACATCTTCATTAAAATTGCCGTTAGTACTATCATATTAATTGATCTAGTGGATTTATAAGCTGGTATTAATCCCTTTCCATTACCATTAATAACAGGATTATTGATGGAATATAAAAATGGTTTTCATCTATCTTTGTCGCCAATAATACTAAAGCATGACAGTAAGTAAAAGTGACATAAACTGTGAATACCATCAAGGACAGTCTGACTGAAAATATTTTATTTTAAAATGAAATCTAAAGCTCTGTCTGCACTGTCAAACTTTATGTGACCAATGACACGCGATAGTTTGAATAATCTATCGCTTGTGATTGGTCAAATCACTGGCGTTGGGCTCATGTCTTTGGCTAGGATATGAGTGTATCCAAAAAGTTATAGGCTACCCTCAATCTAGACTTGCCCCATGTCTTTTTTTATTTATTTGTTTTTCGATTTTTAAACTCAAGTAGTATACGTATGAAAGGCCATATGTGCCAAAATATAAAATAATATAAAACCCAGACTACTCTCATTCGTATGAACTATGATTGATAGGCTGTAGTACTAATTTACTTTGAAATAACATGTTATGGCACTTTAGTAGCTTCTTTCAACTGTGTGTTATATGATCTAGATGTTTATACTTATCGCATTAACGGTTTCTGTACAATACTTCTGTGCATTAGCGGGAACTTTTCGATTACCTAAGATTAAGCTGACATCAATGAGTGTACGAAGCAAAATAAGTATCGCAGTGAACTGCGCAATTGCCTCTTGTGATTTGTCAAATCAATTACGTTGCGTTACGTCCTCTCTAGAGGGAACCAAGCAAATAACATCGTTCTCGCGGCGAATGGGAAAGTCCCTAACATAATATTCTATGAAACATAATCGTCGCTATATCCAGTTGATTTTGTTTACACGTCTACGATGTAAGACTTGAAAAATAAGTTATCTGTATAACTGGGTGACATCTGCGCAGGAAATACTATTATAACCCACTGTATATCAGGCAGCATACCATGTATTTGCAATGTCCTTGTATCCTAACGTCGTGAGGTGGTTTCCCGAATGATCGTAAAATCAAAAACGGTACTGTGTATGACCAACTAGCGTTATTGTCACCGGCTAGTCATCCATTCATAGAAGTACTGATGTAGTAGCCTACCTGTACGGAGACCATAGAATGTGACCCGAGGCATGACTAACTACGACTTTAGATGATAGAAAGTTGAGAAAAAATGTTACGAGTAGTTGTACGACATGAAGATGTAAATGCTAGAACATCGGACTGTATCACCTCTTGTTATCAATTAAAATATGATAGTCAGGTTATAAATATTTTAATAGGAGATGATATCAACGTTCAATTAGTCTATTCCTATAGGACAACATTTTATATTTGATACAATCTCATAAAACTTTGTTAATTATCAAATTATAATTCCAATATCAATAACAAGTGTACTAATACAAAAAGTTAGCATAGAACATATCCAGTTAAATCAGCCTTTGTTCCCAGGTAAAAACTAGAAACGTTTTAGTCGAGCGGACTACCATATCATAGTCCGGTTAAATAAGCCTACTTCTCTATGGCCATGTTTCCGCAGCAAAAAAATAACCGATAAACTGCCTGTGGAAACGGTGTTTAACGTTAACCGATTCCACTTAATTCAAATTAACGGATAAATGAGATAATCTGGAACCTTTGACCTGAAGGACAAATCGTTGCATTGTGATTGGGCTCTTGGTTGTGCGGTAATGTCTGATCATGCACACTATGCCGGTTGGTTGGTCGGTCGGTCGGTAAACACTAACTCAAATTTGCGCACGCGACTGCAGCCATGTATATGACCTTGTTTTTAAATAATTATCGGATAATTTTGTTATGGGTGCGGAAAAACGGCCTATGACGGAAACTATTAGAGAGGGTGGTGCACATTTCGATCAAGGCATATAGCGTTTATGAAAGCAATCGCGTGTATTGTTATAATTTTCGAGTAGACTTTCACTGCTTGTTGTTTCATCAATACATATATCTGTATTTTACGAGTACGAGTGTCGCATGCGAGGCAACATTTGATGATGTTAACCTATTAAACGTTGGTTAGTATGCTACTAAAAAAATATTGGGCACACTTGCGTCACGTGATTGCTCTATTGGGAAGAGAGAATAATGCGCGTTCACGTAGTGCGCAGGTTTTAGGAGAGCTAAATAGATTAGGTGAAGGACCTTTTAATAATTGTATAACTGACAGTAATAATAAAATGCCTACCCGGCATGACGCGTAATGTATCAAGCGTCATTGTAAGATGACATGTCAATTAAGTTTAAGAAATGATCTCCTTACCAAGCTATGTAATTTTACGAGAGCGTCTGTTGGCTAAAAGGTTTAAGATTGCGAATTATTCAGCTTTTAAGTGGAGTTCTATTTCCTTGTACTTACATTTACCAGTTCTTAACATTCGAAAGTAATAACACTAGCATTAATATTATTTAGCCTAGATTAAAAGTCTTATTTAGATTTGCGTCATTTGTTCGAAGCATTCATTCTTCTTCAAATACTTGCATTGGTTTTGTTTGTAAGATTTCATTTGAATTATAAAACAACACATTTCACCTCGTAATACCTGGTTACGAGATTATTTTAGGAGTCGAGTGCATTGTCTATAAATAAGAGCTTGCGCTTGCGGCGATATCATTATTGACGGCATTGATTGGTGTTTATGTCTGATTTCAACAAAACATATAACATAAATAATATAAACATTATAAATATCATCCAGACAATAAACTAGATGAAAAATGGACACGATCGATGTCAACGTACTTATAATTATATCAGATTATTTTGAGGAATCTAATGAACTGAATCTCTTTCCTATGCTACCTGTTTTTTTTATTATAAAAACAAAACTGCTAAGGCCTCAACATTTTAAAGATGTATGTCCACCAAATACAGTACATGGAAAATTAAGATAGGCCATTTGGAATTTTTTTTTCTTCTGTGGAAGAAAAAACCAAAAAAGTATTATTTCACTTATTAAAAGACAAAATAAACGGTAAATTTTAACCAAAATTCATTGTCTGATAGACAATTTAAGAATTATATGACATTAAAATGACATATTCAACAACAACATTATTAACAACATATTTTTCAGGAGTACAATATAATTATCTTTAAACAATGTTTGCGCGCGTCTGTACAATTACTGACATTAGTTTGTTGAAGTCGTGTGGAAGCGTTAGAAACTCATACTATATTCATGCACAAACGTTTCTAATTTCAGATATTTACAGTTAACCAAGCTTTCTTAATTTTTTTTTTCTCTGTTGTTGATACAGTGCACGCATAATTTAACCAACAAAACATAGAAACAATAAGGACAATACATGGTCCATCAAGCTACATCAAATTACAACCGTTCCCATAACATAGAATTAAGATATAGCCGACTCATAGTATTCGAATTTGAAATCACTCTGTTTCAAAACTAATATATTTTTCATCAAGAATTCATAGCAAGTGACTTAAAATTGTGCATACTAATTATGTTCACCTTTGACTCAAGAATATAGAGTAGTAATTTGTTTTCTGTCAGGACGTCTCGAGTCGTGTAGTAATACAGGAATAGTTGATTGCTTGCAAGTTTACGAGGATAATAAAAACAGAAAGATTCTAACATTGCGCAAACATGGTACATTGTACACTTGTATTTAGCACGTTTTAAAGTATAAGAAAACACTATCATAAAGAAAAAAAAAACAAGATTACGGGATCCATGTAATTATAATGTGTTTTAAAGAGTGCAATACCCATATAATAGACAAAATGACCATTATTGTGTTTTACATTTTTAAATAGTGAAACAAATAAAATAGAAACATAATTATCTGGTTAACAGGTGTAGTAGTACGGCACTGTATGTGAATAAATCAAACCCTGGATGACAATGCAAAGTAATGAAACTCCGGTGTGCGTTACCAGTACGGTTTTCTGACGTTTGCGTTCGGAATCCGATGCGTGTGTGAACGGTGAGATTCTTAAACGTTGATCGACGATAAAAAGATAAATATGGTTTTTTTCATACCTAAAACAAAGAATTTTGAAAAGTTTTCATTCTAGAACTATAGGATTATCATCTATGCTGCCTTTGATGAAAATAATGTTTCCACACGTCCAATCAAATGACGTCATGATTGGTAAGAGCAATACTATCGTGACAATACATTTGATTGGATTTAAAAAAATATTATTTTTATCAAATACAGCATAAATGATTATCTTATAGTTCTAAAACGGAAACTGTTCTAATTTCTTTTGTTTTATGCAAGAAAAATATATGTTTATCTATTTATCGTCGATCGTTGTCGCCCTAGTGTAAAGGGGCCTTTACACACTTGTTATTCGGTCACCAGGCTGACATCCAGGGTCAGTGTGGACATACAACGACCCAAAATGAAGAATCATGAGACAATTCAGTATTACACATTTACGACATGGGTCAATTTTGTTATCCAAATTCAACGTCCATGGTCGTTCGTATCCTGTCGAGCGGGTAAATTACCACCCGATCACTGCCGAACGAGTCCAATAACTGTAACCGATCTGATGTGGAAACCTATTGCTATTTATATATACATAAATATAATATAAGTATAATGTAGAGAATTACTTTATTTTAGGTAGTACTGCAAAACAAACTGTCTAACACTCGATTGTTACAAATACAAAATTAAAAGATATATAAGTTCTGTACGGATTAAATATTAAATTTGATCCGAGATAAAATGACGTTGTAATTCTAAAACATTTAAACTAATCCTATTATTAAATTTCATACATTGAAATGCAAGAATAACATCTACATTTATATATACAGAATACTACGTAGGAAGATGTTTTTCCCAACTGTGACGTGTACCAAATACATTGAGAATCTCAATTGAAAATCCTACTATATTCTTAATGTATTTGAGAGTTTACATTAGAGTTGGGAAGAACATCTTGTACATGACTCCCTATCCCAGTGTAAGTTGGGAAGAACATCTTGTACATGACTCCTTATCCCAGTGTAAGTTGGGAAGAACATCTTGTACATGACTCCCTATCACAGTGTAAGTTGGGAAGAACATCTTGTACATGACTCCCTATCACAGAATACATTATCATAATATCATAACATATGTATAGAATAGAGTGAATAATGTAATATAATTTAGTAATAATAACATTCGATGAATACTAACATGTTTATAAATATTACAATGTTATCAGAAGACACATACACAGTCATGATTTAGTTTGTTCTTTTATATGTAATACTGTTACAACATTGAGAAATGTTTAAGATTTACTGTCGCTCATTAGTTGTAGTAACGAGCCAATAAACTGAGAATTCGAATTGATCATACTTTATTTTATTTATAACTTTCAATATAAATTTATGGAGAAACTTTCGCCTGTTTTTCATTGAGCAAATTTATTATGCGTATCCATTCACTTGACTTTTTGCAAGAAACAAATGCGCACACAATCTGAGCTCAAGAATGTTTAAATCGTGCAAATAGATTTACATATAGAGTGGAAAACAAGTTTAGTTTTGTGTATACTTACTAAAGAAACCCAATTCTAAAAGAGTCTTACGATAGTATAGTACATGTATTAGGCCTACACTCATGCACAATTTTTTTTATACGAGCTAAAATTATTGTGAATTTATCAGTATAGTACTTTCTGTATTAAGTGATCTGATGTGCAAATCTAGAAAATCCATCGAGGAAATTATTCTGGAAAAGAAATATTGATTCAGGTACTGATTGAACAATTTTAACAATATTAAAGTACACGATTGCTTTTGGTTGGGAAGGTGTGGAAGTCAGGTAGGCCTATGAGAACGACAACCAAAATCAAGAAGGGCACAGCACTTATAATACCAAAGTGAATATGCACTTTATTTTTAATACTAAATTGAGACCAAATGTTTGTGATCTTAAAATTCCAGGCATATTTAATATCATTCTGATTAATTAAATGTAATAGAGACAAACGATTAATATTCTAAATACAATTACACAAACCAACAGTGCCGTTGGAAATCTATGAGTGTGAACCTTACCCGGATAAACCGACAATAGCCCTTTCTAATCGAAGAGCGAGATATAACTCAAAAGTAGAAATTCTCATTGAACACCCCTCTCCACAAATGGTATAGTCCATGAACTATGCTATGTGAGCCTCTCTACAAACCACCATCATCATTTCTACTTTTCGAGTTATATCTCCCTCTTCGAGGAGAAAGGGCTATTGTCGGTTTATCCAGGTAAGCTAGGCACGAAAGGAAGACGTGTAACCACGATTTTATTTTTTTATAGTAAATTATAAATAATTATAGATAACATTTCAACGAATTGTTTTCTGAACAATGTCTCCTTTATTTCTAGACGTCATCTTGTCTCCATTAGTAAGAGAATACTCTGTAAAAATTAAGATTTTATACCTGTGTCTACTAGTAAAATTATAAAATACACCTCAACTAATAATAACATGAAGTCGCTAAACTCGTGATTTCAAAATATAAAAAAATCTACATGTAAATCCAAATGCAAATTATTGAAAAATGACGATGCTGTGGGTATCATCAGTGGCTGGATCTCAATGGAGATACAAAATGACGATACTGTGGGTATCATCAGTGGCTGGATCTCAATGGAGATACAAAATATAATAAATAAAACCAGGGAAGAGTTAAATTACAATTTTAATTTAACTCTTCCCTGGTAAAACCCTAAATCAAAACAATAATGTAAAACAGCAGAAAAATTAGCAATAATATTTCTATAATATATAAAAGTAACTATTGTAATTTTTATAATGATGATTTTGTCTTGTTTTATATATAACAATTATGTTCAATTCTATAATATAATATTCATTTTGATGAATTAGGAATTTCATCTCTTTCCCAAAAACTTGTTTTATTATGAAGGAGTTCTCAATTGTTTTATTTTATAATTTGCACATTATTTTACCATTTATACAGTTAGAAATATTAGTTTCTCTGTCTGTTTAATATTTATAATTTTACAAAATGATATATTCATAATATAAAACATAATTGGTTGTCTTCACTTTTTTTTCAGAGTTAGTTTTCTAATTATCATATTATATCAAACGTAATAGTAGACCCTCTATATGTTGAGAAGAATGTCAAATTTGGCTTCATATACTAGTCTCTCTATCACACAAAATGTATGTTATGTATTACAGTTGAAAATACCTATTTCAACAACTTAATGTCCTACTCTGTAGATAAATAATACACCTCTGGTTGTTTGCTTAATACTGGTACTCAACAATATCAATCTCTTCAGCAAGTAAAAAATAAACCTGAAATCGCCACAGGTAGATAAGTCCAAAATTACGGATTCAATTTCAGCGTCAGTTTGACAAATGCGATGACTTTCCACTTGATTGTCAAGCTTAACAACTTTTGTGAAGGTTGTGCGTCAGGCAGACATTAACTTGAATAATAATTCCATTTCTGAATTTGCTTCAGTTTGATAAATACAATAAATTATCATCTGCTCTCAGATTTGGTTAAATGTAATTTGGATATTTTTAATAAAGAAATTCACATGAATATATTGCATATACTGTACCAGTTTTCTTTTTATTTGTTGTGTTTGTTTATATTTTTAAGTATAGAAAAAGCTCAAAAACTTCTTCTTGAATATTGGCCTTGTTATATGCCATGTTTCCGCAGCCAAAACAAAAATTTAATTTTTAACCAATAAAGTGTGCATGATCAGTCATTATCAAACAACTAGATACCCAATCCTATCGCAACAATTTGTCCTTCAGGTTAAAGGTTAAAAATGATCGCATTTATTGAATAATTATCTGATTTATATGAAATCATTTTATCGGTTAATTTTTCTCAAGTGGAATCGGTTAGAACGCCGTTTCCACAGGCAGTTTTATCGGTTGTCTCGATTGTTATCAGTTAAATATCAGTTAATTGTTATTGGTTAAATATATCGGTTAATTGTTTATTGATTAACTATTGGTTTTTGATTGGGGAAACATAGTGTTATTAATTTACATACAGCTCCAGGACAATTTAACAGCTAAAATGAAACTTTTTTTAAACTATTAATACTGTGTCTGTTCATGATTTTCTACCTTGATCACACAAAAAATCCCAACCTCTATTTTAAACTACCGGTACTACTTTGGTCACACATAATGGAAGTTTTCAAATCTAATGTATGATGTGTACAAAGTAAACCCTGGAACTTTGATGTGAACCAATCATGAACAACTTTCAATGTACAAAATATTTAGCTATTTTCAGCTTCTGTGTGAACCATTGCTAGTGGTAGTTAATTGATGCTTGTTGTCATAGTCTAGTATTCTATACCCTTATAAACTTCTATGTTTTTACTGTATTTCCGAAATCTCCATCACAGAGCACACTTGGTATTTTAGGACTGGATATGCATGTATTCCTGGCTTCACATTTAAAGAACAATAAAAGTTACTAATATATAGGTGTATCATGCAGGAAGAAACTGTGCATTTAAGAAGAGGTATAAAAATCCAAAAATGTTCAGATGCCTGGCTTCTTAGGTTTAGACTTGGTATTTCCGCCTCCACTTTTTTTACCGCCAAACATCATGTTTGTCCGAACCTTCTTGCCTCCTGAGGAACTCGATCCAGTGGAATTTGCATTTCCCATTTCAATTCCTTATTCAGAATTCTATGATAAAAAAAAAGAAATTTTCAAATATCATAAAAATTACCAAGTACAGTGCAACCAACAACTAAAGTTTGGTCATTAATTTTCCAGCACTGAGTGACTTATCTTTAGAGATTATGCTGAATGTAGCCTTCACATCCCAAAAGACCTTAGTTCCCAAGCAGAGGTTCATGATATTTTAAAATTAAACTGAATCCATCTAGAACCTAGACTTTTTTTATGTTGTTGTCTACCAGTCAATATTTCGATTTTGTTTGTTAAGATTCTCATATCTTACACATATGAAACAATGTGTTTTTCTTTTCACAAACATTACACCATGAAGGTAAATAGACCCTCTATGATAACACCAAATTATCTAGAACTAGGCCAGCATAAAGCATATTTATGTTTCCAACAAGTAATTGTATTCAAACAACAAACAAATATTTAGCATCAACACAGTAATTGAATTGAAAGACTGACGTCTGTATGACGTGAGGTCCATCCATAATATAAATCACATCATTAGACTAATGATTGAATTATTAATTGTGATTTATTGTTCATTATTAACTTTGATTGATTGAGCGTTGTAAATAGTTGTCTTTGGAAGAGATTACAACTCCCTGGATAATAATTAGTATGAACAAACGAGAGCGAAGTCTGTATAAATTATCAAGCTGATTCATTTATAAACCCACTATGCAATAATAATGATAACTTTAAGCCCCTACCACCATAATCAAACACAATCCAATATTCAAAAGTTATTAACTTTCATATCCAGTATCATCCATTATTATTTATCTTTGATTTTTGGTTCATAAAATAAAAATGTTATTATTATGCTGGTATGAAAATGAATATCTGATACCCAAGAGTCATTTTTTATTACATATCATATTATTATTGTTTCTTATTTTCTTTACTAGTTCCTACAGATGTACTAACACTCTGTAGCTTACAGTTTTTCTGTGTAAACTTATAATATATTTTGGGATTTAAGTTTATATATCCTCTAATATCATCTATTCTATCATCTAAGGGATTAATGTATTAAGGAGAGCATGCATGTTTAAACAACATTTAAACAATTTTTTTATGAAAGTTTGAAGAGAGAGGTCAGCTAGCCATTTAGGCTAGTAGCTAATAAAGCGGCCTTCCCCTAAATAATCACAAATACAAATATATACACAAGATGCTCTACACAAACAAAGTCTTATTACAAATCTTAATCGGACAATTGGCATCTGTATTTAACTATATGTACAATTTTGACGTTACAAATTCCTTCACTTGCACTGATGAAGGGCTAGTGTTGCCCAAAAGCTCTGCTAATTTTCCTGGCTGTTTTCAGGGAATAATTTCGCCAGTGTAGAATAGCAAAAAGCTATACAAAACAACCTTATTGCTACACATTTCGCAAATTGTGTAGCAAAAAATGCAATACAAAACTATGTTTCTCGACTCAACAATCAGTTTGATTAGCAATTTTGCTAAACAAAATTTTTTAATGAAATTTTTCACTGGTTTTACTTTATCATTTTGATTTAGCTTTTCGCTTTTTTTTTTGTATCTTTGAGATCCAGACACTGATACCCACAGCATTGTCATTTTTTCAGTAATTTTCCTATGGATTTATGTACAATTTTGAGTATACACATCATTTGTAGACATCCCTCCTTTGTGATTCCACTATTCAGGGGACTCCCATATTAAGGGGCACTCCCATTAAGGGGACAATCCCATATTAAGGGACACTCCCATTAAGGAAACACTCCCATATTAAGGGGCACTCCCATATTAAGGGGCACTCCCATATTAAGGGACACTCCCATATTAAGGGACACTCCCATTAAGGGGACACTTTGTTTGGTCCCGTAGGTGTCCCTATTTTAATTCAATATATTGCAGTATTTACATGACAATTTATAGATTATCAGTCAATGACGCAATAGGGTCACGATTGCAATCACAGATCGATTCTCAATATTAATTTGTAATTCATATGAGTGCATTTAGTCTTTATATTATATTCGATTGAGATTTTTCTTCTAAGTCAACATTGATTATGGTAATTGAAATTTTCTATATTATCCTGATTGCAATTGGAATTGATTATTTGTGGTCTACTCTAGTTGAATATCTGAACCTAGATTCCGAAAGGTATTACTTTGTTTTGGACATACCCAATTCTGTGTAAGAGAGATCTAGCCCATACCAGGAATGAGTGAACACTTTTTTCGCTGCCCACGTAAAAGACCTATTTATACTAGGACGACAACAAATGATTATAAATAAACATTTTATCCAAACCCCCCCCCCCCCCCTTTTTTTTTAAAGATAGTATAAAATGGTTACCATATTGTTTTAGAATGAACATTTCTTTTGTTTTCTGTAGTTTGTTTCTGTCATTATTTTTTAATTTATCATTGTTTATTTATAATTATAATAAACAAGCCTTAATTATTAATTAAAATAAAAGAATTTGTCAATACAGAGCCATTTTTCCCTAAGTAAAAACTATTCCCATAAACAAAAATCACTGGACCCTTCTAATCAGGAGACATCCACAAACGGATACTTTGTTTGGTCCCCTTAATAGAGATTCTATATTATATTACAGATTATGCATATATTTATTGCACTGACAATTATGTGCAGGAAAATAATTGTCAATTTCAATATAAAAAATAATTTGCAAGTTAATGGTGTGTGGCATTAATGCAAACATTATCACAATAATTGAACGCTGGTAAATATTAGATTGTATTATAATGAATACACTTGATATAATTTAAAATATTTTTTTAGAAACTCTAATAGCATAAATGTTGTGAGACGATCAACTAAAGTCACATTTTAATATTAATAAATGTACAATCTACATAAATACGAATATGAATGAATGAAAATGAATCAATTTAGTTACAGGGAATTTTTTTGGTAGTGTACAGTAGCAATAGGAACATAATTTCTTATTTATCTACTATCATAATTAATTAAATAAATAAATGATATTATCTCCGATAAGCTTTTTCTGTTTAAAGAAGATTGTGCCTGATTTGTATATATAAATCAAAAGGCAAATTACTGAAAAAATGACAATGCTGTGGGTATCAGTGGCTGGATCTCAATGGAGATACAAAAAAAAAGCGAAAAGCTAAAATCAAAACGATAAAGTAAAACAGCCAGAAAAATTAGCAGAGCTTTCGGGCAATACTAGCCCTTCATCAGTGCAAGTGAATTTATAATTTAAAAAACACAAAAAAATATAGTACAGTAAGAGTATAGTACAGTAAATGGATACAAAATAAGATGTTTGTATTTCGTCTGAGTTGTTACAACCGGAATTATGATTTCCTTTGGCATTGAATAACAGTAAAACACTTCAAATAATCTTTCACTTAAATTTAAAAAAACAAAACAGATTAAAAAAGAAATTCAGTTTTGGTTGATTAATACTTTTAGTAAATTGGCTGCTAGTAATATTTAACGTATCTTAATATTTTTGTTAATTAATAAAAGTGTCAAAAGGTAAATACAACACAGTAGGTCATCATCTATGCTTCTCAATTTTTTTTTCTTTTTCCTATAAAAAACTAAAAATCTCAAAATCCTTATAAAAGACACAAAGAAAATAGTAACTAAACAGTATCATAATAACAACAACATCCCAATGGCCTAGCAATATAAATGTAAGTCATTAAAAACTGGGTCTATGGCAAATAAATGGCAGAAAACCTCCCACCTGCACCAAACGTCATCATCATCATCGACAGGAATGGAACAAATTATTTGTCCAATTTCAATTGCTGCTGCTGATACACTAAAAGTATTCATCAATTATTATTTCAAGGACTCAAAATGTGAAAAGTATTACAAATGAGATTTTACACTTTTATCAATGGTATTATATATTCAATTCTGTACTGTACCACTATTCTGTATGTGTTTTTTGCTTAAAATGAAGTACCATTGATGGTAAAGTAGTTGAGGTCAATTCTATATTAATTCAATTTTTTTAATTTCAAACCTATAAAGATGGCTTAAAGATATATTGCCCCCTTAATTTTTTTTTTCAATACGCCATTTTAGTGTCAACTAATAGATATCCACTTTGACCAAATTGGATCAGGAAAAAAATATACAGTATACCTAAAAAACTGTAATTTAAAGCAAAAAAATAGTCAAATTGGCTGCAAGCCAATGGGGTTTTGGTTGAATTTAACCATTTCATTTTATGAGTTAAGTGAAAAATTAAAACATTACATTTTTCTGGGTTTTTTTTCTAGGGAAGTGATTATTTTTCATGTTTTTTGGGGAGACAACCAGACAATCTTTAAAATGCATTTTGCTTGTCATAGAGAGGTATGTAAAACACCAAAAACATTACAGGCTTAATGTCATAAAGTGGATAAATTGATATAGTTACTGCAGTAACTGCAGTAGAATAATTTTTAAATGGTTCCTTTACAACAATCATGTATAACCCAGTCACAATGTGTAACAATTGATTATCTTGGTCTTTTACAACCATCACAATGGGGTCTGTCTGAATTCCTGATCCATGGTTAGAATAATTTACTGCATTACAAAACACCATCTAAAATAATGACTAAATATTTAAAAAAATATAATGCAGTTATTGTCATGCTGTTTTTGTAAATGTTAATGGGATGCATTTCATTTAAAATTCAGAATTTTAATTTCTAAAATGCAAATTGAGCAATAAAAATTGTTGTTTATAATTTTTAAAAGTTTATTGTTAACAAATTATGCAAGAATTATATGAGCATATAACTGAATTTTAATCAACTTCGGTGCATTCCAATTTGTATAATTTAATAAATAAAAATATTAAAAAATAAAATAATATTTTAATGATTAAAAATGAATTTATTCCTTAATATTTTTTATTTCAAGTCTGTAGAAACATGCACTTTTAAATTAAACATAAAAAAAAACTTCAAAGAACCGCAGCCAATTAAGCTAATGCATATAATAATAGGTTTCCATTTGGAAATACCAGATGAATTGGGAGAGTGGTAGAATTTCTAATTGAAATGAGATTCTATGCAAAAGCTGAAGAGAAAACCAAGCGACATTTTATATTTGACGAAATATTCAGTAAAATATGATTTTGTTATTAATATTCATTCAAGTCATGTATATACACGACTGTCCCACTTTTAAATTATACTTGAAGTATATCAAATGTATTCTTTTAATAACAGTTTCTAAGCTTATATTGCTTAATAACACGACATTGCGTTAAAGATTGTCCCCCTAAAAAAAAAAAAAATGCTTTTTTTTTTAATATACCATTAAAAAAAATGTATTTACCTGAAAAAACTGTAATTCAAAGCAAAAAATTGTCAAATTGGCTGGCAGCCAATGGTTTTTGGTGAAATTTAACCATTTATTTTGTTATTTTGTCATTTTATAAGTGAAAACATTATTTTTTTTCTACGGAAGTAATTAACTTTATTAAAACTACAAAATTAATTAATCTTCATTTTTCATGTTTTTGTGGGACAATACATCTTTAATGTATACTGTATGACTCTATTGAGTAAATTCAATGAAGGTGCTGTGAACTCATTTACATTTTGCTTTAATAATGTTACGTAACGTAAAATTGTCTAGTTATAATAGCGCAAGCATGATGTTTGTAACAAATAACGTTCCCTCTTTCTATGAATTTTTCTCATTTTCACAGATTTTCCTCATCTGTATCGTTTCAAATTAATTATTTAAATTTCAGTATATCACCGGGCTGTTTAGAATTAATGTTCTTTGCCTAATGAGTATATATACAGTATATAATTATACAAATACATATTTTCTACTGTAGATTGAATGTAGTTTTATTTTACTCTCACAACTCACAATTACAAAATTATTCAACAACTATAAACCTGTCATTTATAAACTTAGTATAATTGATGTACTGCAAATCATTATCATTTATAAAACATTCACGTCTTGGGGGAACAGAATACATTATTGCCAGGAAGGCAAATTACAGACAATTTAAAATACAACTAAACTTATAATTGACAGATCTTTTTTTTCTTGATTACTTTTGCATGAATTTAGTACTTTTAGTAACATACATTTTCATCAATTCTAGTACTTACTAAAACTCTTGTTAAGAGGATGCCTTTGGGGCCTAACAAAGTGTCCCCTTAAAAGGTTAGACATAGTGTAACAATGTATTGTCCCACATTCATTTTACAGCAGAGTGTCCCCTTAAAAGGTTAGACATAGTGTAACAAGGTATTGTCCCACATTCATTTTACACTACAGCAGAGTGTCTCCTTAAAAGGTTAGACATAGTGTAACAAGGTATTGTCCCACATTCATTTGACAGCAGAGTGTCCCCTTAAAATGTTAGACATAGTGTAACAAGGTATTGACCCACATTCATTTTACAGCAGAGTGTCCCCTTAAAAGGTTAGACATAGTGTAACAAGGTATTGTCCCACATTCATTTTACAGTGTCCCCTTAAAAGGTTAAACATAGTGTAACAAGGTATTGTCCCACATTCATTTTACAGCAGAGTGTCCCCTTAAAAGGTTAGACATAGTGTAACAAGGTATTGTCCTACATTCATTTTACAGCAGAGTGTCCCCTTAAAAGGTTAGACATAGTGTAACAAGGTATTGTCCCACATTCATTTTACAGCAGAGTATCCCCTTAAAAGGTTAGACATAGTGTAACAAGATATTGTCCCACATTCATTTTACAGCAGAGTGTCCCATTTATAGAGGTGTCCCAAAGGAGGGATCTGCACTACTGCTTTACAAATATTGAAGTAAAACTGCAGAGCTGACAAGCAAAACAATATCAAGCTGAACAGGAACATTGTAAAACACAATTGGTGTTGTTGAGCATGGCCGTAGCCACCAGTACGGTTGATAATGTTTTAACCTCACCACTTTATTTCTTGTGGCTACATCATTGTTTAGGTAACAGGACACCTGTACTGTTAATAATATATCAATATAATTATAAAATGGTGTTAGTTGAAGTGTGATTGAATTACGAAGCAACTTCACATTAACGGTAAACATCAATTACAATGACATTGTACGTAAGTGCTGACAGATAATCATCATAATGTACCGGAAGGTGTCATGGTAAAACCACTGTTTGCACAACTTCTTGCAAAGAACACATAAGTATTACCGTACCTCTCACAATCAGTTAACGAGATGATGCATGATATCACTGACAGTGCAATGTTGTTGTTGTATTTTGCAAGGGAGGGGAGAGGAGGATATAACAGTCTCCTTTAGGACACGCCTATTTTACTAACTATAAAGGCCAGTTTACATAGACGAGTGGTAACGGTAAGCGAAAAATCATGTGCTTGTCCCATGTAAAATCTATAATCCTGAGCAGGTTAGCAGGTATGCTCCGCGTTTTGTGTAAAAGGTTATAATTAGAAATAATTTTTTTTCAGCTTACCATACCACTCATCTGTGTAAATTGGTCTTAAGAAACATTTTACTTTGACTAATCCATATCCTGCGGACACCCCTTTAAGGGGATACTAAACTTTTAGTTGGATCCAAAAGTGTCCACCTTAAAGTAGGGTCTGTATCACCCACTAACGTAACAATCGACTAATGTAAGGTAATAATAAGGTAACATTAACCACTATAACGTCAGGGTCTGCATGGGATCCATCCAAGATTCTTTTTAACAGGAGAGTCATGCTAAGATGTAATATTAATAGTCTGTCTATAGATAGATACAAAGTGGGATCTCCTTGGTTCTACTGTACTAGTATTTTTCACAATTGCAAGAACCTTGAAGATCTTTTGGCACTAGTTCCGTTTCGCACCTGTCGTTTATTTCGACTCAAAATTGGTTAAGTAACTTTATCGTGAGTACCACACCTTAGAATTAGGCATCAAAAATACTTTTACGAAGGAGATCACACAAAAAGTAAAAAATAAATCCTTTAAATTGATGAATTTACAGACGTGTTTCTCGCACATCGGTTTGTGAATTTCGCATACTCCATGTTCAATGTTGTTGTTTCTATGGAGCGCCAAAAGAGCAATAATAACAGAGGGCTAAAAACTCATTAAATTGCGTATATTTAATGCATTTATTGGTGAAAATTACGTTCAATTTTATCATATTTTGTCAATGTCAATGCAACAAAAATATTACTGTTTATACTGTACATGGTTTTTGCAGGAACTTTTAGGAATGAAAATCGACAAATTCATCATCATATTACTGCATGCTGTAGGGGTATACCTGATCTAGGCCTAAATAATATTCCTCTTAAATAGTCTGATAGTCTTACTCTTAGTAAGGCCTAGGGTAGGTTGCTATTTGAAAACAGCAAATTATTAGCAGTAAAATGTTAAAGCATTTTTATTGACAAAATATATTAAAATTAA
Organism: Antedon mediterranea; assembly: GCF_964355755.1. Taxonomy (NCBI): domain Eukaryota; kingdom Metazoa; phylum Echinodermata; class Crinoidea; order Comatulida; family Antedonidae; genus Antedon; species Antedon mediterranea. The sequence continues at coordinate 6,805,293 of NC_092679.1, read as the reverse complement.
ACGTGTATTTCAATAATAAATAATAAGAAGACGCATTCCACTGAGTTTGTAACCATCTATTGTTGTTGCTCTTTTGGCGCTCCATAGAAACAAAAATATTGAACTTCGAGTATGCTAAATTCGCGAACGGTATGCGAGAAACATGTCTGTAAAATCATCAATTTAAGGATTTATTTGTTACTTTTTATGTGATTCTTCTCCATAAAAGTACTTATGAGGCCCAATTTTAAGGTGTAGTATTCACAATAAGTTGCTTTAAAACAATTTGGAGTCAAAAGGAAGTCGAAATAAAAACAGGTGCGAAACGGAACTAGCGCCCAGGATACTATCAAATATCAACAAGCATATCAGCAGAATAATAATAAGAATCCACTCAGGAGTACAAAACAAACACGCCAAATTGTTATTTCATTTCGTATGTTGACATTACTACTTCAGTTATTTCAAATATTAAATCTGTTCAGTCAAAAACACTTTAATAAATTTGTTATAAATTTAATTGTCAAGAAAATTGTACTTGATAAGTAAGATAATTGTGATAAGTTTATTTTTTATTGGAAGGTATAAAAAATCTTAACCTGTGTGTAAGCCAAAAGTAACTAAAGGACATATATCCCTTGACATTGGATTGGAATATCTTTAATTATAGATAATTACAACCCAAACAAGCGCGAATGTGCAATACTCGGGGTACAGCGAAAGAAGCTGTAATGACGTCATAAGACCGGATGTAACGTCACCTACCAAATACCGCTATTGGTACCATCTTCGAGACGTCATATGGCTGCATCCGGTTTGAAATTTAAAAATCCGGCTCTATAGATTTTAGGACATATCCCTGTAGTATATTCATGCCAAATCCCAGCTCAATACTACAACTAATAAGGGAGGAGTAGTACTTTAAAAATCGCACTTTTTACTCAATAGTGTCCAGATGGAAGAAGAAGAAGAGGAAAAAATGAGTAAGTCCTAGACTCGGGTACCCCGAGTAAAAGTGTTATAATATATAAATCCCATGATTCTTAAAATCTAAAAAAAAAATTTAAAAGAAAACAAAACATGTACAGTACATTTAATAATTTCTAAAAAATATGGCTACCTGAATCTTAGCCTTTGTCTTGCATAACTCATCACACACAGGACAGTGGTTGCTTTAATACTGAGCTTACATTGGGACCCCCCTCCATGGGACCCTAAACAAAACTTTACCAGTTGCTTTCCCTCCATGGGAGACGTTTGATTGCATGGCAACCAGCCGATGTTTTCATTGGTTTTAATACTCATAACAAATACAAAAGTGTAAACGGGATTTACTTAAGATATATTGCTAAAACCTGAACTTACCTGAGCTAAAAATAGGCGTTAAGTGTGCAAAGTAAGCTGTTAAAAATAAGCACATCTACACTTGCTCAGTGTCGAATAAGCAGTGAGAGCGGTTTGTTGTTTTTCAATTCCTGGATGAATTCATTGAGGCGTAACGATTATCATACGAGGCGCAATTCGCGGTTTTGTTTACTGTGACGGATATTTACACTTAATCAATGCTGATCAATAAATGTACGTATTAACTATTACGTCATAACACCTGTTGTTCGTGAGAAGAACTACTTTGTGCTGTTGCTTCTTTTCTTTGGTATGTTATGCGCGATTTAAAACTTCAACAATTTGAAATTGAGTTTTGAATTAAAACTACTCTAATAGACTAATGAGGCATCAATTTCGGATTATGTTATAGGCTTATATTTTTTTATAAATCTTTAAAATATTAAATTAAATATAAATACAGTAATATTATATTTACGTTATGTGCATAACTTCTCGCACGGTAACTTATACAACTGTCGAAACAATCATTTATTAATTAGTACTATCATAAATGGTATCCCGATTAAAAAATCAAAATTTAAATTCATCTAATGAGTTAAAAAGATGGTAATGAATTGTGAACGTTATTGAATCTCCTTTTATATCAGTCTATTGAGACGGTGCAATAAGTATAAAGTAAATAAATAATATAAAAAAGTATGCTTTGTCATGACGTTTGTAGCCATCCACATGTCAGATTACCATTCTCTATCACACATAGCCGATCTCCTTTGACCACCAAGGCAATCTAACAAGAGGATCAGGGAATAATTTCGCCAGCATAGCAAAAAGCTATACAAAAGAACCTTCTTGCTACACATTTCTACAATTGTGTAGCAAAAAATACGATAGAAAACTGTTTCTCGACTCAAAAATCAGTTTGATTAGCAATACAGTATTGCTAAACGAGATTTTAAAATGAAATTTTTCCCTGAGGATGCTAAGCACCGGAGATCAAATGGTTTATGGCTGCGACAGACACGATGCGTTCCACGCCCCTTAAAAGATACCGCGTGCCACGGAGGATTAGGAGTGCAGTACCCTGTGGCATTTGTCGCAGCCTAACGTAATATCAAAGGACCGTTACGAGTTCCTATTTTGGCAAGACTTTGAACTAGGAAGTCACCTAACACCATTATAGAGCGCGCTGTTGATTCATTTTAATTTGCCAGACGCTAAAGAAAAAAACTTTTGTTTGATGATTTCAGCAAATAAAATATGAGGGCACATTTACTGATTTTACTTTAATTTTATTTCATCGTACAGACAATACATAATATATTGTGAATAATATATAGGCCTATATAACGAAATCTTGAATAAAAATGTCGAATTAATCATAGGCTTAGTGCTCTGCCCACCGATAGGTAGCCTGTCGTATTTAGTATTTAGACAATTATTTTATTTACGATGAAGCGTATTGATGTATTGATGATAGATATTATATAATATTATCAAATAACCATAGAGAGGTACATAATATAACCAGGGAAGAGATACAATTGTAATTTAACTCTTCCCTGATATAACCAAAAAATCTTTTTTCTTACGGACTTACTTATCTGTATGGGGGCGCTGTTTTAATTTGGAAAACCCCTATTTAATATGACGTCATCATGAAAGATGGCTGCCATGGATTGGCGTATAATTGAAGACGGCAGTTTGTCGATTGGAGAGAAAACTAGAGGAATTTCATATCATCCAAAACTGAATACTCTTTTGGTAGTAACTGAAGATTCCAGTCTTCAAGTATTGGACGTTAATACCGGTGTCATCCTTCAAAAGTCAACGCTATGTGGTAAATATGTTTAGGCCTGGCCTATCTTCCTATCTCTGTTGTGTGAGCTGTGTGTGATGAGCGTATTGATGGATGATAGCCTACTCTCTACCGGGACTCACCACGCCTGTATTTTATGCTTGGTCACTAGCAAGATATAAACTGGTTAAAATTGGGCTATTGGGAAGTTTTTGATCGTTGTTAATATATTGGTTTGCGTAAATATTAACCTAAAACTACTGTATTAATATGTTAAAAATTAATATTTAAAAATGAATAAGTCTGTATGTAAATTTGTTTTTTAAATTTTAATAATTCTTGATTTGTTTTATTGAATATAGGCCTAGTTCATTGCACAACATTATGTGAGATGTTTTGTATTACATTCTAGATAATAAATAATATTAAAAATGAATGGTTACTAGGCCTATAGCATAATAAACATGCGCAGAGTCGAATAATTATGAACAAAATATAGTCAAAAGACTAAAAAATGTGCATATAATTTATTTTGTATAACATGATCTGTAATACATTGGATAAAATAATTTTGTTTGAAAGTCCATGTAAACCAGTTTAAAGTTAATGGTTTACGTTAAGAATTCTGAGGGAGAGCCCTGTATAATTAATACGCCGTGGCTAAAGATACGGTACCGTATTCTAACTTCTGTTTACTAAAGGTACGGTAAAATTGCATTACGTCATAATCAGCCAATGGAGTGCTGGTACGCGTGTGACGTCATCGTATAAGGACTTTTTTTCATATCGCGTCTGTTGATATGTAGAGAATTCCTATCGGCGGCGCCAGGCTGCGTGGATGTGTGTGCGCTGCAGATAAGGGTTTTATTTTTATTCCAAATGGCCTATTTAGGCCTATATTTTTTATTAAACTTTGTTTACAATGGTGACCATAAACAACAAGCAAATGCGGACAATAAAGGTGCCCTCAAATACTATGATTTCTACACAAACAAACTCGTATAATGAGGTTATAGTACGTAGTAAGTAGGCCTAGGCCTCTTTTGAAACGGTTTTCTGTATTCTATCTAGAATTAAAATCAACATGTTTTGGCTTTTCAATATTAATATTAAACAGACGTAGGCTACATTTAGTTTTTGTCACACACGATGGCGATAATATCGATAAATGAAGCATAAATAAAATGGGTTGATCACTGTTTTCGCGATATGAAAAAAATCCACAAAGTCCGATGACGTCACACACGTACCAGCACCCCATTGGCTGGTTATGATGTAATACCAGGGAATAATTTCGCCAGTGTAGCATAGCAAAAAGCTATACAAAACAACCTTATTGCTACACATTTCTAAAATTGTGTAGCAAAAAATACAATACAAAACTATGTTTCTCGACTAAAAAATCAGTTTGATTAGCAATAATTGCTAAACAAAATTTTTAAATGAAATTTTTTCCTGAATGCAATTTTACCGTACCTTTAGTAAGCAGAAGTTAGAATACAGTACCGTATCTTTAGCCACGGCGTAATTAATAAGCTTTGTTTAAAACTAGTAATGGATAAATGCTTTTGTCAATTGTAAGTCATTTACAAATAATAACTGCGTCACATCAATGAACAATGGTGTGTCAATGTCCGTCACTTTACCACCCCCCCCCCCCCCCACCAACAACATGGTCACAGTCCGTAAAAATGGGTGCGTAATGGTTACCTAAAAATAAGTCACATTTTTGGTGCACAGGTGCGTCATGGTATTCATAAGGTATGAGACACATCATACAAAGACCTACTCGACTGGCAGTGGCAGAACTACATTGTTGAAATGGTAGAAAATATTGTATATACACTAAATACACAATCAACCAATCAAATGACAAGGATGTACACTTGATTGTGCTATAACATTCATTAACAGCTCACATAAATTAGTCAAAGAGTTCCATTTGTCAAAGATTACTATTTTTAATGTTGATTTACACTGGACAACAAAGAGTAACAAACAACTGACCAACATAGTATTTGTACCTATTTTATTGTATGCAAACAGTTGTAGGGAAAGTTTCCAGTATGTGCGTGTAGTATACTATATATTTTAGCAGTGATACTGTTATAAGGGATTATGTCAATCCAAAATTATTTTACTGCAGCAACTCTATTTCTTTTTTTTGCAATTTTAGTTTTATAAGACATGAGGCAGTCTCAGAAATATATGATTATCTCAAAAAACACTAAATAATTGAATAAACAGTAAACAAAATATAGGTACTGCAGTAACTGTAGTAAAAGAAAATGTTGACAACATTAAATTTTGTGTTACAGCTGATCCAGGATCATCTGTAGAGTGCAAGTACTTAAATGAGGTAGAGCAAGTGCTCTTCAAGTCAGACTGCGTTGTTGGCCTGCGTAAAGACATCAGCGGAGTTCTTCTACTTGATTCGGCTTTGCAAGCGCCAGTCAGCAAGACTGATGACTTTGTTGTTGTTGAGCTTACTCATTCCGAGGTGAGGACTCTTAAGCCCTGCTTACAGTAGGACAGCCCTATTCAATGGACACACCTATTCAAGGGACACACCCTTATTTCAAAGGACACACCTATTTAAGGGACACATCCCTATTTAAGGGACACATCCATATTCAAGGGACACACCCCTATTCAAGTGACACACCCCTATACAAGGGATACATCTATTCAATGGATACACCTAATCATGGTACACGCCTATTCAAGGGATACACCTATTCAATGAACATGCTTATTCAAGGGATACACCTATTCAAGGGATACACCTATTCAGGGATACACCTATTCATGAGACACACCTATTCAGGGATACACCTATTTAAGAGACACAACTATTCATGGGACACACCTATTCAAGGGATACACCTATTCATGGGACACACCTATTCATGGGACACACCTATTCATGGGACACACCTATTCATGGGACATACCTATTCATGGGACACACCTATTCAGGGATACACTTATTCAGGGATACACCTATTCAGGGACACACCTATTTAAGAGACACACCTATTCATGGGACACACCTATTCATGGGACACACCTATTCAGGGATACACCTATTCAGGGATACACCTATTTAAGAGACGCACCTATTTAAGAGACGCACCTATTTAAGAGACGCACCTATTCATGGGACACACCTATTCAAGGTATACACCTATTCAAGGAACACACCTATTCAAGGGACACACTTGTTTAAGGGATATACCTATTCAGGGACAGACACCTATTCATGGGACTCACCTATTCAAGGGATATACCTATTCAGGGACACACCTATTTAAGAGACACACCTATTCAAGGGAAACACCTATTCAAGGGACATACCTATTCAAGAGACATACCTATTCAAGAGACATACCTATTCAAGAGACACACCTATTCAAGAGACACATCTTTTCATGGGACACACCTATTCATAGGACACACATATTCAAGGAATATACCTATTCAGGGACACACCTATTTAAGAGACAGACCTATTCAAGGGACACACCTATCTAGAGACACTCCTATTTCAAGGGACACACCTATCTAGAGACACTCCTATTCAAGGGACACACCTATCTAGAGACACTCCTATTCAAGGGACACACCTATCTAGAGACACTCCTATTCAAGGGACACACCTATCTAGAGACACTCCTATTCAAGGGACACACCTATCTAGAGACACTCCTATTCAAGGGACACACCTATCTAGAGACACTCCTATTTCAAGGGACACACCTATCTAGAGACACTCCTATTCAAGGGACACACCTATCTAGAGACACTCCTATTCAAGGGACACACTTATTTCAAAGGACACACCTGTGATATACAGTAAATGAGGGTAATACTGTATATATTTGAACACAATGGTCAACCCCATTTCAAGTGACACCACATTAAAAGAACATTTTCATGTGAAATGATTTTCTGATTGAGAGGTATTATATGCTTTAACAGTTTGGCCAACCATTATTCAAGAAACACAATTTGTGGGTCCCGAAGTTGTCCCCTTATAAGGGGTTCTACTGAAAAGTGGAGGACCTTTTTATACTCTCCCCAAGTTTACCCAGGACTATATGCAGATATTGTACACAATAAAAAATGCTTTCTGTATACTAGGCAATCCAGTTACTAGCCTGCTTGAAGAAGGTTGCTTTACCTGGTCAGGAGTACTTAGAAGAGGTCAGAGATGGCTTACAGATGGGAATAATGACCTGCAAGGGAGCAGTTGACCATAGTAACCATAAGGTTGCCAAGGTAAACATTACTGTTATTGTTCGTTATCATTTTTCAAAATAATATTTAATGTATAGATAATAGCGTTTATTTTGGTTAAATGCAATTTTACCACTTCGACCTTGTAAAGTACATAACACAGTTCAGAAAGTATATATCTAGTTATTTCCTTGTTTTACAGTATTTTGTTTCCTTAATTTTTATTACTTTTTAAACAATAAAAAACATAGTGGTGAAATTACATAACTCATTGAATAGCTACAAAAAGTCACTTTCAGCTTTCAAAAAGGCTGTAAAATTGTTGGTAACATTTTGCTTGTACTAGAAAGCTATAATCAACTTTGATTAAATATAAAAACAAGTTTTATCGAAGATAATAGGGAGTTTTCGCAATCTTACGAATACGATAACGAAAACGGATACGTCACGCACACGTATTCGTTTTTCGTAAGCCAGTAAAAATCTGTTTCGCATGGCAAACGAAATATTGAGGGCGCCGTCCAAAATATGGCTGCGGTAAATTTGAGCGAAGCGCTGGTATGTGTTGTTTGGTGCTTGGCTGCCTAGGCCTAACGTAACATCAAAGCGAGTGAGGACTTTAAAAACTGCTATTTATCAAAATTGACCTGGCATTTTAGTAAAATACTTTAGTAAATTACTAAATAAAAGTATAATTATATTATAATCATGAATCATTCCTGATTCAAATGCAAAATGTGCAAAATAGATCAAAAACTATACTCGTTTTGTAATCACGAATATGACTGGTGATATTCGTCAACACGAATACGCTTTACGAATATGAAATGAGGATTAGCTCAAAAGTTTCACAAATGTGTGACGTATCTGTTTTCGTTATCGTATTCGTAAGGTTGCGAAAACTCCCTAATATTTGTTAATTATCTATTTTTCCAGTGGGCTACAGTCAAAATCAACCTACCCCACACAGCAATTAGTTCTGTATGCAGTAGCCTAATCGCTGTCCCGCAAAACACCAATAAACCTGGTTTATCTATAGCATCAGCTATACTTGATCGACTCGACTCCTTGTACCCAACAAATCATATACCTGACTTCACTCCTGTAAGCTCAACGCGGACTGTTGACCGCGCCTTGATGTACACTGAGGCTGCTCGTAGGAAAACGTTCACAGCTTGGCCCCATATGGATTACAAGTAAATTCTTTTTTTTTGTAACTTTATTTTTATTGTATCACTAGCAATTGGTTTAACGATCAAGTTGGGCATTTAGACCCCATTTTGGTGTCTATATTGGATCCAAAAGGCGAATAATGTTCAAATTAAAAAAAAAATCAGTCACTCCATTTTTAAAGCGCCATTCCAAAAATCATTGCTATTGTCCCAAAAATAGCGTCATTTTGATACCTCATGCATGGAGTAGGTCAAATTTCTATAATGAACAAATATACAAACATATCTTATAATATATATATTTGGTTATTTGATTAATCAAGTGTCATGAGGTTATAGACTAAATTAATGTGTTGTGTGCAATTACATTTCTCTTCTAGATGGGCACTGCCTGATGCTATGGCCCAGGCTGGATTTTACCATGGAGTAAGTATTCATTCAATATATTGATACATCATCATAACATTTCTTATAGTATTAATAATGATTTTCATTGATACACTGTACATTTCCATAAAGGAGGCTTGCAAAACATTTAATATTTTGATATTAGGTTACTGTATAAAACTCTTTGTCTACACTATCAAACTAGTTTGACAAAAAAAGTGTGATGTGGCCAAATATGATATGCTTAAATATGGTAGTGATATGACATCATCATGGTCATATATGGGCACATCAAATTTTGTTGTCACATAAAGTTTGATAGTGTAACCAGAGCTTTAGTAATGATATCCAGAGATACTTTATCAGAAGCTTATGAAACAATTCATATTTCAATATTAGTTACATGCTCATCAAGATAAAAACACAGTATTGATGTTATAATAGTTATCAGATATCCACGGATACTAAATCTCCATATTAGGAAGATTACAAAACATTAAATACTTTAATTATTTTGTTATATAATATATTCATTATTGTTGTATTACTGTAGCCGACGGCACCTGGTGATGATAGAGCCTTGTGCTTTACCTGTAGTGTATGCTTGGTATGCTGGGAGCCTACTGATGAACCTTGGTATGTACATTGCATTTGTTGGCAATAATTGTATTCTCTTTAACCTGTTTTTCCCCATGAAGGAATTAAAGTCATAAATTTCCTACAAACTTATATCATACAAAAATGTAGTTTACTGCAGTAGAATCATTTTGACATGGTTTTTAAGTGCTTAGAAATTGTATATATTATAGAACAATTCTGTTATTGGCAAAAGAAATAAAATATTAAAAAATATTAAATATAACATAACAAAATAAAAAATATTATACTAGCGATTACATATAAATATCATTTTCACAGTTTTGTATTTTTTGTTTGTGTACTGAAATAATTACTTTCATATAATTTCAGGTCTGAGCACGAGAGGCACTCCCCTAATTGTCCTCATGTCCGAGGGGAACACACCCAAAATGTACCCCTAGCTGCAACCCTAGCTTCTGGCCCTGCCCAAATTCACGGCAGTAAAACAAACCATGTAAGTAATCATTTTGTTTACTTTTATCATAGTATTATAAATTATATTATTCTATAGCTCTGTACTTTAGTAATAAATGATTAATGAAGTTTCAATGAATAATTTGTAAAATATTATACTACTTGATCCCATTTAAGGGGTAACAAAATAGTGTGTCCTCTAAATAATGGTTGGCTGTAGTGTTATAATATATACAGTCAAAACTCTTTTAATTGGACCAAGACCCAGCAAAGTTTCCCCTGAATATGATGAGCCATATTTATTGCCTTTTGATTGGCTGTATTTTTAAAACATTTAATTTTTGAATACATATAAATGTTTGTCATGTATTGCCTTTTCGTTGGAAAATGTTCCTTTGATAGGGGCTGGCCTAATGTTAAACAATGTGTTGCCTCTCCTCCAATTCATGGAGTGTCCCCTTAAAGTAGTGCCCCCTTAAAGTAGTGCCCCCTTAAAGTAGTGTCCCCTTAAAGTAGTGTCCCCTTAAAGTAGTGCCCCCTTAAAGAAAGTAGTGCCCCCTTAAAGAAAGTAGTGCCCCCCTTAAAGTAAGTAGT